>NC_081349.1:48802295-48881052 GCF_029784015.1 Lycium ferocissimum | reverse complement strand
AACCCCCCCTCTGGTCATCCAAACCCCCCCCATGTTAAATCGAGTGCAAAGTAGGAATACCGTGGCGTTGCTAATGTATGATATGCGGAATCTTTGTTGGCTTCGCAGCAACTTCTCTTGGGCTACGTTGTCCGGTCGGTCGACTACTTTGGTATTGTGATAATGTTAATTGTATATGCCTATCGGGTAATCCGATTCGGCACCAACGCACTAAACATATTGAGATGGACATACATTTCGTACGTGAGAAGTTGCCCGTGGAGAAGTTCGTGTCCTTCACGTCCCGTCCCGCTACCGGATCGCATATCTTCACTAAAGGTCTTCCGCGCGTCTTTCTTTGATGATTTCGGGGACGGTCCCCAAGCGTACGACAACCTCCCGGCCCCATTTGCGACCGGCGGGGTGTGATAGACTATGTAATAGTATAAATATTGTAAATATTCACTTCCTTATGTATTGTAATCAGTGTCTGTAATTTAGGCTAGTATCATTCTAATTAGGGATCCACTTCTTTGTATATAATAGCAACGATACATCAATACAAGGCACGGATTGATTTCCTACAGGTATTTTAGTTGATGGCTTAAAATGGTTATCACAATATAAAATCTCGTATAAGATAATACAAAGGGTTTGATTATTCACATAAGAAAATGTAATTGTTGCATAACTAATATAATGTTAGGTCGGTGGTATTAAGTAAGCCCTGCATTATGTGGATGTATTATTTTATGCAAGATATAATATAAAATAAGAATATGTGTACCAGCAATGCGAAAATTATACCATTTAAAGACAAATGCTTCTCTAAAGTTTGTGATTCATATATAACGATCTCGTCATTATTAATCACTACATGTATAATGATCTCGTTGTTATTAATCTCCAAATATATAATCCCCACATTCTATAATTCCCGTATAATTAGTATGCTATCGCGCCTTAAAGAAAAGACATGAAATCTCAATCTTTATCTTTTAGAACATTAATACTATGTACTAAGTAAGACAAGAGATGCCATATCCTTAGATTGCATGATGTTAAAGAAGATCTAGAATAGATTGGTATTGCATAAAATATGACATTGATCTTCTTAGTAGTTCCAATAAAAAAACTTTTAACC
Organism: Lycium ferocissimum; assembly: GCF_029784015.1. Lineage (NCBI taxonomy): Eukaryota > Viridiplantae > Streptophyta > Magnoliopsida > Solanales > Solanaceae > Lycium > Lycium ferocissimum. The sequence continues at coordinate 48,879,929 of NC_081349.1, read as the reverse complement.
TGATCTTTTATATTTACATCAACACTCTTGAATATTGTCCATGGTATACGGAAAGTCAAATATTATTATAATAGTTTATATGAACAATAATTGTCCAAATCTCTCAAATAACTTTGGAGAACCATAATATTGCACAAAGTACAATTAATTTGTTTTATTAATTTGCACATCTTGTTGTAAATACTAAAGATACACACGTAACCAACATAATATATATATATATATATATATATATATATATATATATATATATATATATAAAGTTAGGCATAGATAAGGTGATGTGGCGTCTATCTCTCTATGGCTACCATTTCTATTTATCCTTTTTCTCCTTTTTTTGACATTTTTCCTAATTATAAAATGACAAAAAGTCTACATTTTTTCATTTCTTTCCCACTACCCATATTTAAAGTCTTTACAGGAATTAATTACATATTAGTTATTGTGCATTATAGTGGAGAATTGAAAAGCATCATCATCTTTCAATTGCTAATCGTGCTTCTTTCTCCGCCGTCAAAATGACGGTTATCTTGCAATTAGTACTTTCTATTAAAAGTTTGTCCGTTTCATTTTCATAAGAAAGCTCACGTAGTAGTTTACAGTATATTTACATGTAGCCTATATATTATTTCCTTCTTTTTGCTTTCCCAGTAATTTATTTAGTAATCACCACAATAATATAGTAATAACTACTGTATTAATGTTTCCAAAGTACTCTTCCATGCCACTACCCTAAATATTCAATATTTAAGGGCATTTAGAATTTAATCCAATGAGCTACCTGGACGCCAATGATATACACCCAAAGAAGGTAAACAAAAAGCCGCTAGCAAGTGAAGGAAAATTATGCAAATGTGAATATGATTTAGAAGAGCACTAGAGATCATTTCAGATCAAGAAAGAAACAACTGATCTTTGGGGTTTTTGACCTGTATTATGTAAGTAGAAAGTTTTGCAATAGAGGAAATTATATGCTTTATTTCATTTTAACTTGTATTATGTGTTTTGTCACTCTCTAACAATCAATTCTACGGTAAATATTTCTCATTTTCGCACTATTTCCAACATTGAGTATTTCGAACTTCAGGTATTAGAGAGAAAGGGCCTTGTCCAAGACAGACAATTTTACTTAATATTTGAGGAGGAGAATCTTTCTCAAATTCTGGAGAAATCTCTGTACGAAAACATGCGAAATGAGCTAGGTTTATCACTTTCTTAAAGACAAGCTGAAGCCCTGTTGGCGATCCACACCATACTTTTCAATGAAATCTTCTTGAAGGGAACCTTCACTTTTATATATAAGACTAGGCTGCAATAGAGGAAAATGTATGCTTTATTTCATTTTAACTTGTATTATGCTTTGTCGCTCTCTAACGATCTATGTAGGATGGGAGTAGACATATAAACACCACACGAGCTCACCAAATGGTGCCATATGCTTTATCTTTTGAAGCGGTGTGTGTTTAATTTTTATTTTATTTTGTGTTTTTCAGTTCAATAACCTTTTATTTTATTTTCCCCTTTTTGCGGACATTCCATCAAAGTATAACCTGATAAATAGTTGAGACATGAGATTTCTAATTTGAATGTATCTAACGCGCGCGAATACGAATTAAACAGGCCTAATGCAGGCGATGGACACTGGATAGGACAAAAAAAAAGTTGATCTCTCTAACTTTTGAATTTCATGCAACATTGTAATATAATTGAAGTATTTTATTCACCGCAAATATATCTTTATTAATTTATTTTTTTAATATATAAAGAAAATCAAGTAATTTATGATTAGCTACTAATTACAACATTATTCATTGTACTTAGTATCAATCTATAGTAATTAAATGCTCAGTTTACTTGAGATTCTCATATCAACTTTTTTATATCTTACTCTTTTTTATAGAAAATTTTATGATTTTATTGTTTATTTGGTGCATGTAAATTCAGTGGCAGATAAATTCATTTGTTTGTAGCTTTAGTTTTAATCTTACAATTATTTCGTGGGTAATGATATAAGGATTTTAATTGAAATTGCATTTTGAAAATTTTGTTGCAAGGGTGATATCAGGATCACGGCTTTAACTTGGATATTTCTATTTTACACTGCTTATTGGAATATTTATGATCAAGTGTGACATTAATGTTTAAATATATGATTAATGTTTTTCTTATAGCCGCGCGACATACAAATGCACTAGCTGGTCTTATGATAAATAGAGATGCTATTCTTTTTGTAATTTTTCCTTATTATTTTCATCTAACTTAGCTTATGTTAAAAAATTAAAAAGTCACTATTAAAAATCAATTATTTTCTCCAAAACCCTTAGGGGTCGTTTGGTTGGAAACAAGTTATCCGGGATTAGTTATTCCACCATCTCACGGATAAAATAACACTACATTATTATTCCACCATCTCACATAACTAATAACCAATCCAGGGATTAGTTATACCACCATTTTATCCCAACCAAACGTGGGATAAATTCATGTCAAATATAATCCCGGAATTATTTATCCTTATCCCTTGTACCAAACGAGCCCTTAGAGATCTCAGCTCTCTGAGACTAAGGTATGTGCTGAAGGTTTACATTATATATTTATACTTAAAACTCTCTTATGTAATTATTATTTCTCTTTATGGATCAATTTTACTAATGTAAGTAGCATTTACATTTAAAGTTATGGCTATACTGGAAAAGATTAATCAAATATTACTATCTGTTTAAGAAAGATATACAAAATATAGAAAATACTCTTAACAATCACCTAACTATAGTAAATTCTTTCTTTTATTTACCAGTAATTACAAATTTTCATCAGTTTGGTCTCTAAGACTGCCGCAACTTTCGTTTCAAGTATAGATTATTGTAACTTTGATGTTTTTAAAATCTTATATTCATATTTATGGTCGTTAGCGTCTTTGCTTTTACTTCAAGATGATAGTTCTCCTTAAAACTTTAATAGAACTTCATTCGTAAGGTTGTTGTTGCTATCCCCTTTTTGTTTGAAGTACTGATAATAATTTTTAATATTATGATATTAGAAAAAAAATAGTTTGTAAATTGAATGAGATTTTCACGACCGCGCGAAGCGCGGGAAAATTCACTAGTATATAGATAGAATTTGACATTTCAACATTTCTATTATATATAAGTGTGGAAGAGGGACCAACACAGCATTGACAGCTTGTACCAAAAGCTTTATAAATTGTACACGCAATGAATACTTGTACCAAAAGCTATATAACTTGTACACTTTAACCAACTACTTTTCATCCCACGTGGACATATATCATAGTACTTAATATTTATTCCCTTCTCATGTATAGACGTATGCACTTCAATTTTAATTCTTCGACACATTTATTTCCTTCGTGCACTTTTATTTGTTCACTTTTGACTTTTCACGTTCTTGCTGAATATTTATTCTCTTCTCATGTATAGACGTGTGCAGTTCAATTTTAATTCTCCTACACAAATTTATTTCCTCCGTGCACTTTTACTTATTCACTTTTGACTTTTCACGTTCTTTAAGAATTAATAAATCCCACGTGGACATATGTCATAGTACTGAATATTTATTCTCTTCTTATGTATACAAGTCTACACTTCAATTTTAATTCTCCGACACATATTTATTTCCTCCGTGCACTTTTACTTGTTCACTTTTGACTTTTCACGTTCTTGCTGAATATTTATTCTCTTCTCATGTATACATATATGCACTTCAATTTTAATTCTCCGACACGTATTTATTTCCTCTGTGCACTTTTTACTTTTCACATTCTTTAAGAATTAATAAATGAAGTACTCCCTCCGTCTCATATTACTTGGCCACATTACTTGACTTTTCACGTTCTTTAAGAATTAATAAATGAAGTACTCCCTTTGTACCATATTACTTGGCCACATTATTATACTTGACTTTGCATGTTCTTTAAGAATTAATAAATGAAGTACTCCCTTCGTCCCATATTACTTGGCCACATTATTAAAAATATATGTCTATTTTTCTATTCTATATTTTTCTTATATTTATTTTTTATTATATATAAACGCCCAAGGTGGACGAACATAGCAACAATAAGTTGTACAAAAGCAACTGAAATTGTACTCTAAGCAGGGACTAACATGTGTACTTTTCAGAAGTTAAACATTAATCATACCTCTTGTGTGTTTACTTTTTAAGTCTCCACGGGTCCGCAGTGTCTTAATTGTCCTTTCATTTCCTTCATTTGGCATATACTTCCTCTATCTCAATTTAAGTGTCTACGTTTGACTAGACACGGAGTTTAAAAAATAAAAATTGACTTGACTTTCAACTCTTGTGGTTCTAAATTAAAAATGTGTATAATATAATATAATATCCTTTGAATCTTGTGATTATAAACTTGACATGTAGGATATATGAATTGTCAATTTACTAAATATAAAAAGAGAGGCGTACATAACCAAAATAAGATAATTTTTTTAAAATTTATTTAACAACAAACGCCCAAGGTCGACGAACACAACAACAATAAGTTGTACAAAAAGCAACTGAAATTGTACTCTAAGCCGGGACTAACATGTGTACATTTCAGAAGTTTAACATTAATACTACCTCTTGTGTGTTTACTTTTTAAGTCCCTACGTATCCGCAGTGTCTCAATTGTCCTTTCATTTCCTTCATTTGGCATATACTCTCTCTCAATTCTCCAATTTGAGTGTATGTTTGACTAGCATATTTTAAGAAATAAAGATCTATGTTTGACTAGACACGGAGTTTAAGAAATAAAGATAGACTTTTGAATTTTGTGGTTCTAAATAAAAATGTGTATAATATAATAAAATATCCTTTGAATCTTGTGATTATAAACTTGACATGTAGGATATTTGAATTGTCAACTTACTAAATATAAAAAGAGACGGACATAACCAAAATAAGACAAATTTTAACAACAATTGAGAAATTAAGGGAAAAAATAAGAGGAAAAGAAAAAAATATGGAGACTCACTAAGGAGAATCGCAGTATCCTTTGCAAAATATAAAAACCGTAAAAACTAACTAAATTAAGTAACTAAATTAATCATGTTAGGCCCCGTGCATCACACGGGCATAATTTGCTAGTCTCTTATATAAAACTCTGAAAATTGTGTATTAAAGTGACTAACTAGTAACTTCAACATAATCAATTGCATATCTACCGTCTTTCAAAATTTAACAAAATCATTTAATTTTTTTTATAAATAAGCCATTTTTAAAAATTATAATACTATCAACTTATAGAGCACTTTGATGCTAAATTTAAGTTATAACATTTTTGTTTCCCATTCTATACAAAATATTTTTATTTCAATTAATGAAATTCTTTTCATTTCAAGGCGTATTAACATCTCATTCCTCTGGTAATATTCTTCAACACAAATTTCACAAGATTAAGAATTCAAATTTTATGTAGATGTTAAATTATATAATTTCCGATGTAACATTTCTAAAATAAATATTGCTACCATTTCATTAAAATTGACTTTCATTAGTGTTAACATAATGGTAAATTTGATTACTTCACATAGTTCAGGATCAAGTTTAATTGATTCATTTTTTTTTTTTTTTTTTTTTTTTGGTAAAAAGAAGGCTACATATTAGACACGTGGCAATATCAGGTGCTAAACAATGTCATTAGATAGTAAGCTTTTACAATTAGTTAATAAGGAAAATTCTACTTCGTTTTTAACGGCAATGGTAGAGTTAATCAAATTACTAAGGAAGGGCTAATCAAGATTATGTCGTATAATTTCAGGGCAAATTTGAATCTTTTCACTTTACCAAAAAAACTTTAAAATTGCCTTCTCTAATGTGGTGATAACTTTCAACTATTAGAAGCATGTTTTGTGTGTCACATGCACCAAATCGACAAGACCTACTGTCATTGGAATCTTTTTTTAGTATTCCTTGAGTTAATCCTTTTAAGAAAGATGTCAAGACCCTCAATGCAAAATATAAATTTGCACAAAAAGAAAATCCTATTTCAGTAAGACTTGATTTGAACCGACTGAGGATCGTCCAAAGGTCCACATGAGTTAGACGATCAAAAGAAGACGTTATAGAAACTTGGCATATGCGTTTTTTTTTTTTAAATTTTATTTTAGGAATCGAAGTCTAACATACATCAACTTTTTTATTCTTTGACTCAAATCAAATATACTTTGGACTTACTAGAAACAAACTTTGTGATTTTTCACCATTTCTACAAGTGAATAAGTATACAAAACATAGTTTGTTTTACATGAATATTATCACTTAACTATGATTAATTAACACTACCTCCGATTTTATATCTTAGTCATTTTAGCATACGAAGTATTTCTTTTAGAATGTTAGACGTTTCAAAATAATAAAAAATTATTTACCACTTCTTTGTTTTCGAAAATTATTAGTGAAATATTTAAGAAGAGATAAATGATAATTTGGATAAACACTCCTTAATTAAGACTACTAAGGCCTTATTTGCCATCTTTAGGATTAATATTTCTGAATTTTATATATCTGTATGTATTAGAACACTTGATAATTGGACTATTTGTTTTCTTTCAACTTAAGAATATGTGTAGTTTATGTTTATTTTGAAACATCAGTAACAATAAAGTTTAAATATTAACTTCACGAAGTACTTGAAAAGAATCTTAATTTACATGATTTCATATTAACTATTTATTTTTATGAAGTAAACTCTAAAAGGTAATGATGGTAGTTGGTGGTAATGGTTATTAGGTGATCGTCGTGGGTAGTGGAAAATATTAGTAATTCTGCATTACCACTGGTGGGGATGGTATGAAGATGACTAGAGATGATGGTGCGCAATGATGGTTGGTGGTGTTGGCTAACAAGAAGGTCATTTACGATGGTGGCTGATGATAGTTGACAGTGGAGAAAATCAGTGGTGATAGTTAGTAGTGGTAGTCGTACGTGGAGGTTGGTGGTAGAGAGAGTTGATGGTTGTTACTAGTGATAGATGCGGTTGGTTACGATGGTTATTCAATTGTGGTTGCTAGTAGAGGTGTCGATGAGGGGGGTTAGTGGTAATAATTATGATTGGTGGTGAAAGAGATTAGTTGCTGGTGGTAGAGGTTAACTGTAGTGGCTATGCAGTGATAATTGACGGTGGAAGTGATTGACGAGGATAATTTATATGATGATAATAGATAGAGTTGTAATACAAAGTCAAATTAGGAGGAATAGTTGAATGCGCATCTCAACGCTTTTAGACAATATAAAAAATTTGAATAATAGATAATATAAATTCAAAAAATATGTATTATGCCTCAGCTTAACACTTATTAACACGTTTTGACGCATGCATCATACAAATGAGTTTTTCTAGTCAAAATTTGTTTTTTGTAAAGCTTATTAGGGGGAAAACGCTTCATACCAGAAATTTTCTCACTTCTGTTGCTTAAACTTGAGATTCTAGTTAATAATTAAAGGATTCCATCTACTATATCATATTTCTTAAACGTACAAATAACATTTTTTCCCTTGTCTAAACAAGCTGCCAAAATCAACTTATTGAGCAACCATTTTCTCAAACGTCTGTTTAGAAATTGAAGAATATAAAATCACTTATTTCTCTATGAACAAACTTGAGATATCACATTCATTAGGTAAAATAACTGTTTTTCTTACAAAAATAATGTATCAAAATCTTGATTAAATAGACATATATTACCATATTTAATGAGGAGAGAGAATTCAATTTGACGGTTATAGGCGAGAAGGAGGGGGGGGGGGGTAAATTTTGATTATGTCACATAGTTCAACATTAAATTTAATTTGTTTTCTTTATAAAAAAAGGCCACATATTAGATACGTGGCAATATAGGGTGCTAAACAATGTCACTAGAGAGTAAGCTTCAATAATTAGTTAATAAGAAAAAATCTAGTTCATTTTTTAACAGCAATGGTAGATTTAACCAGATTATTAAGGCAGGGAAAATCTAGATTATGCCATATAGTTTCAGGGTAAATTTGAATCTTTTCACTTTATCTAAAACTTTAAATAGTGTGTTCTCTAACATGGTGATAACTCTCAATAATTAGAAGCATGTTTTGTCTGTCACTGCATGCAGCAAATCGACAAGACTTACGACGATTAGAATCATAGTTTAGTACTCCTTGAGTTGGTCCTTTTAAGAAAAGATGTCAAGACCCTCAATGCAAAATATAAATACACACACAAAAAGAAAAAATCTACTTCTGTAAGACTTGATTTGAACTAATTAAGTGAGGAGTGTCCAGTGTTCACATGAGTTAGAATATCTAAAAGAGGACGCTATAGAACACGACTTCTTATTTCTTAGAAATCGAAGTTCAACATACATCAACTTTTCTATTCTTGACTCAAACCAAATTACTATTTATTCGTAACAAACTTTTTGATTTTTCGCCTTCCTCGCAAGTGAATAAGTACACATAACATAATTTTTTACATGAATTTTATCGCTTATCTATGATTAATTAACACTACCTAAGATATGAAGATGACTAGAGGTGATGACTGTCCACTGGTGATTGGTGGTGTTGGTTGACATGATGGTCATTTATGGTGGTGGTTTGGTAGTAGTTGACAGTGAAGACAATTAGTGGTGATAGTCCTAGATGGAGGTTGGCGGTAGAGAGAGTTTGTGGTGGTTATCAGTGATAAATGTGATTGCTTGTGATGGTTATACAATTGTTATTTCTAGTAGAGGTGTTAGTGATGGCGATTAGTGGTGATAATTATGATTGGTGGTGGAAGTGGTTGGTTGCTGGTGGTAGAGGTTGACTGTAATGGTTGTATAGTGATAACTGACGATGGAGGTTATTGACAAGGATAAATAGTATGATGATAATAGATAGAGTGGTAATAAAAAGTCACATTAAGAGGAATAGTTAAGTGAGCTCAACGCTTTTTAGACACTGCAAATTGAATGATAACTAACATAAATCCAAAAAATATGTATTATGCCTCAACTTAACACCGATCCAAACATAATTTGAAGCATGCATCATACAAATGAGTTTTTCAGTCTAAATTTGCATCGTGTAGAGTAAGAGGAAACGCTTCATACCATACTTTCTCACTTCTATTGCCTGAACTTGAGATTCAAGTTAATAATGAGAGGATTACATCTACTCCACCATATTTCTTGAGAATACAAATAACATTTTCCCCTTATCTAGACAAGTTGCCAAAATCAACTTATTTATGGGAGAAACTATTTTTTCAATTGCCGTTCAAAAACTGAAGAATATAAAATCACCTATTCTTTTATAATGAAACTTAACACATCACATTCATTAATGAGGTGTTTGACCAAGCTTTGGGATAAAATAAGTACTTTTGGGGAGTAGTAGAAACAATTTTTCAGAAGTTAAAAAAATAGCTCTTGCCCAAAAACACTTTTGAGAAAAATACACTTAGAAACACTTTTTAAAAGCTTGGCCAAACACTAATTGCTGCTCAAAAGTACTTTTAAAATTAATTGGCCAAACAGAAACTACTTTTTGCCAAAATTACTTTTTTGAAAAGCACTTTTGAAAATAGAACTTTTCGAAATAAGTTGATTTTAGAAGCTTGGTCAAATAGGCTATAAGTTAACTAAGAGCCTGTTTGGCCTAGCGGCAAAAAACTGCTTATTTTGAGAAGTGCTTTTTAAAAAAGTACATTTGATGAGAAATAGTTTGTGTTTGATTAATTCATTTGAAAAGTGTTTTTTACTGCTTTTAATAAGCAAATTGTGTTTAGCTAATCTTCTTAAAAAATACTTTTGAGTGTCAAATTACGAAAAAGGAAAAGTATCAATGAACGTTCACTATCAAGATTATTTTACCGAGAGAAATTATTATAAATATCATTTCTATTATGAAAGACTTCAATTAAGGTTCTTACATTAAAATTTTAAAATACATATTAAAATTCTCAATTAATGAAATACATAGATAAATAAATAAAATATTAAATATTGATATATTATTAACACAATGATTTAAATATACTAAAAAACTACAACAAAAATAAAATTCTAACACAAAAAATTATTAATCAGAAATTAATAGATTAATGAGGGATAAACTTGATGAATATGTATTTATTGTAGGGATATTTTTGTCTTGGAAGAAATAATTCTCTGCTTCTCCCCAATCACGTAAAAAACTGCTTCTGCTTCATTTAAAAGCAGTTTTACTAATTGGTTAAACACTTCATATATTCAAAAAAGTGCTTTTTCTAAAATAAAAATAAAAACGCTTTTGGCCTCAAAATCGCCAGACCAAACAGGCTCTAAGTACAACAACAACATATCAAATATAATTTCATAAGTGGGGTTTGAAAAGGAAATAAAAAGGTCTATTCATTACTCAAGTTCCAGTGAAGACGAAACGAGATTTCAGTGATTCCATCTTCTATTAATTCTTTATTCAAATTCAATTCCAACAAATAAAATAGAAAATTCTTGCCCCAACCTTGACATGTAAAAAGACGGTTTCTAATAGACACTGGTCTCAATATTAGGTTAAGTAAGTGTTTTCCTTAAAACAATAACGTATCAAAATCTTGATCAAATATATGTTACCATAATGAAGAGAGAGAATATTCAATCCAACGGTCACAGAAGCAAGAGAGGGAGAAGTGATTTTGTCAATCCTCTCCTTCATACAAAAACGTACTCTCTCAATATATATATGTGAGGCTTTAAGCCCTTACCCCTTTTTCTCTCTTCGTTTTTTTCCCTTTGCCCCATAAATAAATACCAAAAAACAACAACACAAACACAGGAAAGAAAGAAAGAAAGAAAGAAGAAAAACCAAAAAACCCTTTTTTTACTTAAAAGACCAAAAACTATAGAGATTCTTGATTATCAACAACTGTGATGGTTATGTATATTTGTTGTTATTATTATTATTCTTGATTATCTTGAGATCTTGTCCATTTACTACAATGTTCTTCACTTTGTAGAGGACAAGGTAAATATATATACACACTCACTAAAAGAACCAAAAAGAATAATCAAGAACCAATTTTTAATCTGATTTTGTTGATTCTGATTTCAGTTTGAAGTTGCCCATTTTGGGTTTTTCTTGGATTTGCCTTTTCTTGATAAAACTCGAAAAAAAAAAAAAAAAAAAAAAGGTTGATTTTTTCACTTTGATTCTTTCAAATTTGAACACCCATTTGATTTTCTTGGACACTTTTGTACTCTTTTTTTTGGGGTTACTGAGACTTGGTGGAATATATTCTAGGGTTTCTTAATTGGATCGGTTAGTAAATTGATTATTTAATTAGGGTTTTGAGTGATTATTTATTGGCGGATCGCGCGGTTAATGGAGGGGAATTAACCCTGGAAAGAATAGAATGATTTAGGCAATGGAAGAAGACTGTAGATATTATTACTAGAATTGTTGGCAAAGTTTATTTACCTTGACGGGGTTTGGAATTACTGTGTTTGAATTGATTTTGAGCAAGTTTAGCTCGACGGGGTTTGGAAGTACTGTGCTTGAATCGATTTGAGCAAGTTTACCTTGACGGAGTTTGGAAATACTGTGTGTGAATTGAATCTTGTGTAGTAAAATTTGAAGTGAGAAGAGCAAGTTTTAAGTTTACGTTCACGGGGTTTGGAATTACTGTGCTTGTATTGATTTGAGCAAGTTTAGCTCGACGGGGTTTGGAATTACTGTGTTTGAACTGATTTGAGCAAGTTTTACCTTGACGGGGTTTGGAATTACTGCATTTGAAGTGTGAAGAGCAAGTTTAAATTATTGGGGTTTTGGATTGATTTCGAGTGTGAGGATTAAATGGAAGTAAATTGAAGCTGGAAAGGAATGTGGGGACATGGTGTATGGACGGGAGTATAATTGCTGGTTCGTTCCGTTAGTGGAGCACTTAATTGGAGAGTATAATTGTGCATTTTTATCTCGAAGTAGAAGTGTGTGCAATGTCTCGCTGCCATAAGTTTCCACCACCAGGATATGAAAAGAAGCCTAGACCGGAAGAGGGTGACTTATTAAAAGAGGTTTGTTCAATTTATATTATCACTGTGTGGATGTGTTCTATTGTTCTAATTATTCCGAACCATACAAAATGATATGCTTTATTGTTCTAGTAATTCTTACTCACTGCCACATTATATGGAGACTATTGGCTGTGGATAGTAATTAATGGCAATTAATTGCTTGGAAATTTAATAGCATGGATGCTTCCGAGGCTACTAGTGTGATTGTCTTTATGTATCGGTAGATGGCATTCTAATGTTGTGATATATCGGGAGAAGACATTCTAAAATAATGCTGAAAATTAGTGTAAATTTATTTAAAGGAAATATAAAGGTATCTGCTTTTTGGTTTTGTTCTTATTAGTACTTAGTACAAGATGTGCTGCATAAGTAGATTGCTGATATCTTCAGTTATCTAAGGTGAAATTGCTAGAACATGTATGAGTTGGCCGGTACTACGTTTTTCCTTAATTGAATCCAATTAAATGGTATGTTGATTTTCTTCCTATTGATGCATTATACTCAATCATGTTGGTGAAATTTGTGCTGGATGCTTGTCATGTTTTTCATCCTTAATGTGGAGTTGATGACTCCTTCCATCAGTGCTTCACGATTACATAATTTCGTTATTTGTGAGGGCTTTTTACTCATAGCTGTGGTTTCAGTTGAATGATCTTGATTTACAGAATCTTAGCTTGGGCATGTGTATTAGTAATTTATAGGATTGTGTCCATAGAAGTCCATGTTTTGCGGAATTGCTACATTTATGGGAGAAGATAACCGCGGAGACAGGGCTAATTTAGTTACTTTGAGATAGCATGAATCTATTTACAGAGGTTAGAGTTCATGGCGTGATTATTCTATGGGCATTCCTGGTACTCTTGTCAAACACTTCATCTTATAGTTTCTTATGTAGCTTGACACGAGTATTGCTTTAGCTCCATCTTCCTTTTCCATTTTTTGTATCTTTCTCAGTTGGCTTTATTATTGATTTTGTCGCCCCTATGGGGATATGAGAATTTTCAATTAAGTAATTTCTTTTTCCTTAAAGGCTGTAAGCTGGCATTTGCTTAGGATCTGTCATGTGTTTGATGTTGGTTGGTGTTCTTGTATATTTGATGGAATTTTGTTTTTCATTTTGTCAATTTTTTAAAACTAGAGTTATTGTTCTTGGATGTATTTTTCTTGCATACATAGTATACTTGCATCAGGCAAGAAGAAACATGTGCAAGTTGTGCAGTTTGCAACGATCTCTGATTTGATATTCTGAAATATTTTGCGGCTTGCTGTTGCCTTTCCTTGGTCTACAGCAGTGCGTTGCCTTTCACCGTTTAGATATGACCTGCAAATAAAGATGAAGAAAGCGTTACAGTATATTTTTATTGATGCTTTGTTTCATCTTCTTCTATGCAAATTGCACATCTCACTGCCCATTTCTTAAGAATCCTTACCAAAAAAAAAAAAAAAAAAAAAAGTATCCATTAGATCTTAAGAATATTTTGTAATTGAATGTTTGAGATTCTCTGTAGTTCTCTTTTTCCGTGTAAGGATGCCAGTATTTGCTCCACAACAGGCTACATTTTTTCCATATTGGTACCTCGTGTCATGAGACTTTTTGTTAAAATTGTTTGTCCAATTGTAGCTGGAAGTAAACTCTTGCTCTTCAAGACATTTGTAGTAATTTTGGACCTTTGGTTCAAACTTATTTTCATTATGGTTGAAAACATTGTTGTAATATTGCAAACAACAACTACGCCTCAATTCCAAGCTAATTGGGTTAGCTATATGAACCCTCACTAACCATGTTGATCCATTTCGACCCATATCAATCCAATATTTGAAGATTTAGATTCTTCAGCACTTGGAAGTACTATTTGTATACAAATCTCTAACAAAACTAAACGACTCCGAACGAACTAAACCTTAATCACACCTATTTGGTATCACCTATATAGATTTTTTCCCATTAAGTCTACATGGACTTCAAGAGATTGTAGGTCTTTACAAACGACTTCCTTCCATATGATTTTAGGTTTAGCTTGTCCCATTTTAACGCCTTTAATCACCATGAAAGCTTAGGGGCCGATGCGTCTGAAAGTTGATTCAAGACATGAAGAAGCGATATCAAGCAACCTTATCTCATTTTATCCTTTATGTGTGTCACTTGCACCTTCAACCGCAATCTAATCATTTCTAACATTGTTTAATCAATATATGATTGCACATCCATCTTAATATTCACCTTTTGTGCGACACTCATCTTGCATATACATTGGACCTTAAAGTCCTAACATTCACCCCTATATAACATTGTCATTGCCTATCTTACGGTCATTTTGTAGAACTTGCATTTCACTTTAGTAGGCGTCCTCTTATTCTGTAACACTCTGGTAACTCTTCTTCTATTCAACCATCCTAGTTTGGTTCTATGTGTAACATCTTCATGTCTTATACCATTCTCCTAGAACATTGAGCCCATATAATTGAATTGTTTGCATTTGGGTACCTCAATCCCGACTAATCTTCCTCAGTTTCCCTCATTTAAGGTTGGCTAAACTTGAAGTATATGCACTCAATCGTCTAATTATGTTAAAGCCCTCGCTCTCTAGAGCCTCTATAGTTCAAACAAAATATCATATACCATGTGACCTTATCCATGAGACCTTATCCTGCATATTGTTAGTTAGCTCATCCTTAATAGGATGAGCTAATACGAGTTCAACATTGATCCTTGGTGTAACCCACAGTTATGGGCAACTCCTTCGTATCTCATACAATTGTTCTTACACTAGTGACTACTCCTTCGTGCTATCCTTCATCTTTATGAGATTTTATATTTTATATGAATTCCTTTCTTTTCCAACACCCACAAAAAACTTTTCTTAGCACTCTATCATATGCCTTTTCTAGTCCAATGAACACCATGTATAGATGCTTTATCCCTCCTAATGAATTTTCATCAATCTTGTTTGCAAGAATATAGCCTGCGTTGTAGATCTGCTTGACATAAATCCAAATTAATTCCCTTCACTTTTACAGTGCCCCTAAGTCAATGATCTATTGCTCTTTCCCAAAGTTATATTGTATAGCTCAAGTTCTATGCCATGATAATTCACCCAAAATTGAATACTTATCTTTTTTGTTCTCATATGTTTTTTTTTTTTTTTTTGGAGATGGTAACAAAAACAATTTTTTGGAGATGGTAACAAAAACAATTGTTATTTTTGTTCTTATATGCTGGAGTATGATTCTCGCCGTTCTCCCTTCGTGATGGGGGAAGTCATTCTCTGTCTTGCACCTGATCAGGTGCCAATGTGGCTGGACTAACTACTTTACCCACAGACCTAAGAACCCTGGGTCATACGACAACGATGTGATGGAACCACTTGCCCATTTTTTAACACACACATGCCTATGTAGTGCGTACGTCCCAACATATTCTGCATTGTCACAATTCATCATAAATTGACTAGTTTTATGCTGGCTGCCACTTGCAAGTTGCAAGTAGCAACCCTCATCCTTTACTCGGACTTGGAATCCATATTGTGAACAATCTCAAATCGTCAGAGTTATTGTATGTGATATTGCTTTAGTTCTTTATACAATAGAGAGATGCCATATTTTCCGAAGTTTTCTGAGGCAATAAGAGTCCTTTGAATGTGAAGTGACAAGAGACCTTGTTATGAAGCAGCTGCATTATGCTATTTCATTCGATAGTACTTGTGCTCGTATTATTTTGTAATGCATGTGAACATATCGTTTATTAATAATTTTTCATTTAGCTGTTTGTGGGCATGTGTATTGTATATAAGATGAGGACAACATTTGGTCATGATGTCCTTATGTGGGTTCCCTTTCGAATTGATTTAGTTCAAATTGGCCTAAAAAAGTGACTAATGCAAGATTTACTTGTTGATGGGTTGAACTGACTTGCCTTTTTGTGTTTAGTCATGAAATTGCTTATTTATCCCTCCTTTGTCCAAAGTAAGGTGGTTGACTTCATGTTCTTGAGGGTTCTCTTTAGAAACTGGTTTTGCTCGTCTTACTTGATCAGGTGTACAGCCTCTGTTTAGTTGGTGAATTCATGATGCTGGAATAAGTTCATCAGTGATACTTTTTGTAGCCGACCCCAACTTTCTTGGGACTGAGACATGGTAGTAGTTGTTGTCATAGTTTTGTAGCTGAAATGCGGTTACACCATTTATGGAACATAAGTCATTGTAAAGGCATTTTGCATGACACCTACTGGAAGACTGGAGAAGTTAAATATGGACCTCTTCCATGAAGATGACTCTCAAAAAGGAGAATGATTAGGAACTATTTGATTTTTAAATGTTTCCAGTCTTGGGTCCTGCTACCATGTAATTGCTTCTAAATTGTTTGTTTTGCGGAAATCTTGTTCTGCACTTTGCTGTTATAGCTTTACATATGGGGCACCAGGTTTAGTCAATGTGATTGTATGCCTTCGTTCAGTGTTTTCTCTTTTCTCATTAAGTAACAATGTTCTTTTTACTTACTAATTTAACATTGCTATTACTCTTTGTTTTGTTTGCTATGATGAATATTTAGGTTCTCAACTGGTTATGGATATTTTTCCTCTTTAACTATTGGAAACATTTGTACTTGAGCATTCTTGAAATAGATCTAGGATTTCTACCTGAACTTTGAGTTCCTCATTTGCTTTCCAAATTTTTGCACTGTATCAGTTATTCATAATTTTGTGCTAGAGTTGTAATTTGGATGTTCCTCGCTTAAGGATGTTGGTATTTGTTATACTTGACGTACTTATAAAAAAATTGTACTCGACCTGTTTTGTATAAACTAATATTTTCCTTTTCATGCTGTGTAGGAGAAGAGCAAGGAGAAAAAGCATAAAAAGGAAAAGAAAGACAAGGAGAAGAGAGAAGGTAAAGAAAAAAGGGATAAAGACAGAAGTGATGGGAAACACAGAGAAAAGAAAGAGAAAAAGGATAAACACAGGGACAAGAAGGAAAAGCACAGGGACAAAAAGAAGGACAAGGACAAGGACAAAGAGAAAAGCAGCATCTCTGAGGAGGCAAGAGTTGCCGTTCCACCCGGGGCTTCTAGTGGAGGGAAGCTTCACGAGAGAGATGAACATAAAGATAGACACATTAGCTCAGAAAAAGAGAGAGATGAACATAAAGATAGACACATTAGCACAGAGAAAGCCAAACTCCCCAATCAGTTTCATGTCCAGCATGGAGAGCAGAAGCCCTTTAAGACCCGCCACTCTGCTGTTGAGACAGAGGACTCAAAATTTGTGCAGGAGTTGGGCAGGAGGATCAGAGATGAAGAGAAGGGTGCGCAAAGTCAGTTGGCGGAGAGATTTCCAGTTGAGTGGAAAAGAGATGAAAAGCCAGAAAGGGTGGGCAAAGTTTTTGGAAATTCGGCTGAAGACAAGGAAAAGAACAAGGAGAAAGGATTTGATAACCATAAGATGGATGCGCAAGCATTCACGGGTGAACATAAAGTTGGAGCTAATGCGATACCTCCCGGCCTTTCTACAATGGCAAAAAGCAATTTTGAAGGAATTCCCCGACCGTTGGAAGAAAATGTTGGGAAGAAGAGAGAGGAAAAACAGAAACATAAAGAAAGACGCGATGGCAAACCAAGAGAGAAAAATAAGGATAAAGACAGGGAAAAGCACAGTCATGGAAAGCAGAAAGACAAGGAAAAAGAGAAGAAAAAGGAAGAGAAGGCGAAGGATAAAAGTGGATTCAAGAAAAGCCAGGAGGATAAATCAAAAGACAACAATAAGAATGATTTTGTTGTTCTTAGTAACAATAAACTTCCACCTGTATCCAAAGAAAACATTGCTGGTACGGTCACCGAGGGAATTGACAGAAAGAGAAAGAATGTTGAAACTAATGGTTTCCTGCATGGTGAGTTTAAAAAACTATTAAAAGCTGCTATTTTCGTTGTATTGACTTTACCTCATACCCTGTGGATGCATCAAAGCTATGCGAGTTATGTATCTGATTAGATTGCCTTGATAGAGTTCTTGTGATTTTGGATGTAGTAGTCTGTTAGGGTATTTGTAGCCCCCATATTTGCTGACTTCTAATGCAAATTGCTTGAATTAAAACAAGCGTGTTCAGCTCTATTTAACCTCCTTTTGGTTTGGCTGATTAGTGTTGCTTCTTTTCTGTTGTGCTATACAGAGAGTGAAGTCAGGCCTGCTAAATTGCTGCGGCCCTCATCCTCTCAGCAGCCAACACAGAATGGAAAGAAATTGGACACTCACCCAAAAGCAGACTTATTTTCCTCTATTAAACAGGGAGTTGCTACTGATACTAGAGTGGAAAACAAGGAGCAGAAGGTGAATGGTAGTCTAGAAGGTCAGCCGTTGTTCAGCGTCAAGGCAAAGGCTCCATCCCCGATTCCTGGTGCTGATCAGATTGCTGAAGCATCTAAAAAACCACTGTTCAGTGTTAAGGCAAAGGCGTCTTCCGTGATTCCTGGTGCTGATCAGATTGCTGAAGCATCTAAAAGACCTCCACATCCCGATTCCAAGTATTTAAGCCAGATACTCACAATTCCTAAAATGGACGATTGGTCTGGATTTGATGACCAGGAATGGTTGTCGGGAAGCAAAAGAACTCCGGCTAAGGATGCTGAAATGTGTCCAGATGAAGTCAATAAGGAACATTGTGTATGGTCTGAAGCTTTGCAAATAGACTCTGCTGATATTTGTGCTCTGCCATATGTTATACCTTATTGAATGCTGTTAACATGATCTGACGTGATGATTTCCAAGGACGAAGCTCTTTCACTGTTGCAGCATCGAGCATCTGGCTTCCAACGGCCCATAGTCAGTTTTTGGTCAGATTCTTTCTCACCCCTCTTAGCTCTGGTGGCTATGCTGGTGGCAGTTTGTTCTGGAGTCGATTCAAGATCTCGATCAGGGTTTCCTCCGAAACCTATATGAGTTCCATTGGACTCATAAATGATACATTGGAAGATCTTTGTTGGGCGTTCCTGTAACAATAGGTTGATTGTTTTGCTCCATATCTTCCCAAAGGAAAAAGGATCTTTAAGAGTTATCAATCACCACGGCTGTACCTTGCGGTAGCTTAAACGGAGGGGCGATGGAAACGGGACAAGTGTGTCTAGGAAGATGCATAAGCTTGTGCAAGTTTATTCTATTTGCTTAAAAGCTTGGGATGCTCTTTCCAATTGAGTGTAAAAGAACTAGCTTTTGTGGTCTTTACAAATCCACAATTTTGATTTGTAACATAGTATTACTATAGTTGTAAGATAGAAGGGGATAAAAAGGACAAACAAAAGGGAAGAAAAAAAGTAGTAGTTGCATTCATTTGATTCACTGAGGTACAAGGTTTAGCTTATAATCGATTTCCATTTTTTGGAAATGCCACATATAACATGAGGTTTCAAAGTTAATTGCGACGAAAATTAAGGGATGTACATTGGAAGTAGACCCTTTCTTGTTTAGGGGTTTTCTTTGAAGTTTCTAAAAGCAGTTCATGAAACACACTTTTCTTGGTTATGAGATCTCTATAAATAGTTTCAATTGAATGTATAGATTGTCTATGCAGTCTGTAACCGTACAATTTCTGAAAGCATTTTTTCCTACATGATAAGATAACAGGAAACCTTTTGCTACGTTATCGGTGTGTTCGATATGGCGAAAAACATTTTCTAGAAATATTTTTTCAATTTTCCCGGTGTTTATTAGGCCAGTATATAATAGAAAATATTTTTTCTAGGAAAATAAGGTGGCCTTTCAAGCTTGTCTCGTTCTTAGTAACGCCCCCAACCTTTACCCCGTTACCATCCCGCCCTCGCCGCCCCAAAACTCCCACTGCCTACACCATACCAACCGCACAATATTTCTAGATCACATATAAATGATCTTGGAATAATATTTTTTTTCTTTACATACCAAACACTAAAAAATAAGGAAGAAATTCACTTTTTTTTTAAAAATATTTTTTAAAATTTGCAATCACTTTAGGATTTCAGGAATTTGATAAAGAACAATCAAGAACTTAAAAGAAAAATCAAGTAATGTGCGGCTGCTAAAAAGAATTATGAAGAAATGAAAATAAATCAAATGGCAATAGAATGAATTTAAGAAAGTGATTCTTGAATTCAAGAACGGTTCAAGACAAGAACGGTTCGAGACTTGAACTTCAGGATAAGTCTAGTTCTCAAAATTGATTCTTAACAACAATTAGTCCAAAAGAACTAATCATATTTGGTAGAGAATTAATCTAAGAATTAAATTCTGAATCCTGACCCCCTTTAGGATAACGAGAAATATAATAAGTTGAAACTTGTCGAAACTTGTCACCTTTCTTGAATACCTAGAAGTAATCTAAGATATGACAAAAACAACATTATCTTACCTCCTAAAAGTTATGGATTTAAAGGTGAAAGATAAGACCCATAGTTACTGCACACAAAGATGTAAAAGAGAAAATCTCTCGATTTTGTTAATAATCTCTAAATAAAAAAGAGAACACTCCTATATATAGTACTAAGGCGGTCACAGAATTTAGTCCCAAAAATCTACTCAAATAAGGTTTTCAAGTTATTAGAAAATAGGAAAAGAAACTAGCACTAAATACAAGACAATCTTGGGAAGTATTGCTGACTACCTTAGGAAAAGGAAAAAAAGGAGTAAATCTTAACTACCTGGGAAAGCAATAAGCATAAACAGTCCTAATAAATTAGGGGCCAAACCCATCGACAGACACCTGTGGTCATTCACTTCTTTCACTTGAGCACTTAAAGTGCTCCTTGTTCCATTTAGACACTTCAGGTGGGCACTTCCTGTTCCACTTAGACACTTTTTGTACTATCAGTCAAATATATAGAGTGAGTGTAATACACTCGCCGATGACGTGTCAAAACAGTGAATTAAATGAAGACATGTGGCATATATACTAAAAATAATTATTAAAAGATTAAAATATGAGTAGAAAAGTTATTTAAAACTATTTAGTAAATTAAACAAAGGAGCAAAAAAAAAAAAAAAAAAAAAAAGAAAAAACCTATTTTCACCCCCACCCACCTAAGCCCTCCGTCCTCCACCTGCCGTTCCCCTAACCTCACCCTCTTCCTCCATGTTTTTTTCTTTCTTTTCTCTCTTGTTCATCTTCTCTATCACTATATCGAAATTTCTACTAGATTTTCTCTCTCCTAATTTTCTTACAGATTCATTTCATTTTCGACAATGATTAATTTATCAAGCAAGCAATTCCAAAGAAAAAATAGCAAACCCAGATGAAGCTCCGTCTTCTAACAATGGCAGATTTAATTTTTTGCCCGACAAATGCTTCAAACCTGATGTAGCTTTCATATTTTCAGCTGTGATTGAACAATTTCAAGCTTAAAAATATCAGAATCAGCTAACATCAACAAACATACCCAAATCTGAGAATCGAAGCCAAACCAAAATTTCAAACTTGAGCTTAGACTCCAAAAATGTCTTTTCCAATTTCCGCTCTCAAATTAAGGAACGATCATGGTTTTCAGCTCTAAATAATTGTTACTCGAAGATTTAAACCCAGGTCCAAGAAATTCCATCTCAGCAGCTTCCAATCAAATTACGCTTATTCGATTTCCATCCTTGAATTTTTACTTTTTTAAAATAATTTCTCCTCAAGTTCAGGTTTTCAATCACCCAGTCGAGTTTCAAAGAAACACCAATGATTCAAAATTGCAGAACCAAAACTTGTGCAGTGAACTAGATAAGACCAACAGTGATAGATTTTTTTTTTTTTGTAATTTTCTAATGATTTTTTTTTCAATTGGTGTAAAAGAAAGAGAAATGGAAGAAGAAAATAAAAAGAATTAAAAAACATTAAAAAAAATCCGTTTTTTAGGTCTTAACGTGCCTTTTTGCTGTGTAATTCACCCAAGTTGACAGGTCAGCAAAAAATGTCTAAATGACACAGTCTAGCACTACCTCAAGTGTCTAAATGGAACAAGGGGCACTTGAGGTGTTCAAGTGAAAGAAGTGAACGACCACATGTGTCTGTCGATGGATTTAGCCTAAATTAGGATCACAAGTCACAATCAATTTAGGCAAGGATCTTGAAAATCTTGAAACTCCTGAATTGACTTTGGCTGGAAAAACCTTCAAACTTGCGCAGCAAAAAAGGAGTTCTTTAAGGTTGATTTTGGACACCTCCTTGCACAATATATATCGGATTTTGGAGCTTCGTTGGAGCCCAATTCAATCCATTTAGAAGCCCATCATTATTGATTTTGAAGGAATTTTTGCGCGGAGTGCCTTCTTTTGGCTCTTTATATTTTGCCCCTCATTTATGCCTTCTTTAATTTTTGCCCCACTTACTTTGTTTAATGAAAGTTTTTTTGACGAAATTACCCTTACCCCATTAAAACCCTTTCTATTTCGTCATTTGCCCTTTTCTTTTCTTTTTTTTGCTTCTTCGTTCCTCCTTTTGTTTTGTGTCCGTCTTATCTGTTCCAAAATTTAGGTACGAATTTGGATCTTTTGCTCGTTTC
This sequence comes from Lycium ferocissimum, assembly GCF_029784015.1. Classification (NCBI taxonomy): domain Eukaryota; kingdom Viridiplantae; phylum Streptophyta; class Magnoliopsida; order Solanales; family Solanaceae; genus Lycium; species Lycium ferocissimum. The sequence continues at coordinate 48,857,406 of NC_081349.1, read as the reverse complement.
AATATTTGTTTTTATGTTAAATTGTTGTTTGTTGAATTGATATCTTTGTCTTCGTCGTTTTTTATATTTAAGTGATCCTTTTTGATTTAAAATTATAGTGTTTTGTTAAAGTGTCTGTATGATTTTGAACTTTAGTTTTCGTTGCCCATGTATATATTTTGGTTTTTTGAATGTCGTATTATGAATGTCGTAATATGTTTTAGTTGATTTTGATATGCGTTTTGGTTTTCTCTTCGTTGAATCTTTGAAGTTTTGCCTGTGAACAGCTGTTTTATGTTGTTGTTGTTGTTTTTGTTTAATAATCTGGTTTTTGTGAAGAATGTGTTTGTGCGAGGCGGCATATGCCTGTTCCAGAATTTTTGTTTTTTGAAACTACATTTATGCCTATTCCGATAATTTCGTGATTTAAGTTACTTTGTATGTGTTATGATTTTTGGTTTTTATGATAGTTTATATGTTTTCCGATTATAAGCTTTAGTTTAAGATTTTTGGTGTTTTTTTTGTTTAGTAACACCGTGTTTTCATGAAGATCGTGTTTGTCTGAGGCAACATATGCCGGGTCCGGCAGAGTTATTGGTTTTTAAACCGAAGTTATGCGTTACGGCATAAAGTTATCTTTTTTTTTGTTCCGGCATAACTTCATGAATTAAGTTAATTTATGTGTGTCTTTGTTTTTTGGTGTTTTCTTGTTAATAATTTTTGTTTTTATGCAATCTTATGTGTTTTGGTTCTTTCTTCTATTATGCAGGTATTTGTGAGTATGACATGAAAAAGAGAGCAAGATCTGTGAAGAAAGCAAAAAAATAGATTGTTTTAGTTGAGCAAGATCTGTGAAGAAAGGAAAAAATAGTTTGTCTTAGTTATTTTTGCACTATGTAATTTTGTTTTTTTTGGTGCGCCCTTGTGTTTTTTGTAAATGTTATAAGATTGTACACTTTGTTTTGTGTTATAAATTTCAACTTTAACCACCTTTGTAATTTGATGGTGTTCATTTTTAATCTCAACTTCTCCGTTCATAAAAGTCGCTATTTTGTTGAAAATCCAAGTTATACCGTTTCCATCACAACTTCATGGTTGTTATATAATAGAAGTTTGCCGGGGTCGGCATAGTTTCTCATTATGTAAATAGAAGTTCCGCCCATTCCGGCAGAATTTAAGTTAAGAAAACTTGCCATAACCAACAACAAAGACAAACCATTTGAAGTTATTTGACCAGCCAAAATGCATTTATTGGGGATTATTTGTGACGGAAAGCTGTTTTTTTGTTGAAAACCAAATTTATGGTGGTTATTTAATAGGAGTTTGCCGGGGTCGGCATAGTTCCTCATTTTATGAACAAGTTCCACCCATACCGTATAAATCGCAACAAAGATAAAACGTTTTTAACTTTTCTGAACAGTCAGAACGCATTTTATTGGGATTAGTTGAGACGCCATAATGGTTGTTTTAGTATGAATGAATTTTTGCTATGAATGAATGAAATATTTTACTTAGTGTTAATTGTATTGTGCTGAATGTTTTATCCAATTTTCCAAAGATTTTAAAATGTTATATAAGCAACAAAGCCCATAAGTATGCCGCTAACGCATACTTATTTATTTTGTAAGCGAAAGACTGCCGGTCCGCATAAATGTGAAACATGAAAACAACAAGAGAGAATAATATTGTTATGTCCCAAGGCATACATCTATTAAACTTACCAGATGTAGTATTTGAGATACCAATTTTGTTTCCTACAAAAAAAAGCATATACCCGCCACAGAGGCATAAATTATAAAACTGGATAATTAAATTTGATGATTTTTTTTTCTTTTTCCTCAATGTTTTATGGTAGAGAATTGTAGATTTCATGTAGGACATTTATCTCTTTCTCTTATATAGTTTTTTATTATCAACAACAAGAAGATAACAACTTAGTAAAAGAAAATAATAAAAGAAAGAATGGACGAAGAATAAATGTGTGATTGATGCTTGAAGTCTCGGGCCTTAGTACTACCAAAGTTTTGCCATTTCTTTCAGGCAGAGTGCGCATTATGCGTCAAGAATCATAAGATCAATTCATATAAACCATGTATAAGAGTGTGATGTTAGGATGACAATTTCCTCTTCCTGTATCGTCTTGAATATGGATTGAGAGCTGGACTGTGGTTACAAGTTGCCCTAGTGTGTCCAAAGAACTTGCATCTACCACATCCGTATGTGTACTTTGTCGATTCTCTTCTTGGGCGATATCTTTTTGTTTGTTTTCTTCCAGGTCTTATTTTAACATCAGGCGGCATTATTTTAATATCCATAATGTTTTGTGGAATAATCCATGAGTCTTGATTTCCAACCGATAGTATTTCACCTTTGTATGTCTCTTGGCGTGCTTGTTTCTCGAACCAATCCGTTACGCATGTAGATTTTGGCAAACTTCTTTGTCTATAATCGCCATGGTAGCATGTGTGCACGGTAACTCGTCGCTGGAACTCCAAGCACTCACAAGTCATATTCTTCGTGTCACATTGTATTGATATCCTTCATCTTTCACAACAAATTTGACGAGTTATGTTTTCTACCCGTGGAAATTGACAATATAAATGAGTGATATTTTTTCGGGCAATTTTCGGATTATGTGAGAGTTATGCCCTTTCCGCATACTTCCCGTACGATGAAAATAAGAGTCGCCTTCCTTCCGGCGAACTATTTATAAAATAGGGTCACAGCTTGTTCCTTTGTCCAAGATAACTTTTGTGTTTGTTTGATTTTAAACTATACATTGCTCATAAAACTAAGATTTGAAGTGTATGTTGGTAAAATCTACTTACTTTCATTGTGAGTATAAAAACAAATAATCATAATTATGCCCTTACCGCATAATTCCATGCTAGTTAAAATAAGAATCGCTCCTTCCCAAGTAATCTAAGTATAAAACGGGGTCATAGTTCTTCCTTTATCCAAAGATAACTTTTGTGTTTGGTTAAAATTAAACTATGCATCGCTCACCAAACTAATATTGAAGTGTATGTTGGGAAAATGTACTTACTTTCATTGTGAAGCCTCTACTTATCTTTTTGAAAGCGCATCTTTTCACCAACATGTCGTGTCATGGGACGGTCCCGTCGCATCCAATTTTCTCTCGGTAAAACCAATTTTTGCCTTGTTCTCGATGTAATCAATACATGCCATTATTGGCAACTCCTTGCTTTCCTTAATACGAATTCATTGTCTCGACATTGTTCGTTGTGAGCATGTTGTAACGCCCTGTGTGTGGAATGAACGTGCCCATCTTTCTCGGGGGTGGTTCTTCTTCTATGTATTCTCGTAGCCTTTTGGGTCGATTTGTTGTATCCGTGACATATAGGTACGAAACTCGCCCTCGTTTGTAGTAGTTGTCCGCATTGTAGAACAAAGTTGATAGGATCGCTCGTACGGGAAATATTTTTGCAAGTTCTTCTCCATGGTAGATGCATATTCCATGCCGGGTATCCGGATACGCTTGATTGCGCTGTACAATTGATGCGTGGCGATCGGAAAGAATTGATAGGTTCGCGCGTGCCAAACACCTTTTTCACGTGTCTGAAGAACCACCGTAGGATTCATTATTCTTAGAGTCCGCAATACCAAATGCTAGAGGAAATATGCCGTTGTTTCCATCTTTGCTACATGCCTATCATGAGCACACCGCGGTATTTTGATTTCAAGAAGGTTGCATCCACCATTATTACCGGTCTCCGCAGCAGTGTTTCCAACCCTCAATCGATGCTCCATAAGCGAAAAAAGCATACTTAAACTTATTGTCGGGGCCGGTCCATTTGATGTTAGCAATCGTCCTGGATTTCTTAATTTCATCATGCGAAGATATTGCGGTGTAGAAGTGTGTAGTTATTTTTCCGCGGCTTCCTCTTATGACATTATAAGCGTGTTGGAGGGAACGCCATGCTTTGTGGTAACCAATGTGCAAGCCATATCTCGCTTCTCATTTCTTCAATGACAAATTTGGGTGTTATCTCTTGTAGTGTATGGCGTACTAGGTCCGTAATGTATTCCGCTATGACTTTTGAAGTTGCATTCCTCATGTCGAGGCGATGAAATTTATTGAACAACTATGTCTCTTTTCAAAGTTAACTACTTTGAAAAGTTCGATCCTCCGAACCTTGAACCGCGGAAACGCCAAATGCAGTTGGTTCAACACATCCGATGTAATACCGTTGCGTGCATGACTTTTCTACCTTGTACCGTTGATGACGAGTAATTGCAATGTTATTCATGCACTTTTTCACGGTATCTTTGTCTTTGAATAAAATGCCAACTTCTATTTGATCAATCGATGCACTAGGTGTCAAAATTTGTGTATCATTTTGTATCCTCTTCCTCTTCGAGTGTCTTTCTTTTGTTGCATGGTCGTGTTTCGCTCTTCAACCGTCATGCTCGGAGTAAGTGATATAACATTCATCAAGTTGGATGCCGAGAAAGGTCATTGTTTACAACTTGCTCAATGTTTGGCGATTGCCATCAGAGCCGCCGAGGTGTCCGGTTAGGAGTTACTATCTCGCTCTCGCTTACGTGGAATCCCAAGGTTATGTCCAATAGTGGTCGTGTTGTTCATCATCCAAGCCAATTTCGTACATGTCTTCTTCATAAGCAATGCAAAGTTGTTTGTCAATTTCCTCTATGGTTTGTCCTTCTGTCATTAGGATAGAGTCATTATGATGTTCTTGTAATGGGTTGTTCTCCGCATCGCCTGAATTGAACTCTAATATGAAACGGGAATTTCGAAGTTGTCATTGTTGTTGAGCGGGTACAAGCAAGTGTGAAGATCAATGTCGTTTGTTACACGCATCCCTTTGATGTTTTCTCACCGGTGTCAAACCATATGTTGGTCTCTTTTTGCCGAGTATCTTGTGTATGCCCCGCAAATATCCGTCGAGTGAATTGTTGAAAATTTACACCATCATTGACAAGTATTAGCTTGGTTTCATGATTAACATAATTGTAGGTGGCGTCCCATTTGCCGTCAAGGCTACGTAGATGCATCTTGGTGTCATTTTTTTGTTAAACTTCCCGCATAAAGAAAGATTCACTTGAGAAAAACCAAAATGAAATGTATTTAAGTTGTTAGTTTTGAAAATTTAAGTTCTCCCTTCCCAAAGCAGACTTTTTACGTATGTAAAGTCATGATGTATGCCGTACACGGCATACTCTACCATTTTGTAAACGTGTTCGCCGCTACCAAAGATTCTTCAAAAACGAGTAATCGTTTCGCAATGCTTATTCCAATGAGATTGCAACGCTTATTTTCATGAAACCGAAAAACCTCCTCTCGTCTTTATCCAATTTAAATCAAATCCATCCAACAATTATTCCAATTGGTTTATACTTCTATATAAACCAACACAACTTTTGGAAGAAGGAAAAAAAAAACACTTTACTTCTGAAAATCGATATAATCACATACAAAATGAACCAAAATCAACATATTGTACATGTTAATGATGGCCACGGGCAAGCACATGAACATGCCCATCTTCATAACCAAATTCATCCTAATATTGCAAATTTGCAAATTACTCATGAAATTGCTGATATCAAAAGAGACATAGATTTTCTGAGGGCTCTTTACGGTGCTCTAAGTAGAGAAAATGATGATCTGCGAAGAGAATTACGATTTGTAAGGCAGAGGTTATTCCAGCACACTGGCCAAATTGACGATGGGGCAATTTGGAATGGGTACACATGAAATTAGAACTGATGTACTTATGAAGTTAGGATTTTATGTTTTGGGACATATATATATTTAAATGTATGTGTAATGAAGTGTAAGTATCCGTAGGTTTGTAGAATTTTATAATGGCTTCTAAATAGAAGTATTGCCTTCTCCGCATACTTGTTCGAAGTTTGTTCACAACATTGCCGATAACGGCATACTATACTCTTTTGTAAATTTAACTTTTGCCTCCCTCCGCATGAGCACTTTTTGTTTTGCGATGATAACGCACTAATCGTTTTTGGTTTAAAAAAATAAAAAAAATGAAAACCTCCTCTACCTTCATCCAATTTAAATCAAATGCCCGTAACGCAATTAGAGGATTGACGCAACCGGACTAATTTATACTTCTATATAAACTCGTAACTTTTGCCTTCTCCTATACTTGTTATGAAATTGGTTCACAACATTGCCGATAACGGCATACTATTCTCTTTTTGTAAATTGAACTTTTGCCTCCTCCGGCATGAGCACTTTTTGTTTTGATGATGATAATGCAATAACTGTTTTTGGTTTAAAAAAATAAAAAAATTGAAAACCTCCTCTACCTTCATCCAATTTAAATCAAATGCCTGCAACAGTTGTTGCAATTAGAGGATTGATGCAACTGGACTAATTTATACTTCTATATAAACCAAAATTTTGCCTTCTCCGGATACTTGTTATGAAATTGGTTCAGAACATTGCCGATAACGGCATACTATACTCTTTTGTAAATTGAACTTTTGCCTCCTCCGGCATAAGCACTTTTTGTTTTGCTGATGATAATGCAGTAACTGTTTTTGGTTTAAAAAAATAAAAAAAATGAAAACCTCCTCTACCTTCATCCAATTTAAATCAAATGCCTGCAACAATTATTCCAATTAGAGGATTGATGCAACTGGACTAATTTATACTTCTATATAAACCAGTAAATTTTGCCTTCTCCCGATACTTGTTATGAAATTGGTTCATAACATTGCCGATAACGGCATACTATACTCTTTTGTAAATTGAACTTTTGCCTCCTCCGGCATGAGCACTTTTTGTTTTGCTGATGATAATGCAATAACTGTTTTTGGTTTAAAAAAATAAAAAAATTGAAAACCTCCTCTACCTTCATCCAATTTAAATCAAATGCCCGCAATAAAAAAATTGAGCTTATTGCAATTAGAGATTGACGCAACCGGACTAATTTATACTTCTATATAAACCAGAAATTTTGCCTTCTCCGCATACTTGTTATGAAATTGTTCGAAAGTTGCCGTAGACGGCATACCGTACGCTTTTGTAAATTGACCTTTTGCCTCCCGTACACGCTTGCCTTAATTCAAGTTTAAATCGATAAGCATTGCCTCGATTTAAATTGAATTTATTATTATTACAATTTCAAGTAAATAAGCATTGTATACTAATTTAATTAAGGTATAAAGTAATTAAAATCGAACAAAGCAACAAATCCAATCAATTCTATTTTTGTTGATTAATTTTATCATGCGCAATTTTCAATCTGAGCCGTATGTCATCCGTTTTTAATAATCGTGTCGTAGAAGATGATTTTTTTCAAATATTAACAATCTAAACTCAATAAAATCGTTAAATTGAGTTGAATTAAGATTTGTACCTTTTACGTATGTTGTAGCAAGAAAATCAATCGAGAAATCTAGCTTGGAACAACGATTTGAATAATGTGAAAAATTGGGAACGAAGTTGGCTCCGGGTTAACGATATGAAAGAAGCAAGATTCGAGAATAACGATATTTGTTTTTATATGTAATTCGCCGTGGGTAATAATGTCTTTTTACTATGTTGCTTTTGCTCGGAAGGACAATAATTAAAGACCACCATTTTGAGGGGCAAAATCTAAAGACCAGCCCAAAAGAGGGGCATTCGCGCCAATTGCCCATTTTGAAGCTTCTTGATTTGAATTTAGCCAAATTTGGACTCTTTCCTTGGAACTTTTAAGAGCACTTTTTTTGGCCTATAATAGAATAGTGGGATAACTACGTGACATAACTAACTCTAGTACATATTTAGATTTAGTAGCTATAGTTTAGATTAATTACATCCTATAGCTAAATATATATATATATATATATATATATATATATATATATATATATATATATATATATATATAAGGTAGAATACTCATCATCACATTATTTACTTCCAACCCAAACCTCCCATCTCTCTCTCTTTCCTCTTCCCCACTGCTCTGGCGAGGAGCTTTCAGCTCCGGTGAACCGGAGCAACCGTCTTCTCCGGCGAACTGTACAACTCCACACCACCGCCACTGCCCAGCCGTCTTCTCCAGCGTCTTCTTCGTCTTCTCTGAGTATTTGTTGTCTTCTCCGTCTAGATCCGACCAACGTCAGTCGTCTTCTCCGTATTCTCTGTCTCTGACCGGAAAAAAGCAAGTTTTGAAGAAATTGCACGGTTTTCCCTCCAAATGATTTGGTCTTTAATATTTTCCATTCAAATAGGCTGGTCTTTAACTTTAGGCCTTCAGAACTTACATGTAGCGGTGAGTCTAATAGAAGTATTCCGAGCAAGATGTGAGTCATAGAGAACGTGCAATGTGCAGTACATTATGTATTGGCAAGAATGAGAATCACAAAAAATTGCTGCTATGTAGGCGGAGAAACTGCAAAGAATGTTTATGATATCTTAGATTCACATTACAATACCTGTAGATAATTCATTAATTTTGCCGGATCTGGAAACATTTTTCGGTGCCGGATCTGGAAACATTTTTCGGTGCCGGATCTGGAAAATAGTGTTTGTTTATGAGTTTATTCAATAATTTTTTATCACACAATACAGTGTATTCATTAATTTTTAGCATACAATCCAATGTTTGGGGTGTATTTTATTTCTTGTATTTTGAAGGATATTTTTTTGTATACAACCGATTTTAAATATAATAAACTGAATACAATGTAAAAGTGTTGAATACATTTGACTTGAATACAAATTAGTTGAATACATTTGACTTGAATACAACGAAATCTGACTCAACAGAATTTTGAATACAATCTACTGTAGCAAACTACTGTAGTGCGCGACTGTAGCTGCGAAATGTAATTAGCTAAAATGTAGCTATGCCCAATTTAAAACCCCTAAATGTTAGTCATTTATGTAAAATTCCCTATAATATTTGCCATTTGGACTTCAATTTGGTCGTATTAACAAATTTTCATGTCTTAGAGCCCGTTTGATGTATTACAAAAAAGCAGCCTATAAACTAAAAATGTTTATAAGAAACAACTTATAAGCCAAAAAAAAAAAAAAAGAAGTTGGGGTAGCCCAACTTATTTTTTTTGGCTTATAAGCTATTTAGCTGCTTTTTTTAAGCTAAGCCAAACGGGCCAACTTATTTTTTTAGCTTATTTTAAGCACAAAATAGCTTATAAAAACTGCCATCCAAACACTCAAAAAAGTCAAAATAAAAGTTATAAGCTATTTTCAGCAACTTATAAGCTAAAGCCAAATGGGCTCTTTGGCTCTTATACCAACATAAGTGTAATTCAAATTGAAACTCAATTAGCTTGTCTTGAAGGTCCTTCCCGTCATAGGCCTTCTAGAAGCTTTCAAAGCTTCATCATTGGTGTTTAATAGACTTCCATAGAAGATATCATTGGATTGGGCTGCAATAGTGTGTAATTATATAAGGGTAAATTACGTATATATACATATTAAGGAGAAATATTTACGAAATGCGACGATAGTTTTCTATTTACAAAATATAACATTACAAAACCTATACAAATACACATTCCACCAAAAAAACCATTCCAACACCCAAACGACACCACCGCTAATGGTCTCCCCGCCAGCGAGGGTTCCGTCCATCCTCCGGCGGTGGAATCCACAGGAGCTTTGGTAGAGAAGAGGATAGCGGGGGTGGCGGCGTGGTGCTGTTAACGGAGTTGCTTCAACGGCGAAACGCCGGAATAGACAAACACGGCCGGATCTAAATATTTTCTGGTGAGCATGAAAAATATGTGTGAATCGTGTATGAAAGTTGTATAAATATACTTACTGTATTCATACACTAATCATACACTTCGCGTGAGTCGTTAACGGCGTGCTTCAACGGCGAAACGCCGGAGCAACGCCGAGATCCGGTGCGGAGGGAAGAGATAGCTGGTGGCGCGTGGTGTTGTTAACGGCGTTGCTTCAACGGCGAAACGCTGAAATAGACAAACACGATCAAATCTGACTATTTTCCGGTGAGCATGAAAAACATGTGTGAATTGTGTATGAAAGTTGTATGAATATACGTACTGTATTCATACACTAATCACACACTTTGCAGAGAAAAATAAAATTTTCTAGACTCAATATACTTGACTTCATACAGTATTCATATACTGTCAAGTGTTGTAATTATTCTTTAGGTTTTGTAAATAAGGAAAACTATCGTCACGTTTCATAAAAATTTCTCCTCAATATGTATATATACATAGTTTTTCCATTATATAATTGGAAAAACAACGCAAAATACCCCTGAAATGCAAAATATTTACCCTGCATACTCCCTCCTCTAATAATTTTGCTTTTACACAGTCGGTCGAAAATATTTATCCGAGTACTCCCTCTCCCAAAACCCTCCTCCATGATACCATCTCAATATATTTATATATCATGATGGTATCATGTAGGACTAAGAGAAGGACTAAAGCAGTCCTCCATGATACAATATCAGTATATTTATATATCATAATGAATTCATGGAGAACTAAGAGAGTGTCTCATTGAAGGACTGTGTTGAATAATGTAACCGAAGTTTATATCGTGTGTATCTTCCTATATATTCGTGTATACTGTCACAGAAGTTAGGTACTATGACAGCTGGTAGTTAGTTAGGAAGTCGGTTACATTAGCCGAGTAGTTAAGCCTAATCACTCGTATATATGTACATATGATTAGTCATTGTATTGGATAAGCTTAATCATAATGAATACATGATTTACTCTCTTCTTCAATCTCTTATTTCTCAACTGCCTATTATTCCTTTTCTTTGATCTGTATATTTCTTCAAAGTTCATTAAGAACTGATATGAATTCTCAATAATTGCATGGTATCAGAGCCAAGACTCCAATCAAGAGTCATTAGTTATGATCTTCATTCATAAAGATTCACTAATTCCGCTAAAAGTGAATTATGCAATTTTTTGGTTTTTCTGAGTCAATTCAAGTTGCTTTCAAATTCTATCAATACATACTCAAAGCTCTCTTCTCATTTCTTGAAGTACATTGTTAACAATGACGAACAACTCAATCAAGATTGAAAGAACCACTGAAAATCTTGCTAACGTTGGAAATACCCCATCTCAACAACAACTAGAAGCCACAACTGGCACTGTACAATCAGTGGATAGGTATCACCCTCTATATCTGCATTCTAATGATGTAAATGACATTTCCTTGATCTCAATTCAGTTGACTGGTACTGAAACTATTCTTTCTGGAGTAGATCAATGAGACTAGCCTTTCTAGGAAGGAAAAAGTTTGGTTTAGTAGAAGGCAATTATAAGAAATAAAGTTTTAGTGCTGATTTGTGGGATCAATGGGAAATGGTCAATGCCACTGTGTTGTCTTGGATCATGAATGCAGTGTCTAGTAGTCTTGGAGTTGTATATGCTTCTAATGCATGGGCAGTATGGGAAGAATTAAAAGAAAGGTTTGATGAAGTTAGTGGCTCAAGAACTTTTGGTTTACATAAAGAAATTGCCACTTTGACACAAGGAACAAGTTCAGTTTCTGTGTATTTTACTAAACTCAAGAACTCGTAGAATGAATTTGAGTCTTTAGTCCCTTCTACTGGTTGCAATTGTGAAAGATCTAGAGATTTTGTTGCATATATTCAAAGATATAAGCTATACCAATTTCTGATGGGGTTAAACAGTTCATATATGCAAGCTAGAAGTCAGATTTTAATTCTGTCACCACTTCTATTTTTAAATCAAGCCTATGCTATGATTGTGAATGATGAAAGACAAAAGACCAATGCATCTACTTCAGCTGGCCTGTTAGGATCAACACCTATGAATAACTATGATCCAATAGCCTTATACTCAAAGAATGGTGCTGGTACTAGTTACCAGAAGTACAAGAAGGACTATAATCTGCAATGTGAGGTCTGCAAATTAAAGGGAAACACACAAAAGAAACATGCTACAAAGTAGTAGGATATCCTCCAAGTTTCAAGAAGAGAAAAGGAGGACCAGGAGGTGGAAATTATCATGGTCATGATCAGAATTTCCAAGGGTCTGGATATCAAGGTGGTCATCAAGGATCTGTAACTTATGTTGTGCAAACTGAAAATTCTCAAACTAATGCTCACAACCAGTTCAAAGAACAATAATGCATAAGAGGATCAGGTTATAGCTAATGTGACAGGTCTATATAAGAGACAATAATAGAATCAGATGAATGTTGGAACTCAAGTGAGTGCTATAAATCAAATGCATCAGCAAATGGCTCTTGGATCTCGTGTATTCACCAGAAGCCAGTATGAGAAACTACTTGAATGCTGAATAGGACTAATCAAGCCAGGGCACATATTGTCAATTTGGGTACTGTTGATGGGGACATGACATGTAAAGGTATAAGCCAATCATGTTTAGTATCAGAAATAGCCAAATGGATTACAGACTGTGCTACAAACTATATGGTATCTGATATAAAACTACTGGATAAGTTCACTATTGAGAAAATCTTAAATCCTAAAATAGTGTATTTACCAAATGGGGACACTAGTTTAGTAACACATATTGGAAAAATTTCAATCTCACCTAATAATACACTGAGTAATGTATTTTTACTTCCTCAGTTCAAATACAATTTGATGTCTGTTTCAAATATCACTAAGGAACTCAGATGTGTTACACTGTTCTATCCTGATTTTTGTATATTTCAGGATCTCTCAAGTGGGAAGGTGAAGGAGATTGGTAAAGAAGAGGAAGATCTCTACATATTAGTATATAAACATCCAAATGAAGTAAACTTGGCTGCTAAAGTCTGTGCTCAAGCAACAGTATCACCTAGTACAACTGATATCAGTTTATGGCATCAAAGATTTGGCCATGTATCACCTTATGTTCTCAACAAGTTACTGCCTAATAGAGTAATCATGCGCTATATCAAATGTAGTTAATAAATGTGTTTTATGTCCATGTGCTAAGCAAGTCAGACTACCTTTCCCTACAAGTAGTATTACAAGTACTAGTAGCTTTGATATTGTGCATATGGATGTTTGGAGTCCTTATAAGACTCCCACTATTAATGGACAAAAGTACTTTCTTACTATAGTTGATGACTACCCTAGAATCACTTGGATTTATCTACTAAGGTTGAAATCTGATGTATGTGTCATAATTAAGTATTTTCTAACCTATGTGAAAACATAGTTTAACAAGATTGTAAAAATATGCAGAACTGACAATGGTACTGAATTTATAAATGACACATGCAATAATATATTTAAGAATCTGGGCATAATACATCAAAGATCTTGTGCATAGTCCCCTCAGTAGAATGGTGTTGCTGAGTGGAAACACAGACATATCCTAGAGGTTATAGGAGCACTTAGATTCCAGGCAAACATCCTATAATATTTTGGGGTCACTGTATACTTGCAACTGTATATATATTAAATAGACTACCCTCATCTATTATTAACACATCTCCTTATGAGAAATTAATAACAGAAAACCTTCCCTAACACACATAAGAGTTGTAGGCTGTTTGTGTTATGCTAAAGACAACACTCAAACGGATAAACTGCAGACTAGAACTAAACCATCAGTATTAATGGGATATTCTGAAGTTCAGGAGGGGTACATGCTCTATGATTTGCAAAAAGAATAACTTCTTTGTTAATAGGGATGTTAAATTCAAGGAGTCTGAATTCCCCTTCAAGCAAGCACAATACAATTCTACTCCACAAATATTTACAAATACAACAGATATGCCTTGTGAAGAAACTACATTCAATCTTGACAATATTACTGATGTAATTCTTGAAGTGTCTCATGTAGGTGCTACTGAAAATAATAACAGGTACCATCATACTAATACAACTTATGAAAGAGGTATGGATACAAGCATACAGTCAGGAACATATATAATTCAAGGATCAAAAACTGAGCAGGCTATAGGAATAAATCCTGCACCACCAACTGATCAAGTTCCAAGACTGCATGAACCAGTTCAAGCACTATAGTCCACTAGACAGCCAGGAAGAACAAAGAAACCTCCCATTTGGATGAAAGATTTCATATTTTTAAGTCAATTGCATCAGGACACACCTTATCTCATGTCTAACATTGTATCATATAATAAGATTTCTCCAAAATATCAAGCCTACTTATCTGCTTTTTCATCTATTATAGAGCCATAAAACTATGCTAAAGTTATCAAAGATCCAAAATGGATAGAAGCAATGCAAGCAGAAATTGAGGCTCTTCAAAGCAACAATACTTGGCAAATAGTCGATGCCTGAAGGCAAGAAACCAATAGGATGCAAATGGATTTATAAGATAAAATACAAAGATGATGGAGAAGTAGAGAGATTTAAAGCAAGACTTATGGCAAAAGGTTATAGTAAACAAGAAGGCATTGATTACCAAAAAAACATTTAGTCCAATTGTCAAGATGGTCACAAAGAAGAACCATATTATCCATTGCAGTATCGAGACAGTGGCACATTCATCAAATGGATGTGTACAATGCATTTTACGTAAGGTGATCTATATGATGAAATATACATGGACTTGCCTCAGGGATTTGTAAGTCAGGGGGAGTATAGACCAGTTTGCAGACTTATCAAATCCCTCTATGTTACATCCCGAATTTTCGCATGTTAAAGTCGCATCATGAGTTAATCAACGCAAGTTCAAAAGAAATTATTTTGAGGATTAAAGGGATTGAGCTTACTAATATAAATGGTTACAAGAATATATAAATAAGATAAATAAAAGTAAGTGGCCTAAGATTTGGAGGGTGAATGAATCAAAGAAGCATGAGTTTCGTCAAAAGTCGGCAAGTTAGGAATACGATAACTTGTACTTTTGGGTGAGATTAGGAGTGCTTCACATGCTAAGAAAGTAATAATGTGAAGTATTTTAATCGTATAATGGTCTTTTGTTAAGTTTGGAAGTCAAACTAGTTGTAATATGAAAGTCGACAAAGGGCGTCGCAAGTTAAGTTCATAAATTGTACTGAAATTTAGGTCTGATGTTGAGGAGCTTTTCTCTCAATCTACTTGGAGTTATGGGGTGATCCACCTATCAAATTGAAGGTCTATGAGTCTAGTTTCCAGTACATTTTACTTTTCATTGATAAGACATCGGAGTAGATATATGTTCACATTTCCATCTAGGGACGTAAACTGCCGCGGGAACAGTGTGCAAGGTCGGTGGCAGCTTATTCCATTTGTATAAAAGACCCACAAATCATCTTGGAACTTAATTTTCTCTAAGATACAAACCCTAAGCACTCCTAATACTCTCTCAAACATTTCTCCATCAATCATAAGCAAATCCAAAGGCTAATCAAGTAAATTTAACGTAAGGAATCATGTGCTAATCGTAGAATAGTCGTTTTTTCATTGTTTCGCTTTTCGGAAGAAATATTCAACTTGAAGTAATATATGTTTTGGAATGATTCTTTAAGTCTAAGGTATTTTCCACCCTTATCATGGTCCTCTTAAGCTTCTACAAGTATTTAATCTAAGAAATTTGGAGGAAATCCCATGTATATGTACCATATGAACTCTTATGGAGGAACTTGATTGTTTGGGTTGTTTCTTGGGTTTAAATGTATTATTTGGAGCTATGAAGTTATGGATGGATTGATAAGGAAGAGTAGGAGTAAAGGTGAAGAAAAATAGTAGTCTTGAATTAAGAAATCAAACTACAAATGACCCTACGAACTTACGCCCACAAGTTGTTCGATGAAATGCCTCAATGAGTATTTCCATAAGATATGAACTTGGAATTGATCCCATATTGGTCGTATGATGTAGGTGATCATTTGTAAGGTATTCGAGGACTCATGGAACGTGGAAAACTTCATCGATGACCTTTTATTGAAAAGTTATTCCGTTAACTTAGATCGATCGCGTTCCACGATAATTGAGCTGACACATACTTCATCTATGACTTGTACCAAATTATGTTCCATATCTCCTTTTGGCTATCGATTAAAAGTTTCCATTGAACTTGTGTCGATTATGTTCTAAAATGGTTAAGCTTATCCTTTTCTCATGAATGGCTTGTATTTAAGTACCTTTCACATTTTGTATCCCTCTTGTTTCTCGAATGAAGAATGATATTAGTTATGGTACTCTTCACATCAAAGTTGAGTGATTGTACTTCCTTTAATTGAGTTAATCCTTATCTTTTTGTCTATTTCTCCAAGGTAACGAACCTCTCATTGGCACACTCTTTCCGATAAAAGTTGTGTCGATCTTATATCATAAGAGTTTGGCTAACTTTGGCTTCGTGAATAATTCATAACAAGATGTTTCATTGTACTTTTACTTCTTTGGAGTAATTATTAAAGAATGATAAACGTAGCGACAATAATGATAGTCGGAGGATAACGATGATAGGTCACTCCGACTCTTTTCATGATATTTCTTCTGAGGTCAGTCTTGCATTGCACTTATATATATGTATTTATTTTCATTACCGCGCAGCGCTGTAGTAGGCCGGGCAGGCACGTAGATGTGCACCTATATGGATTTCTTTCATTACCGCGCTGTGTCATAGACGGCCGGGCAGGCACGTAGCTGTGCATACCACTGATTAGTTGGGCAGAGATGATGATATAATGTTGAGCTCACCCCACAGAGGGATATATATTATTATATGATATGATATGTTATAAGGCTCCACCATGAGGAATGATTTTACGAGTATGCATTT
This sequence comes from Lycium ferocissimum, assembly GCF_029784015.1. Classification (NCBI taxonomy): domain Eukaryota; kingdom Viridiplantae; phylum Streptophyta; class Magnoliopsida; order Solanales; family Solanaceae; genus Lycium; species Lycium ferocissimum. Next base: position 48,840,741 of record NC_081349.1, on the reverse strand, counting down.
ACATTTATGTCATGGTTATGGTCGCCCTCAGTGGCCTCGTTCAGTGTTTCAGGTTGCCTCTATATCTCCCCTCTTGTTATTTATATCTTCTATGCTTATGTTATGTTTATGCTTACCGCTTTACATACTTGGTAAATCTTTCGTACTGACGCATTTTGTGCGTTGTGATCATGCCCACAGGTACGGTAGACGGTTTGATGTACCTTTTTCAGTAGGATACCAGAGTTCAACAGGGATGTTCGCACTCCATTATCCGGAGTTGCTGGTCAGAGTCATTAAATAGGATGCATGCATGTATATATTTATATTATGAGTATGGCTATTGGTACGTCGGGGCCACTGTTCCTACTAGTTGATGCATATTAGTGCTCTTAGTCAGGCTTCTAGGCAATGGAATGCCAACTTGATCGAAGCATTGATCAATCTCAAGTTTAAATAGTCCCAACATGATCATTTTTTGTTTGTGCAAAAGACTGAAAAAGGAACAATGATGATGCTAGTATATGTTGATGACATGTTGATTACTAGAGATAGTCTAAAGCTCATTGAGGAAACTAAACAATCTCTACAACAGGTATTCACGATGAAAAATCTAAGAGAATTGTAGTTTTTCCTAGGAATAGAATTTTCCAGATAAAGTCAAGGCATATTGATGCATCAAAGTAAATACCGTCAATATCAGATCTTGGCTTATCATCAGCCAAGCCTGCATATACACCTATTGACATTAATATAAAGTTAACTATTAAGGAGTATGATGACTATACAACAAGTAGCAAACAAGCAGAGAAGCACATCAAACAAACAGAAGATCCAGTACTGGTGGATATAAGTTCCTATCAGAGATTGATAGGAAAACTGCTTTACTTAATAGTAACTAGACCAGACATAGCCTTTAGTGTGAAAACACTAAGCCAATACTTACAACAACCCAAGAAATCTGACATGGAAGCTTCTTTAAGAATAGTAATATCTATCAAGTCTTAACCTGGTCAGGGCATACTAATTTCCAGCAATTCAATAAAAATAGTCATTGCATATTGTGATGTAGATTAGGCTGCTTTTGCTCATACTAGAAGATCAGTGTCTGGTTTCCTAATAAAACTAGGGGACACATTAGTGTCTTAGAAGTCAAAAAAGTAAACTACAATATCAAGCAGTTCAGCTGAAGCTGAGATAGGAGTATTGCTTCAGCAGTCTCTAAACTCACTTGGTTGCTTGGCCTATTAAGTGAACCAGAAGTTGAAATCACACCGCCTGTTAGCATTCTAAGTGACAGTAAATCAACTATCCAAATAGCTGTCAATCCAGTCTATCATGAAAGGACAAAGCATATAGAGATGGATTGTCACTTTATCATAGAAAAGATTCAACAAAGAAAGATGCAGCTAAAGTAAATCTCCACAAATGAGCAGCCTACAAATTTGTTAACCAGGGGTCTTACTAGGGTGAAACATCAATATTTGACTTCCAATTTAGGTGTACTTAATATAATTCAACACACCTAACTTTAGGGGGAGTGTTGAATAATGTAACTGAAGTGTATATGCGTGTATTGTTATATCCCGTATGTTGTACATTGGGATATTCCGAGCTAACCGCGATAAGTTAAGGACAAGACTATTCCGGGATACGAGGTAGAGACTTTTAACCTCCGATATTGTTTTAAGGCGTAAGTTGCTTATGATTTTATTGGTATGGAATATTAAGGAAAAATTGAGGTTAAAAGTGAATTAAGGAAAATTAATATTTCATGAAAAAAAAAGGCCATTTGGCCGTGTGTGAGGTATGGGCACCCACCCATGGTTTGGCCAATTGCTTCAAGCCATGAGGTGGGGCATGTGTCCACCTTGTATTGTAGGGGATATATATATATATATATATATATATATACAAGTCATGACAATGCAAGACAACATATTCATCATCTTTTACACTTAAGAAAATTGGAGAAACTTGGAGAACAAAAGAGAAGACCATTCGGCCATAGCAAGCCAAAATTGAGGTCCAAAAACCTTTGATAAAAAAAAATCTTTTCTTCTAGTAATTCAACCAATTGGAAGGTCTTTGTTAACGTGGAGTAGTTGTTGGAGTCAACAAACCACTCGTTTTTGCCATTGACAACCCTAGCCACGTTGTGGAGTTAAGTGGAAAAGGTAAGGTTTAATATTCTTTTTCATATGTTATGGATGGTTTGTGTATGTTGTAGTATGTTGAAATGGATGAAAATCATGAAATTTGTGTGTTGGGGTGGTGGCCGAATATGGGTTGTTTTGTATGGCAAGGAATGAACTAATTTTATTTAGTATTTTGGTTGTTGTTGTTATGGATTCTATGATGAAAATGAAGGTTTAATGGTTCAAGTTGAAGGTGTAATCGTTGTGGGCTGTTTTTAGAAGTTAATGTGATTTTAATATAGTTTCTTGTATTTATGAGAATGATGTTGTTAACGTGTAGATTGTTGGTGTAGTTCATGAATTTGGAAGAAAGAAATGTGTTGTTGTTGTTCTTATTGAGTTTGGGGAGGTTTCGGGTGGAGTAGTATATTGGTTGGGTTGTTTTGAATATTGTGCGGATTGTTGGAAGTGTTCTTGAGTCTTGTTTGAATGATCTCGGGTTAGTACTTGAACGCGTGAGCGTTGATATTGGCTTGATTGTATGTAGTTGAATTGAATGTAAATGGAATGTCGTTGAATTATGTAAAAGGGAGTTACTAACGTTAGAATGTGTTTTGAATTAATTGTTGATGTTGTTAATATGGTTGTTGGTATTGTTGTTGATGATTTGGACGAGTTGAATTCTCGAGGTTGTTGAATTTATAGGGGAAGTGCTGCCCAAATTTCTGTAGATAAAGTGCTAGTTTGGGATTGGATTCCTAAGTGCCTATAACTAATGTTAGTATCTAATGACGTTATTGTAGATCTTGGGAAGCCCGAGACTTAAGTTCGGATTAGCATAGGAAGCGGACGAGGTATGTAAAGCCTATTCTTTCTTTCTTTTGGCATGTCTTAGTTGTAAGTAAGCAATGATACGAACCTTGGGGTAATTCTATTCTTAAGATCCGAGTATGTCTACGATTCTTATTCACTTCTTGATGTTGGCATTCTTAATGTAGTCGAACTATGGTCCTTGTGTCTTTTGTATGATTGGATTTCAAATGTTGCATAAAGAGTTTTGTTCCTACAGGATTCTATGTTGAATAATGTCCGTAACTTTCATAGACGGGCTCGGATCGCTTCGATACGTTCGTAGAAGATTCCATCACGAGTAATGCCGGAATCACGAGTAATGCCCGTAACTTTCATAGGCGGGCTCGGATTGGTTTGATACATGTCTACGATCCCTAAGATCCGCCTTAACATAGTTCTAGTGGCATTTAGAACGAACTTCATAAGGCTATCATCCCGACCCCCGAGTATGGTTAGTCTACTTATCTATTGAGTCTGTAATAATGATTTGTTTACATATGGTTACTCATGACTCTGCTCGTGCATACTGTTGTTACATCTTTCGTCGGGTCCCGGGCCGGTTATGTCATCGTGTCCACTATGCTATATTCCGGATTATGATGTGTTATGGTTCACACGAGAGTCCCTCGCTAGAGGGCGGGTACCCGTATATATTACGGCGTTATGATGTGTTATGGCGTTATGATGTGTTATGGAGATATGCTGGGTTACGGAGATATGAAATCTTCTAGAGTATGATGTGTTATGGCGCCAAAGACGGGGTGGCGACCATGTTCCCTGAGCCCCATGCATGATTTGTGTTTCAAAAGTAAATATTTTGATATTCTGGATTTTGTATTTATTTACTGTACTTCTTGTTCCGGTTATGATCCTGTTTACTGTATTTCATGCTTGCATACTCAGTACATATTCCGTGCCCCTTTCTTCGGGGTGCGTTTCATGCCCGCGGTACGACGCCCACTTTGGTGATCCGCCGGCTTAGGACATCTACTGCCATCTTGGAGTGCTCCTTTGTTCCGGAGCCTATATTTTGGTACGGACTCTTCCGTTGTATATGCATATGTCTATTCCGGGGGCACGGCGGGGCCTTGTCCGTCATATGATTCGTTGTTACTCTTGAGGTACGTAGACATATATGTGGGTTGTGAATATTCTTTGTTCGGTTATTATCCGTATGATTTATGTTTTAGGCGGTCCCATTCACCGTGGCAGCCTTGTCGGCTTGCGTTTGTATATATTTTGGGACGTCGTGCTTTATAATAGCCTTGCTGGCTTCTGTGGTATATGTTTGTACATGCGACATTTTGGAGACGACGTCTGACCTTTGTATATGTATAAGTTATTTGTATGCTGATTCTGATTAATGGGTGTGTACGAGTGTCCAGCTCGGGCACTAGTCACGGCCTACGGGGTTGGGTCGTGACATGTATATTCTGTATATTCGTGTATATTGTCACAGAAGTTAGTTACTGTGACAGCTGGTAGTTAGTTAGTTAGGAAGCCGGTTACATTAGCTGAGTAGTTAAGCTTAACCACTCGTGTATATATACATATGATTAGTCATTGTATTAGATAAGCTTAATCATAATGAAAACATGATTTACTCTCTTCTCAATCTTTCATTTCTCAAATGCCTCTTCTTCCTTTTCTTTGATCTATATATTTCTTCAAAGTTCATTAAGAACTGGTATGAATTCTCAATAATTTTAGACTGAAGCAGTACTCCATGATACCATCTCAGTATATTATGGAAGACAGAGGAGTGTCTCGTTAAATGATTAAAACAGTCCTCTATGATAAAATCTCACTATATGTATATAAAATAATGATATCATAGAGGTTTTTTTAGGAAGGTGTGTTTCTTGAATAAATGAACATGATCCTCTATGATACCCTGTCAGTGCATATGGGTTTCATAGAGGGCTGATGAGCGTTTTTGAAGAAATAAAAGAAGTCCTCTGTGACCATCATGGTATATAAGAGACTGGGTGATACCATATTAGTATCATAATTTGGGGCATTCCGGATAAATAGTATTGGGGGCATGAAAGTAAGGGGGTATGGACGGGTAATTATTTTGTTTTCAGGGGACATCTACGTTATTTTCCCTACATAATTTGGATTGTTTGTCTTATCAAGTAATTAGGCCGAAGTGCACAGACCACCGATTAAGCCATAATTGCTTTACATAAAATATACAAGTCTATATACTCCAGAACAATTCAGAGACACACAGTGTGTGCCTGAAGTTTCATATGAGTGAAGTTCAGGCACATATGACTGAGTTAAGTCATTTTTGCCTAAAGTTAATATGAAGTGGGGAGGCGTGCAAAAAAGTTTAAAAATCAGGTACAAAATAGCATTGTCCAAATAACATTTCATATTAATTTTTTACAAGTAATCACTTGGCAGCATGAATTTGAGGAGGAATAATTCACTCTTCAATTCTTAAGAAAATGTGAAATTGCTAGTAATTAGATGGTGTAATTGACTGATCTAAAAACACCTATTTTTCTTGGCCATACTTTAAAAAATGGCAGTCTCAAAAAAATTTGTGGGGACAAAATATTTTTTGTCCATTGGGCATAAGTGTAACGGTTCGCATTTTCGCGGGCGGAGTTAGCGCTCGGAAAAGCTACTATGAAATCATTGGTGTTTTTTCAGACTTTGTTTTAAAAGAGTCGCCACCTAATTTTTAGGAAATTAGGAAAACCGGTTTTGAAGGGTTTATTCATTCGCCGTGAAAAATCCTTCTTAATCCAAAGTTTTAGGTAAGGGTTCTGGTGATCCCCTAGGGAAGGTGTTAGACACTCTAGTATTAAGGATTTATGCTATATGGTTGACCTTCGAATTCCAATGTGTGGGTATTTGCATGAACTGTTTATTTAGTGTTAATTCCCGCAAAAATCTGTCTTTTATTATTTGCATATCAAGTTCTCTCCTTTTTGAAAAATTTGAGTGTAGTTCCCTTATATATGGTCTAATTTTAGGTTGAATCTATCATACATAAAAGATATGTTTCCTCTTATATATATATGAGGATAAATGATCTTTTGCAAAGAGGAAAAATGTTTTGTGATGAAGTATATACTTTTTTAGTTCATGCTTTACTCCACACTTGATTTGGGTTAAACGTATACATACGCTAAGAACCCCTTACCTATTACTTCTATTAAAGGACGTTTTAGTATAAAAGAAATTATTTTTATTCGGCATTGGGCCGCAAAACAAGTTGAATTTACGAAGGACAGCATCCGACTATATATTTTTTATTTGAACAATTTTAAAACCTTATGAGTTTATCCCTATTTTCTTTTTAAAAAGGGAAAGGATAATAATTTTTTGGTGAAAGTGTTAATGGATTCTGGCCCCAAATTTATCTCTGTTGGTCTTACAAATGAGGCCCAAGACCAAACTTTTGAAATTTAAATCTGGTCTTGTAGCAATTTGGTGGGCCGTGGCCCAAAACTCAAATTTTTATTGGTTTAGAATTTATCAAAATCATGCCAGTTTTAAAAGCAAGACATAATATACATTTTTTGATTTGATTTTGAGTTTACCATGATACCAAAAAACCTTTTGTTATTATTCTCCACAAATTGGTTTTATTAACAGAGTCGTGCCCCTTGAAATGCGAAATGAAGACTTTGACAAATCCTTTTTAATAGAAATCGTTTAGGTGCTAACATTTACTCGAGTTTCTAAATACAAATTGTTTCTTTTGTAGGAAAACATCTTTTTTGCTTTATTTTAGAAAATCTCTTTGAAAGTGAGAAAAATAAAACGGGTTTTGAAAATTCACAAAAGGGGCCTAAAGTCCAACTAAATGGCTTAAGTACCGTTTGCCTAAAGCGTCTAGTTCCAACCATTTGGTTTCCAATAATGTTGTGAGTTTTTACAAATGCAAATATGAAGACAAACACATCATATAACAGGAATAAAAACAAAACTTGGAGTGTACCAAGCCCCTTAACCATTTTCACCCATGGTTGGGCCTTCATGGACATATATTAGCTTCTCTTTTTCTCGTACTTGGCAGAATTTTGAAAAAAATATCCTATTGGGCCTTAGGGAGGCTGTACCCCCAACCCAAGTAGCCAAGCGAAGAGTAAGAGGAGAGAAAAGAACATGAAATCGGTTAGACTGAACCCTATGGAAATTCACATAATATACATGGAAGATATACACATATGATAATAACATTGAGATAGAAGTAGCCAAGCTATCCTAGCATGATATTTTTTCCATAATGCGTTAGTGATGTGTGGGCTGAGTATGTTGGAGTGGTATTAGGGTGGTTGCCACCCTCCTTGTTCCCAATGTCGCACAAGATCCAAAGGGTTTCATCGAACCCTAGGCATGGCAGGCATTGGGGGAAGGTTTGGCCAAGCCCAAGTGGTCCTCAACCTTACCACAATCAATCACAAGTGCATAGATAGGATCCAATATCACTTAACAGCTTTGGCTTTCATCCCAAGATGGAGTACAAATATAACTCTCTTAAGAAACAAGACACCACTTCATTCCTACATTCAATCACTATCCTTTAATCATCAAGAAAACAGGGGCAGGTTCATCATATCATGCATTGTATTTAGGCTAGGGATGGTTCATAACAAGTAAACTTATCATCTCCCAGGTCCCAGTTGGATCAAACAAGAGGAGGGCACCAAGCAAGAATGTGCAAGCTACACTTATAATGCAAAGGGGTGTGCCTAAAATCATTTATGTCTCTTTGGGTGGGATTCCTTTTAGAAAAGAAACTACATGATCTTTAACAATCTTAATGACTCTGTTTCAGTTTCAATCCCTTGATTATTCAAGTTTCTTGCCTTCTTTTAAAGTCCTTCCCTTGGTATTTGTAATAACCCATAATTAAATTCGGGCATATTGGTCATTTAGCAAAATTTAAGCCAAAAACATTAAAAAAAAAAAAAAGTTATTTGGGCTAAAGCCCATTTCAATGAACTGGAAACAAAAGGGGATTAGGGAAGGGCTCACGAAGCATAGAAGCTTCTGTGGCAACAAGTTAAGAAAAGGGTCCTATGTACATCATTAACGTTTGAACCATTGGAATAGAAAAGATAGAGAGATTTTCTAGCATCGAATAGGGAAGAATAAAGGAGGATTGATCAAATTGATTTTGCTGCAATCTTTTGGCGTGAAACAGAGAAGCGAAAGAACACTATTGAGGTTATATTCAATTCAAAGGGTAAATTTTCTTACTTACAGTTTGACTAAGCTTATCCTTCTGTGTGTATGAAATTCCATTGGGTACTAAAGAAGGTATTTCGGCAGTGATCCTATATGGCTTAGGTTTATGCACGCGTTTGATATAATCTAGATAAAGAAGTGGACTAGGGAATTGTATGAATAGGTTGGAATTGATAGATTGTAATCTAACTGAGTTACACATAGCATAGGCAGAATTTAGAGTCAAACAGGAAACCCCAAGGGATGAGTATTTTAAATTAGTTAAGAATTAACCTAAACGAGGAAATTAACACGAGATTGATATGATGTGATTATAGATTGATCGAAGGAAGTGGTACGGATTTGCGTGGTGATGAGTCTGGTATTTCGACACGAGTACTGTGAGTAGTAATCTTACCACAATTTGTATTTTCATAACCTGCATGGTTTATACATGATTTTGAAAATAAGATGTGTTATCGATGCTTTGAAATTGCATGTGGGACAAGTCCTTTACTTGATATGGCACCGAACAGTTTACTTGAGATGTTTACCGGTTATTCTAATTGTTTTCACCGTTACTAGATATGTTCTACCGATACTTGAGATATGATTACCGTTTCTAAAATGAAATTACATGATTTGATAAGAATTGATATGCCGTGTATTATTTTGAAAATTCTTTATATGAGTATTTGTAGTTTACAAAAGAAAAGTATTAATGGGAGGAGACTTTGAAGGATCCCGTAGCTAACGGCGGGTTCGTTAGACACAGTGCACCTTGTATTCTGATTACGATTCTACAGCCTAGCTAGTGGGAAGGTAGAACTAGCATACATGTACAGTTTTTCCCTCGAGTAGGGACCTACAGTTTTATTTGACTCCTTTTACGAAGGGGTCCACATGATATAGATTACATGATCGTTTCTTGGAAGCTTCCCAGATATAAGAGTTGATATGACAGCGTTTACAGAGTTTATTACTGAATTGTTAAATGATTTCTGCTTACATAAAACTAGACAAGATTGGTTAATGCTACCGTTTTTGCAAAAAGGGCATTTATTTCGTGATATTTTATGAATATTATATAAGCATGTCTTCTGACTTGTCCCCAATAAAAACGGTTGTGGTTAAGTGTTATTACTCACTGAGCAAGCGTCTCAATCCTCGCTATTTTTTTTACAGAGACCGCAGGTGACGTTGGTGAGGACTACGGTAACTAGAGAGCACGAGTTGAAAGTTCCTGGTGAGCCCCGCACTTGTCCGCGTGGGCGAAGAGTCTTTTATTTATGATAGTCTTTCTTTTGAACTCTTAGAGTTGCTCCACAGTCATTTGATTTATTCCATGAGTATTCTTTATTCATTATAGATTGGTGACTAGTATTAGACGTTTTCCCGTATTTCAGAGATGTTTTAGTATCATTATGTTGAAAACGGGTTGATTGCATTTAGTTTGGTTGAGATTGGATGATTCTGTTGCTGATTTTGAGACAGGAAAGTTGTGAATAGTCATAAAAACAGGGAAAACTCTGTCCGATTTTTTGTAAATTCTCGTTAAGGCTTGCTTTGGGAATCCTACCCCATAGCACCGATCATGGTCCTAAATTGGGTCGTGACAGTATTCGATGAGATCATTGCAACAGATGCTCTTAGGTTCATTAGTAAGCTTTAACTAAGCCACCTATCAATGCATGTCTGATTTTAGCCAAGTCTTTTTGGGTCCTAACAACAAGATCCACATGATTTTGAAAGATTTATGCAATCGACATACACCACCATGGGCTTATGAAAGTGCCATGGTGCCTTTTATACAGAGGGCAAGAGGGGTTAATCCAACAGTACCATGATCACCCCCGTTTTAGATCCCCTCTCAAGGCACCTTTTGAAAAAAGACTATTCCAAGCCATGTGGTTTTTAGCTTATACTCAATCTTTTCTAATCACAAAAACCATTGCTACCGGTGATTTATTTACAAAAACAAATGTCTTAACCAGTTCAAAGGCATAGACCTATGAATGGACAGGATCATTTAGGCCAAGATTAGGATCATTTTAACCACTAGAAGCCAACAAAATCCATATAGAATCATAACATAAGCCAAGGTGCCATCAACAAGTTCATTAGATTATTTCATAAAACTGACTTAGATCAACCTAGGAGTCTAACAGATTATGTCATATAGGGGTGGGCGTTCGGTTTTATCAAACTTCGGTTTGGCTATTTCGGGTTCGGTTTTTTGAAGGTGGACACCGAACACCAAACCAAACTAGTTTGGTTCGGTTCTTTCGGTTTTGATTTTTTAAAGTTCGGTTCGGTTCGATTTCGGTTTTTTCAATTCGGTTTTTTTGATATGATATTAGAAGCGATCCCCTTGACACTAATTCATATTCTCAAAAGCAATAAAACATAAACTGATAAATTGAAATCAAAATCAAACAAACAGGATATACAAGAATAGAAAACTATAACCATGATATAGGATTACTAGGTGTTATATACATAGTAAGAATAATTAAGAAAACACATAAAGGACATACATTAATCCTAAAGACACATCCTAGTTGCCTTCCTTAACATATTTGATTTTCTCAGCGCGTAGAAAATTAGGGATACAAATGCAAAGAGGGCTTGTTACAATTGGATTTTTTTTTGGCTTTAAACTTAATGGGCCTGGACTATTTTAATTTTTTTGGGTAATGTATTAAATTTCGGTGTGTGTTCGGTTTTTCGGTTCGATTTTATCAAACTTCGGTTCGGCTATTTCGGTTTCGATTTTTTGAAGGTGGACACCAAACACCGAACCAAACTAGTTCGGTTTGTTGAAGTTTCGGTTCGGTTCGGTTTTCAGTATTTATGCTTAGCCCTAATGTCATATTACAAACTTTACTTGGCCAAATCATAGAAAATGAGCATGAGGCAGTCAAGAAGAAAAAGACAACTAGAACATCTAGGCAGAGTATTAGAGGTCCAAGCCAAACACAGATTATTCAAATAATGGACAGCAGGCCAATTTCCATCTTTTGTCTTAAGCCAGTTACATTTCAACAAAACTCATGTGAGGAATCTCATAACTAAACAACACAGGCTAGACTGGCAGTTTGATCTTAGTTATGGTATGGTTACTTTCTTTTTGAAACATTCTGAAACTTCAAAATAGAACACAAAAGGGTATTCAAACAAGCAAACTGCCAAATGGCCATGAACCAACTCTTATTTTAATAAAACTACTTTACTACCTAAACAAGACCAAACCTTTAAGTTTTTGGCACAACAAGATTCGCAGGAAAGGAAAAAGAAGAGGAAAGATAGACATCAACTGGAAAATGAAACAAGTCTCTAAGCTGTCATGCAGGTGCAAAGAAACAATATGGCATCTTCATAAACAAGTCACATGGAAAGCATTTTAGATTTTTCTATTCCAATTCTGAAAGAAGTAATTACTTAGCAAAAGATTGACTCAAATCCCCTACTCATCTAGTCTCTAGAAAGAGTTCTTTTTATGAATATGCATAAGGTTTAAGGTAGTTCAGACAGTTTCACCCTCCCCTCTTTCCTAGTCAAATTCTGATAGACTGAATTAGCAGAGTAATGTCATTTTAACAACTAACGATCCATCATTAACCTGACTTCTTTTCCCTCTAACGGTCTTGTTTCAATACCTTCCTACGCTCATTCTCATTATGGTTCCATCCATGATTTTCCTATTCAAACCTCTAACTTAAATAATGATTAGTCATTAAGGCTAAGTCCACTCAGTACCTCTTAACTCTGAACAAACATTGTCAACAAACAGTTGGTTATTCTGATTAGTCAGGTTTGATCAAGAGGTCATATTCAAGTAAAACTCCAAGCATGTTAATCTCCCAACAAAGAAAACATATCTTAGGCTGTTAATCTTTTTTTAGTTTAACTTGTTTTCAGAAATGAAACAATAAGCCAACCAGATTCTCAGAAAGAGCAGGATGATTCCTTATTTAGTGAAATATTGAATTCTTAATTTGCCAGTGTCTCTAGTCCTTTTCATCATATTTACCAAAGTTAAAAACAATTACTGCACACTTATAAAGTTTAACAAGCTAATAGAGAAAATGAACAAATCACATAGAGGGTCAAACTTAAAGCATTGAGTATGCAATGATAAAACATCAACCATGAAACACGTGATACATTTGCACACACACTCTTTAGTAATCTTTCTATAAAATGATTCTCACTTAAGCATGGTAAGATAGGAATAGGGTAGTCTTACCTTAAAAGGAGAACATCACAAATCAACTAATGGCAGTCTCAGATATGTTCAATTAGGCAAGTCAAGGAGTCTTCCAATAGAACCAGAGATACTTAAGTCATGAATTCCCTTTTTGAGAATGGGTATTATCATGCCATGATACAAACACTACACTATTAATCCCACAAATGTGTCATAATGGTTTTCTAGTCCTAAGCAATGTCTATTGAACAGTCATGCAAACCAATTAGTACCCTAAACAGCCTTGTAACAATCTAGGTGTTTCCTAATTAAACCAGACCCTCTTGTTTCAGTAAACACATATTGATAGTATACTGAGATCCTTATCAAAATTCAAGACCACACAAGCCATTTTGGATTCTAAACAACCTTAAATACCTTTGCCAAGTTGCAGTACTGATTTAAGGCATCCACCCTTAACCCAAATAATCATCTGCCAGATTAAACACATAAACATAGCACCATGTTTTTGTAAGGAATTTACTCTAGAGTTTACTAAACAATGCCTAAATCAACAATCATGCTACAAAAGTCATCAACCAAGGACATCCTCATAATACAAATTAACTACTGATTTAACTATTAACTTATAAAATGACAAAGAATATAAAGGACTACAAAAGACATCAACCAAGGACATTCTAGCAATACAAATTGACTACTGACTTAACTACTAATTCATAAAACGACAAAGAATGTAAAAGGGAGCAGGGTATTACCTTTTTCCTATGCAGCCCTTGTCAAGAATGGATTCACAAGCCTTTTGTGCTTCCAACTCAAACTCAACCGCAACAAAAGAGAGAAAGTAAATAAATTTTTGACTAAGAGACTCAAATCAGATCAAGAGGTCTTCGTTTGAGTCTAAAAATTATACTTTGCTTATATTTCAAGTGTTTAACTTAAAATTCTAGCTTTCTTTGATTTTTTTCTATTCTGAAAACCCTCGGGCTGTGAAAACCTCATAAAAAATGGAAGTGGGATGAACTAGTTCTTGTTCAAATCACCTTTGCAAACGAAAATATACGGTGGAAATTGACAGATTCAATAATGCATGGCCAGATCTGAGTATTGCTCTACTCGATCTGGCCCGCTTGTACTCAACCTATAAGAATCAAACAAAATATAATAATATAATAGCGAAAAATAAAGAAAAAATGCAGAATCGTGTAATAAATTTAAAAACTAAAAGGAAAATCGAAGATGAAAGCGACCTATACCGTGTTTGGGAACGATTTTGAGTGAGAAATCGTTGAATCATTAATGCTTATCACGCAAGAGGAGTGTACAAAGGCTGTAATGCCTTGTACTCTCTGCCACTTTGCCATTTCTGGCATGAGAGAGAAGGCACAAAGCTTGGCGGCGCTAGGGTTAGGGTATGGGGAAAGGGGAAGGGAAGGGAGAGAAGATAAGGGGTCGTTTGGTCGTGGAAATATGACGAGTGAAGGGGTTTTGCCCCTTATCATCCGTGGCTTGGGCCGGGTCAGCCCCATTGGGCTTGGACTCGGTCTAGCTGAAAAATTGAAAAGAAAATGGCCATTTTTCTTGTGTATACACCAAGTGTATTCACATATATCTCGTGTGTGTATACTTGGTGTATATGTTAGGTATATCTAATTATTAATTAATTATAATTAAAGAAGATTAAAACCATGCAAGAAAAAAAAAGTTGCCACGTATTTTACAATAATAAAGAAAAGACAGAAATAAATTCAAAGGTTGGTTTAATTAATTGATGGGCCTGAAACTTTAATAAATTGGCCCAATGTATTTATTTTAATTACGACCTTTTAATCTAATTTTGAACATATTATTTTAAATTAAATGCCAACAGGCTAATTTTTTTTTTTTGAAATATAAGCTAATTCTTTTAAATGAAATAATAATTAAACTAATTGTGACCCAGGCAAAATCAAGAAAGAAAAAGGAAAGTATTTATAATAAGGGGCTCAATTTTTTTTTTTTTTGCAATAATTAAATTAATTATCTAGCCTAATCAAATTATTAAAGGGCGATTATACTTATTTTTTATAAAAAGGAAAGGAGTAGTAAATAATCAATTACCTAAACTATTTAAATTATCCAAATTTTAGAGTTGGAAAATAAAAGGACAATGTCAAACAAAATAGTTTTAAATAATTCAACCAAATATCTTGAAAAATCATTTATCATTCTCTAAACAAGACATGATGCACATAAAATCTTTTACTGATTTAAAAGTAAGAAATATTGATCTGGGCATTATTTGTAAAAATCATTTAAGGCTATTAGAGATATTCATCTTATTTACTTATTTCCCAGGGACCCCGAGTGGTTAAAATGACTTACGTGGGGTCAAAAATTAGGTATCAACAATAAGTATTGAATATAAATTATTTTTGTCAATAAGACAGGATTTCATGACATTTTAATAAGTAAGAGATAGTAAACCTACTCAGTTGACTCCAAGTTAAATACGTCTCATATGCAAAACGAAGTTATGTGCACATTATAACTAGGAGTTACGCTTGATGGGCAATATAGTTTTCTCGTGTACCTTTTTAAGTTTGGGGTTATGTTTTAAAGATTTCGTTAAGCAGGCTCAAAAGTCGAAAACCACCCTTATGGTATATTTCTGTAATTTTAATTACAAGGTGACTTTTTAAGTTTGAGGTTATTTTCTAAAGATTTTGTTAAGCGAGTTGAAAACTACCCCTTATGATATCCTATTTATGTAATTTTAAATACAAGGTGACTTTTCGGATTCATTTTTATTTTTACTTTATTTTTTAAATATATTATTCGTTGACACTCCTTTTATCTTCTTTGTTTTCGTTTTTAAATGCAAGTGATCATGAATTTCATATTAAATTCACATGAGTTAGAAAGATACTAATAATTCTTTACGATAGTGTTTGCTAATTTATAGTTATTTAATACATATTAATATACTTTCTTAAGACCTAGTAATAGATAGTAGGGAGAAGGGTTAAAAATACTTCTCTAATTTGTTTTATTGGTCAGTTTTGTCCTCTGTTATAAGTTGGGGCTATTTATACCCCTGCTGTTACTAAAGTTAACAAAAATATCCCTCAATTTAGCGGATTCCCCCAAATCAACCTCAATTCTCCAATTTCAATTGAAATTACCCGATTTCAAACGGATCTCAATTAAACCCGATCCACTAAACTAATTAAAACCATATGAATTAGAACCCATAACCAAATTGAACCCATAACCCATTGTCTTCAAAGCTGCTCTCAGCACCTAACTAAACTAATTAAACCCATGTGAATTAAAACCTATAACCAAATTGAATCTTGTGGGAACACTTTACACCAAAATATTATTAAGGATATAATGTGTCACCAAGGCTTAAAGATAAATTTTACAGAGTGGTGGTTAGATCGACTTTGTTGTATGAAGCAGAATGTTGGTTAGTCAAGAACGCTCACGTCCAGAAGATGAGTACAGTAGTGATGAGGATGCTCAGGTGGATGTGTGGGTACACTAGGATGGATATGGTTAGGAATCAAGTTATATGGAGCAAGGTGAAAGTGGCTCCTGTGGCAGACAAGATGATGGAAGCGAGATTGAGATGGTTCGGGCATGTGAATAGGAGGTATGTGGATGCACCAGTAAGGAGGTGTGAGAGTTTGGCTATAACAGGAGTTAGGAGACGTAAGAGTAGACCGAAGAAGAAATGGGGGAGGTGATTAGACGAGACATGACATAGCTCCAGCTTACGAAGGACATGACCCTAGATAGGAAAGTGTGAAGATCGAAGATTAGGATAGGAGGTTAGTGATAGCCGCGTATTCTCCTTATTAGTAGTATTAGTTAGTAATCGCGTAAATTCTTTTCTTCGAGGTATACTACTATTTGTTCCCTCTTTTGCTTTTATATCTTGCTATTTTATTGCCATATTTTCTCGATATCATGCTTCAAATCCTTTTTTCTCTCGAGCCAAAGGTCTATCAGAAGTAGCCTTTCTAAACACCACTTGTGGAAATACAGTGGGTGTGGTGTTAGTTGTTTTGCTTCGTTTTTTATTTTATTTTATGGAAGTCAAAATTACTGACAATCACTTATTATGTGTCCCACACTTGAAAGAAATAACACAAAGGTCCCCTCATAACATGACATGCATTGGATCACAATCTTGAAGTTTCTTATTCCTTTAATGCAATTTCAGAATAAGACAGGTCCAAAAGGATTGGCTGAAAATATAAGGAGAAAAATTGGACCAAGATTTGAAAGAAAATTCTCCGTCCTTAGGATACGTAACAAGTGTACAGTTCTCCATTGATCCAAAATAGGAAAAAATCACAGGACAAATTGCAGAAAGCAACAAATTTTTTGTTCTCTTTGGGGAACAAATAAAAAACTCTTTGCAATTTGTGGCGTCTCTTTCTTGGGTAATTAAAATAGGAAGATACGAGAAACCGAAATAACCCAAGCGCCACAATATGCAATTGTGGTCTTTTATCTGCAGAAAAATACTATGCCTGACAGCTAAACACTAGATTGAGTCATACAAGATGATAATGAAAATGACCAAGAATTGACTTCTGGAATTGACCTCTTCCTTGCTCCCACCTTCATCATCTAAAAAAGAAAAGCTATTGTCATCTTTCTTTTTATAATCGTGGTGTTCGAATCAGCTTACATGCATCTCGATTAATTTCACAGGTTACTTAACGCCTACCACCAACATAGTATCAGTTAGCACTGTCCATTAAAAGTTGGACAAATGAGAAAAAATCACCTAATATTTTTGTCAACACTGGAGTTTCTCGACCCACTTCATCGACCAAATGCAGAAATGCTGTTGTTACCTTTTGATCATAACACCATCAATATACACCACAATTCAGAAGCACACCAGACGGATTCAACGTAATAAGGATACGTCTGGTGCGCTTCTGATATACGTCTGGTGTGCTTACAAAATGCTGTTGTTACCTTTTGATCATAACACCATCAATATACACAACTTATATGTGTGTGCTCTTAGTGGCGCACCCAACATTTTGGTCAAGCATATATTAATATTTACTAAGTGGTCGTGAAGCAGTGTATATACAAATGTATTTCTTAAAACGAATATTACCCACATAAAATGAAATTCTTCACCGCCCCACCCAAACGCCCCTTCCTTTCAGGCAGTAGGACCTTCCTCAACACGTGATTTCACCCAAATTTTAACAGAATTAGTAGGCAGTTTTACTTTCTCTTTTCTGGCAAATGATATAGGCATATAGCCAACAGCAATGAAAGCCGCCAAACCTGCTTAATATGATTTAAAAAACACCGTTTTTTCCTGAAAGTAACTGGTGCCAGAAGCACGAGTATATTACTGGAAATGAGATTCTTACTTAACATTACTCTGTGTACAATATGCACTGCCTATAGGATTCATATATGGTTAGCACTAGCGGAGAACTACTAAAAGAAAAGCAGAATAAAAGAGGAGGGGGAAGAATCCCATATATACAAAATAATATAAAAAACGTATTAATTATTATCGATTAAGATGATGCTTCGTCCCTTTGCCTGCGCATCCGTGCTCCCCAAGACATACCGTTACCAGAGTCCTTGTGCATGCTTCTTCTCTTGAGCTCCGATAGCTGAGACTGCCAACGATTTTTCCACTCACCTTTCTCCTCCATAGACTAAATGCATAGGAAAAAACCCAAATTAGCAAGAGGATAACAAGAATTCAAGAATAAAAGACATGCTATTAAGATCATACAAACAAACACAAACCAATTACATGAATGTGAAAGAAATGGAGTGATTCTCTTAAGGAATAGAATAGCCGATTACTGCCCAGCAGTAGCAGAAACTAATGTTCTCGAGATGCACATAACTATAAGAATGACAAGTTTTGATGAGAATCGAAGCAGGGTATGCAAATGTCAAACAAGTTGATCATTTAAGCAATGGAATCTGAGCGACGAACAACACATATTCACATATTAAAGTCTCTTCGAGCCAACCATGATTACAAGCGGAAGTAGCTTTGAGCTCCAGGAAAGCCAAGGACGCAGGAAAGGAGTTAAAAAAGAGAAGGCAGAGACTGGAAGGCCACGTTCTGTACTTCAAGCGAATCTAGTTATGGAAGTAATTATAGAGCAGTTATCATCAGTTACACGGAAGACGTTGTTCTATTATTCAATAGCTTTCTAGGAAACACAAGTTTCAGTCACTCCTCGTCTCAAGAATTAGAGAAATGAAGCAATTTGAAGGAATTCCAGCAATATATAGCGAAATGCTTATGAAATAGTTAAAAGGTTGAAAAAGATTGCCATTTCTTTAAAATAAGAAAAAAGAAGGTTGATTATGGTTGCGCCAATTGAAAAATAGTAATAATTAGCATAGCATATTTAAATTTGAAACAACAATATCAGACGAAAACAATTTTCCTTTAAGGTTCCCCACTAATTTCTATGATCTACGAAACAGTAGGCTATCTCTTACTCAGTCAATAACATCTATCATGATATTTCCAGTAGATGCATGTAATTTTCTGCCTAATGGTGAGTTTTTCCGGATGCCTCAATAAAGTTGTTTTTTTTCCTGCTGTATTATTCCCTCATCTGAACAAATAGGGAACCCACCAAAGTTGACCCCAACCACAATCATTTTAAGACTTACCATGCCCCCAGACATCTAGATATGACAATTTAAAGACAAGTGTCCCAGACTACTTTCCAAAAAATATTCCACAAATTTTGCATTCTTTCGTCAACAGTTAGTCAAATATACTAAGATTCCACTTTTTTGACACATATAGGCATATTCTTATGATCAGCTGTCATAACTTTCGTAACCAAGGTACGAATCCCAGTAGAGCCAACACTAGGTGTTCCTATCTGTCCAAGCCTTGGTGGAGAGAGTTACTTAGTGTATGTGCTGATCGGAGGTAACACACACGGATGATCAGTTAAGGTGCATACAAACTGATCGGACACCCGTTATAGAGAGAATCTAAAATATAACAAATAAAATAGAAACTATATGCAAGTTCTCACTGGATGGATTTTCAGATTTGCATACTCTACTATTCCTAATCCCAATCAAAAGGCTTTTTTCATTGACCTTTATGTGCAAAGAACTCTTAATCCTTTCACCTATCAACAATTGTATTTCAGTATAAAATACCCCAATCATGCCTAACCAGACCAAATTATAAAGAGAGAATGATAAAAACCACAACTGAACTATCACTTTTTTTTGCGAGTTTCACACCCCAACTATATCAACTGTTCCCTTTTCCTACTTGAACTACCACTATTTATGTATTAAAACACACCGAGTTGATTGTTCAGGTAGGAAAAGAAAACAACGGATAGTTGGGGCGTGAAACTTGCACTAAAATGATACTCCTTCCGTCCCAATTTATGTGATAGAATTCGAATGTCACAAAATAAAAGAGACCTCTGAATCTTGTGATCGTAAATTAAAGATGTGTCTAATATATTAAAATGCCTTTTTAATCTTGTGATAGTAAACTTGCATGTTTGAATTGTGAAACACTCAAACTTACTAAGAGCCTTATATTATAAGTTGCTTATAAAATTTGCTTTGGAGTGTTTGGTGGCCATAAAAACTATTTTGTCAAAATGTAATTTAAGTTAACTTAACTTATCTAAAAGAAATTATAACTTAAAACAGCTAAATAAAAAAAAAAAGTTGGGGGTAATAAGCCCATCCAAACAAGCTCTAAATATAGAAAGAGACAATCTTTTCAGGATACTTAAATCCAAACGGAGAGAGTACTACTTTTTTCCAAATTTCACAATTCTCATCTCCAAACACCCACTTACCCGAAATGAGCTATTTTCACACATTTTCAAAAAAAAAAAAAAAAAAACTCTGATTCTTGAATAAACAAAAAAGAAAAAAAAATACCTCATCATTTTGATAACGTTTACGTGCAGAAAAAGCAAAGTGAATTCCTTTAGCCATATCTCTATCATACATAGCTCTCATTCTTGGATCCGATAAAGTTTCATAAGCTTCTTGCACCCGAATAAACCTCCGGGTATATTCTTCGACCCGATCCGGTGGTGATACATCTGGGTGGTACTTTCTCGCTAATTGCTTGTACGCTTGTTTTATTTCTAATAATGAACCAGTTTCCGGTATACCTAAAAGGTCGTAAAAGGTGGTATTATTATTATTATTCGGGTCGGTATATGAAACAACGTCGTTTAGGTTTGATTTGGGTTTGAAGGAACAGAATTTAACTTTACTTCTCAAAACTTGATGATTCGAAGGGTGATTGGGGGAAAATATAAGGGGTTTTGGGGAAATATTGGGTGGGTTTGTAGGGAAATAGAGGAAGCTAAGGTTGCTTCTAGGGATTAAGCCATGGGAATTGCAGCACATTTCTTTCTATGGAAATTTGAAGATTTTGGCTATTTTTGTAATTCTTTTTTTTTTTTTTTTCAGTGTGTTTTTTGGGTGTGAAGAACTTGGATATGTAGAATGGAGAAGCAAAAGGACAATAATGTCAATTTCAACAGGAAAAGGATGGTTTCTATTAATTATTATTTAAGTTTTTTTGTTTAATCATATCATAAGAGAAAAACGCTTCAATTATTATATTTTGAGAAAATGACAAAAATTGTCCCGCTTAAAATAGTCCCTTCAATAACACTTGAGCAGTTTGTAAGCAATTTTGATCTTCGTCAAGCGTTAGCACAGTTTGATTGTTAATTTAATTCGAAAATGTAAAAATGAAAAATATTTAATGGGAATTCATATTTGGAAGAACATATTTTGTAGTTAATGCTTTTTTTTTAAATCTATTACAAAGTCTTGTGCAACTTTTTGAAGTGCAATTTTTATTAGTTTTGTGCCTGATTTAGTTTTATATCTTGTTATATCTAGAATTTTTGCGGAAATTTCTTGCGTTTTTGGTAAAGAAAAAATTTCACATTTTCAGTTAAATTTAAGAATCAGCGTTTGGTAAATATTTGACGAAGTTCAAAAGTGCTCACTTTTAATAAATTTAAAGAATCAAAACTGATCAGTTGATACTTAAAGGACTATTTTGAACCTATTTTGCTAAAAATAAGTGACTGTTTTGTCATTTTTTTTCTCAAATTTTAGATTTTCGGGTTAGGGCTGGACGCTATTATTTGTTCCATCACATCACGTAATGATTCTACCAAATTTAGTATTGGAGAACCTTCCCCTAAAACAATTTTCCAGAGAAATATTTTTGGAGAATTTCTTTTCTAGAACTTAGAAATTTCAAAAGTATGTTGCTATTGGAGAACCTACCTAATTTTCTAGAAAAAAAAAGCTTTTTCTTTTCGTTTCTATAACTTAGAAATTTCAAAAGGTCTAGCGCACGAGTTGAAATTCAGTGTATGAGCCCCACTGAATTATTCTTTCACTCAATTATTAATGTTTTACTTAATAAAATCTTTGAACTCGTGATATATATCTGATTCACAGATCACACAATAGATTAAAGTTCAGAATATTTTTCTAAGTAAAAATTATGACGATGAACTCTTGCTTGAATGATTGCAATAATCTTCTCCTTTTTTGGAAATTTTAAAAGTTGTTGAAAAATTTAACAAGTTTTTGAAGAAAAATCCCAAATTTTAAGAAATGTTTCATGATCATAATACAGTAACTCCTTAATTCCAAATTCAACCTCTATTTTATTTTAAGAAGTTCCAAATAGTATGATACCATTCTTTTAATAATGATAATAATAATTTTCTTACAACTTTCATAACCTTTAAGAATTTAAATTAGTTAATCATTCACTCTTTAAAGTTTGATGAAATGTATTCTCCTTTATACCAACTTTTCAAGCATTTCTTTACCATCTTATGTCCGTATTTAATGTTGGAAATCTTAAATACTTCATCACTAGCACATGTAAAGGATTTCTTTCATGAGTCCCCCGTGAACAAGCTCTTCAAGACATTACCAGATTTATCTTATACAAACCCAACAATACAAAATATATGATAAAGTGTTATCCAAAAAAATATATATATCTCTTCAACATGAAACAAGAAGATTATATAGGGGAATGAAAACCAACCAAGCCTAAGAACTCCAACGGTCTAAAAGATCATTCATGGTCGAATTGTATTCATTAGCCATTAAGGCTATATTAATATAATATTATTAATAATAAATAGGAGTAAAGATTAATGACAATGGTCAAATACCATTTGCCAAACTAAGGAAAGGAAACGGCCAATAGTAGTCATTCAATGGCCATATTCAATTTGCATAAAACACATTAATATGATAAAATAATGACTCATTAATGTATAACAAAATAATGGATTAAAATCTTCTTTTTGAGATATTAAACTCAATTTTTCACAACATTTAATACACATTAAATTAGAGTAGTATACCCTGCCAAACGTTACCAGATAATTAAAACAAATTAATAGCAGTGCTACTTTGACGACATTAGCGTTCTGTTTTCCGGTTTCTCAGGCTTCAATTTCTCTGTCATATGCATTGGCACATTTCAAACTAATGTTGTTTCGCTGAAACCAAATCCTTCGGTAGATTGATATGTAGAAATTACTCCTCTTAAACATGATAAAATATTTACATCATCGATAGATACATAATATGTGTTTGTAAATAATCTGCTCTTACTTAATTATAAATATTACTACGCTAATGTGCAATTAAACACCTATGCCGCCGTGCGGGTAATAAGTATTTACTTGTAGCTTGTAAGCAGCATATTGATAATTTAGTTTATAACTAACTTTAACTAACATGATTGTAGCAGAAAATGACATGAATTTTCTTTCAATACATAATATACGAGTTCACTTAACTATTAGAAGTATGTGAACAAAATAACATTCTTTTTATATTAGAAAGGTCATTTGACTTTTTGCTATTTTACTCAAAAGATATTTTTCCCTTTTGTATTAGAAAAAAATCACTTATTTTTTGCTACTTCACTCAAAAACTCAAGCCAGAAATTGATATGTACAGTGACGTAACACCTAATTTTTAAGGGAAAATGGTCAAATTTACCCTCCAAGTATGATTTATAGTTTAAATTTGCCATCCGTCAAAATTTGGGGTCAAATTTGTCTTCCCGTTAGGATACTTGATAAATTTGCCATTATATGGATGAAAGTTTGACTTGTACTCCACAACACAAAAAAATTAGCCACGTAAGCTCCACGTCGGATCCATGTAGGATCCCATACCCAACTCAATCCACTGATTCCACTGTCTTCGCTTTGAATAATGAACGTAAAAGACTATGCAGTCTTAGTATTGATGATGAAGAAAAAGAGAGTGGAAATCAAGAATACAACAATGGAGAAGAAGCAAAGGATGAAACAGAGCTACTATGTGACAAGTCACTCTGTGAAATTGTGAAGAAAGAAGTTGTTATCTTTGATGCTTCTTCCACTTATTGCACTGTATCGCATTGGATGGACATAAAAGATTAAGCAGTCCTAGTACTGATGAAGGAAATGGAATAGAGGTTGTTTCTAATGTGACTAAATTACACAGATTTAATGAAGCAGAAGGGCAAAAAGAGCATTATGGGCAAAATGGAAATGTAGAATCTAAACTAGATGAAGAAAAAGAGAATGGAAATCAAGAAAACAACAATGGTGAAGAAGATATAAAACAAGAAGATGAAATCGAAGAAACAGAGGATGGGATCCTACGTAGTGGAGTCCTAAATCATACTTTCATCCCTATGTAAGGGCAAATTCATCAAGAATCAACACTGATTTGGCACCCCAAACTTTACCATATGAAATTTAAACTATAAACCATACTTGGAGGGTAAATTTGACCCTTTTCCCAATTTTTAATGAGGAAGACACAAAAATATATAGGCAAATTAATGTTAGTCCTCAACGTGCATTCACTCCAGCTTTTGTTCTTTTTATGTTTTAGAGACGTGAAAATATCGTTTCTATTATTTTTTATCTCAAAAGATTGATTTTATGATTCATTATAAATATATATATTTACATAATTTTTTAATACGAAACAATTCTACCTTGTCTTGAAGGCTCAGTATACACCCTTTCCGGACTCGCCATGGCTACTAAGGATGAATTAATTAATAAAAATAATACTATAAAATAATACTAACATTTAAGGGTTACAAGTATCTCTGTGAATGATAATCCCCCTATGCAATGAAGATAAGAATCTTTTTTTTTTGAATAAAAATCTTTTTCCTTTACTTTTAGAATTAAAATACAAAAAAAATATATAACTATTATCATTATCCCATTTACCTATTCCATTGAAGATAATGTACTTCTTTTAGGATATAAATTTAGAACACAAAGAACATACATACATAAATTAATATGTTACATAACAACAACTCCTTCATATTACTACCAAAAAAAAAAAAAAAATTCCTTCATCTAAATATATTTCATAGAATTTCTAAAATTTCACATAAGATTGATAGCTGATATCAGACATTCTTGCTTATTAAATTATGGATCTGTCACTATTTCTTATGTTCCTCAAACCTAAAATGGCATTTTATTAAAAGGAGAAGTATAATATGTTCATCCAAAACAATAATTTGCTTTCGTCTTTCTTACTTTCTACAAAAAATTTAAGAGTTTTTTTTTTTTTTTATTATTTTTTTTTTTTATTATTTGAGATCATTGCTAAAAATTTTGCAATAGAGAAAACGTTATGATATAAAAAATTCAAGAAAATATGCAAAATTAGTTAATTATATTATATGAAATTTTAGAAATTCTTATGAAATATATTTAGATGAAGGAATTTTTTTTGCTAGTAAGATCATGGAATTGTTGTTATATAAAGTATTAATTTATTTTATGTGTCTTTTTTGTGTTCTAAAGATATCCTAAAAGGAGCACATTATCTTCAATATCCAAAAAGGAGCACATTATCTTCAACGTATTAGGTGAATGTGGTAACGATAGATTTATATATTTTTGTATTTTAATTTTAAAGCTAAAAATAAATTTCAAAAAAAGAAATTTCTTACAAAAAAATGCGTAAGGGGTTATCGTTTCTATTCATATGTGAAAGATATTGTTTTCCCAACCCTAAATTTTAGGGGGGTGGGATTGATATAGTATATACAGAAATCATTTCCTCGTTTAGATGGCTCTGATGGTGAGGTACTGAGGTGGATGTTAAAATTGGGGAAATTTCAGTAATGCACAATTTAGCACACAAAATTATGTTTGGGTAGCCATATTTTTAAATTACAAACCTATGACCCAACAAATTATGACGAACAGTATATACGACGTTATACAACAATGTACAACTTTATACAACAATGTACAACTTTATACAACAATATACAACTTTATACACCTACGTAGACAATGTATAAACCTTGTATAAAAATGTATAATAACGTATAAGAGGTGTTTATACGCAAGAGTGTTATGCGGTGTTATACGGTGTTAAAAGTGTAACATAATGTATGTGTTTTGTACACACTTTACCTTTACAAAAACACCAACATTAGAAAGAGATTTGGAAGGAAAAAATAGCATCTTGGAGTTTGATATGGGTGGGGGGGGGGGGGGGGGTGGGCGTGGAGGGATGGTGGCTATCTCGGGTAATCAACTTTTTTAAAAATGAGATGAAGGCTTAAAAATGTAAGAAAAAAAAACTATGGTCATTTCGGGTAAATACTTTACCCAAAATGCCATAGAGTGTTATTTTCCCGTTAAAATAAGTACTATATATGTTTATAAAACGTCTGCGCCTTTTTTAAAGAACTACCAGCTTGAACTAATACATATAATGAAAGATATGGTAATTAGTTTTATAGGTTTATAGGTTCACCTAATCAAATTTAGTATTTCATACCATTATTGTATAGGGGTGTTCATGGTTTGGTTAAAAACCGATCCAAATCGAAAATCAAAATCAAAATCAAAATCAAACCGATTGAATAAATTGATATTTACTTGGGTTAGGTTTGGTTTGGTTTTAAATTTTTAAAAACCGATAATATTTGGTTTGGTTTTGGTTTTACTAAAAGCAAACCGAAGAAAAAACCGAACCGAACTGGCAAATTTTATATATAATTTGTATAATTATATATATAAAATATATTGATTTTTATAAATACTTTTAAATAATTTATATAATTTTTAAGCAAAAGTTTATTTTATCTCTAATAGGCTAGTGAACGTTATACCTTAAGCCGATTTTAAAAAAGAAATCAATGAATTCAAACTCATTTATTCAAAGAAACAACTATATGAGATTTACCTAGATTTATTTTTTGTATTTTTATAAACTTTATTCACTTAATTTAAAATATATATAAACTTTATTCCTAAGACATTTTCTCCATAATGCAAGAAACTATACCTATCATAATAAAAGGGTAGTAATGGATTATAAGTTGAAAAAGGATAGAAAATTCTCTCCTAATTGTTGTAAAAAAACATGAAAGAGAGAAATACCGTTAATTTTCTTAAAAACCGAAAAATAGATCCAAACCGAACTAAACCGACTATAACCAAACCGATGGATATGTATTATATTTGGTTTGGTTTGGTTTTAGTAATTTTAAAATCGACTAGATTGGTTTGATTTTAACCCAAAACCGATCCAAACCGGCCTATGAACACCCCTAATTGTACAATAATCATAATTTTTGTAATGTCGAATTTACTTAAGTAGGCCCCTTTCCCACCCTTTTCCTTGATCTTTAAATGCCCATGGGGTTTGGATGGACCTTTATTTGATATCTTTATGTACTCGTCAATGTCAATTGAGCAGGGAAAAAAACATTATCTTAATCTCCCTAATTTATTCTAGAATTCAAGATAATACTCTAACACTGTGTTTGGAACGTTGTTACCCATTATATTGTATTGTATCGTTACTACAAGTATAATGATTGTCTTGATTATTATTTAAAATATATTGTATCGTATTGTTAAATTCCGTCATGACGTAACAATAAAAAGCCCCATTTTATATAACAACCAATTTGGTGTTTATTCCATTATTAACTAATTTCTTTTTCCAATTATGTCCTTTATTAATATTTCATAATCCTGTTTTACCTTTACCCTATATTATCTAACTCCATCTAAATACCCTGCCCCAGGTCTTTCTTCTTCTGCCAGCTCCTCGACTGCTTTCTTTTTCTTTCTTCGTCTTTGTGTCCTACTTTTTGGGGAAAAAACCATTGTGATTTTAGTGTACCATTTTTAAATGCTCAGGTTTCTTCTCTTGTTTCGAAATTACATCTATTTCTATTTGTCTTGTTTTCATTAATTTTGTTAAAATTTGCATTAATTTAACAATTTAATATATTTACAATGCATTATTTTGCACAACTTAATAAATTCAACTTTCTACAATAGTTTAGGGCATTTTAGTAAACTTACCGGTTCTGATACGATTTATACGCTTAATTCAAATAAAAAAAAGATATTATACAAAGAACAAACGATACAATCTATCCAAACAATATATTTACAAAATAGTACAGTACAATACATTATGACACGATAGATAACAACGATCCAAACTGAGTGTAAGTCATTGTCATTGGAATTGTTAACTATTCTTACTTCAATTTAGTACTAATAAATCACAACGTAACGTCGTCTTTACGTCGTCTTTAACTTTTTCAACTTTTATATGGACGCCATGATACTGATATCCTTAATTTATCTATTCTTTTGATTCATTTAATCTAAAGTATATTTGTTTGTTATATGATATGCAATAATCTATATTATATTAAAAACACGAAGATCCTTAGAAATATTGATTAAAATTTTTGTCCTTCATAAAAAAATTCTGCAATAGACAAAATTATCATTTACTAAATTATTGTCCAAATAAATTTTAGTTATTAAAGTTTTCCTTATTTGAACAAATCCTATAATTTAGGACTTCAATCAATTTAGAATTATATTTTTTACAAATCCTTTCCTTACTTGAATTAAGTATCACAACCAAAATACCTAAGCTGTTATGGCTTTTTCTTGCTTTGAAACACAAATCATGCATGTCAATATTACATATATCATATCCGGCCCATTATGGGGCTCGGTGAACATGGTCGCCACCCCGTCTTTGGCACCATAACACAGCATACTCCAGAACACAAAAGATAACTCCGTAGCACGGCGCATAACTCCGTATCACAAAGATAACACCATAACACAAAGATAACACCATAACACAAGCAACACCATAACATATATATATATCGTACCCGGCCCTCTAGGGGACACGGTGAACAATGCGTGAAAGATGTGCCCGATAACATACCCGGCCCGGACTCGGTGGAAAAGGCAACAAGTATGCACGAGTGTAGGAGTAGTGAGCAACCATATGCATATAAATCATCTTTTAGACTCAATAGATAAGTAGACAAATCAACGCTCGAGTATCGTGACGATAGTCGCACCCGCACTTTTCAATGTCATTATGAACTATATCAAAATAAAGCCTCGGGACCATAGACATGTATCAAATTAATACGAGATAGCTTATGAGAGTTAAGGACATTATTCGTTACGTAGAATCTTTTAAGAAGAAACTTTTATATATCATTTACCATCCAATCATATAAAAGACTGAGGGGACAATAGCTCGACTATCTAAGAGTTCTAACGTCAAGAAGTGAATAAAAATCATAAATCATGCTTGGAACCTATGAATAGAGTTACCCCAAAAACTCATATCGTTTCATACTTACATCTAGGACATGCCAAAAGAAAGAAGGGATAGGCTTTGCATACCTTTAGCGTTTACTCGCAACAACATGTATATCTTTGCCCAATAGTGCCTCAACCTATATTAAGATGTCAAGAACTACGATTAAACTACGGAGATTCAAAAGCGTATTCTAACGTTAGTAACTCCTTTCTAGATAATTAGACGGCATTTCCCTTACATTCAAACCAACCATATACAACCAAACCAACATCAATAATCATATTTTAAGTACCAACCCGAGACCTATTCAAACAAGACTCGAGAACACTCCGACAGCCCCGTACAACATTCCAAAACAGCCCAACCAACACACGATACAACATATAATCTTCCAAGCTCAACAAGAACAACAACAACATTCTTTTCTTTCAAATTCATGAACTATACGTGCAACAACCACACGTTAACAACATCATCTACATAAATTCAAGAAACTATATTAACATCATATTAACTTCTACAACGACCACAAACAATTACAACTCCACTTGAACCATTCAACCCTTTATTCTCATCATAAAATCCATGACAACAACAACCAAAATACCAAGTAAAATTAGTTCATCATTCCTACACAAAATAGCCCCTACACGGCCTTAACACCAACATACATAATTCCATGAATCTCATCCATAACTACACATTACAACACGCTCAAACCATCCTCAATACATGTAAAAGAAGATTAAACCTTACCTTTAACACTTGACTTCTCAACTTGGCTAGAATTTGTGCCTTGAATTAATACTTGTTCTTGCTTCCTAGGATCAATCCCACATTGTTATACAACTTCCAAAGGGTTGAAATACTTCAAGAAAATCAAATTTGATCAACATTTCTCAAGCATCAAGCTCGGCCAGCCATGGCCGAGAGCTTCTCTCTCCCTCTCTTAGTTTTCTTATGTTTGTTGAAGATGATGAAATGGTTTCCTTGTCATCAATTTAATATTTATATGACTCATACAAGGTGGACACATGTCCCCCTCATGGCTTGAGCCAATCAAATTTGGCCAAGCCATGGGGCGGGCCCACACGACCACTTATGCCTTAATTAGAGAAATAATTAAACTTTAACCCCACTTAATAATCTAATCATGATTAATTAATCCCTAATATTTATTAATATTTCCATACCAAAAAATTTATAAACAACTTGTGCATTAAAACAAAATCGGAGGTTAAACGTCTCTACCTCGTATCCCAAAATAGTCTTGTCCTTAACTTGTCGCGATTGACTTAAAATATCCCAATGTACAAAAATACGGGATATAACATCCTTCCCGCTTTAGAACATTCGTCCTCGAATGTTAAACTAGTCTCGCAGTGTCTTACGGGAACTTCGGGGGAGTCCCTTTTATTGTTATAACATATAGCTTTATTTACCAGTCAATATAATCAACGATGAGTTTAGATTACCTGTAGGCATAGGAAACAAGTGAGGATATTTCTTCTTCATCTCCTTTTCAGCTTCCCAAGTCATCTCCTCCCTGTTATTGTTTCGCCACAATACTTTCACGGAAGCTACGTCTTTAGTACGCAATCTTCTCACTTGACGATCCAGTATAGCTATAGGGTTCTCCTCATACGATAACTCCTCTGTCACTTGGATATCATCCACGGGGAATATCCTGGAAGGGTCACAATGCATTTGCGAAGCATAGACACATGAAACAACGGGTGTCTTGCTTCCGGTCGGATGGTAGGTTCAATTCATAGGCAACCTTGCCTACCTTACGGACAATCGATAAGGCCCAATATATCTCTCGGCCGAGCTTCCCCTTCTTGTCGAATCTCATTACACCCCTTCATAGGTGACACCTTCAAGAATACCCGATCGCCAATCTCGAACTCTAAGTGTCGACGTCGATTATCCGCATATGACGTCGTCGACTCGAACGTTTAATAACCTTTCCCGAATAAGTTTTACCTTATCAATGGCTTGTTGAATCATACCTGGCCAATTAACTTAGTTTCACCAACATCAAACCAGCCAATGGGTGACCTGCACTTTCTGCCATACAAAGCCTCATACGGTGCCATCTGGATGCTAGAATGGTAGCTATTATTATAAGCAAACTCAACAAGTGGCAGATGATCATCCCAGCTACCTCTGAAATCGATAACACAGGCCCGCAACATATCTTCTAGCGTCTGAATAGTACGCTCGGCCTGTCCGTCAGTCTGAGGGTGGAATGCTGTGCTAAGACTCACCTGTGTCCCCAATCCTTCCTGGAATGATCTCCAGAAGTTAGCTGTAAACTGAGCACCTCTGTCAGATATAATAGATGTGGGAACTCCGTGAAGTCTTACTATCTCCTTAATATATAACTTTGCATAGTCCTCAGCTGAATAAGTAGTCCTGACTGAGAGAAAATGGGCTGATTTTGTCAGCCTATCTGCAATAACCCGTATAGAGTCATATTTCGAGGAGTGCAAGGTAAGCTTGTAATGAAGTCCATATTACGGAATCTTTAGCCTCATACATTACTTCTTGACTTCTTTAAAAGACTCTAGCGTCACTCGCTTTTTAGCTCTTAACTTTCTGTCACACATTATGTTGCAACCTTTACAAGAATATGCGAAGGTGCTCAAATTAGCCCAAGAAATACCTTAGCGTCGTTTCACTAATCTTTATGCTTTACCTTGCCTTCTCCTCTCTTGTCTTACAATCAATATTGGGATAAATCTTCGGCTCAACCATGGCCATGTCCTATTTGCCCTCAGTAGCAATTCTATCTCGGTAATTTGGCTTAAACCATCCTTACATCTTTCTGTAATGTACCCAAAATATCACAAATACATTGTTATTACCGAATCCTTATTCTTCTTATCAAGTACCCACTTGGTCTCATCCTTAGTATACGATTATTCGTAAATTGCATAACTATTCTTGTACCACTTGTATAAAGTATATTCAATCTTAGTCATCGTTTTTCCTTCTCCTGGTTCATTCTATATTTTTTTTCATATCTCCTTCGTTCTGAATTTCGCTCGTAACTTATCTTGTCATATTCCTTTCTCTTCCTTTACTCACCCTTTTGACTTTCTCACTTCCTACTATAGGAGATTCTCTATCCCTTCTCCTTTGCTACTTATAAGTCGCAATATCATCGTTGAGCAACTCTATCGGCACATCTTAGCCTTTAATCCAGCATAGCCTGATGTCATATTATTCAAGATCTTTACAAAAATTTCTCAACAACTTTTTCAAATACCCTCCCGACTTCCATCCATTTTATTGCGGCTCTCAAATCTTACTAACTTGTCTCGGCAGGGATCTCACTGGAGCTCAAGCATCCATATCAAATATATTGCAATGTCAATTGTCTCCATCTTAGACTTGCATTTCTCTCACCCCGCTTCCCCTTAAGGGTGTACTTATACCATTATCCGTTTATACTTTGCTCTATGTCCTTATTTCCAATCTCAAATTCATCCAATCTCTTTTTCCAATCACTTGGTACTTGTACCATATCCATATCTTTCTTTATAATATATATAACTTGATTGTCCACATACGTCAACCTTGACTAAATCACGAAACGACGAGAACCTTTCCATATATATAGTGCAAAATTTCATCTGATAATCGTACTTGAGTAATGCGACCAATGTAACAACTCGTCCAAGGCCACATTCCATTCATTCCAATCAATAATTAATTAATACTTGTAGTCGTCCCAATCTCAATTAGGTAGCACTTATATTCCGACGATAAGTGTCCAAGGTCCTCTTGAAATATTATCTTTATCCCAACCTATGTCATCTGTTTCCTTTGATGAATTTATAATACACCATTTATTCCTCAAGCCCACCGTCTTTGTCCCTTGAGGATTCTACTATTTCCGAGGTGAAGTCATATACACGCAGTACTCCTTCGTGCCTTATGACCTTTCCCCTTGTTGTATGCCAAGACCGACTTTTAACTTACTCGAAATCATATCAAATTCATTTTAATGATAGTCTTATCTTATCACCTGTCGTCGTACTACACTTTTAAGTTCATAACTATATATTCCCCTTTCGTTCCATACTCGTACTCAATTAATTACGTCTATCTTGGGTGTTTCCTTTAGAATTCCCTTTCCATTTCTCTCGTCTATGTCTATCTTTTTTTGTGCACGAGAAATCTTATGCTACCTCCGTATCATTCGGAAAACATTACTTCCGCATAATCCTTTTCTCATTTTCAAAACGTATTCGTTCATCCTGTTTATTCTTATCATAACGGAGTTATTTCCTAGCACTCATTTTACCTCGTTACTCATCTTTCTATAACTTGGTCTTTCACAGTTCCGTCACTTATAGTACTCGTGTCCTCGGCTACACATGTCATGATCCATTGTTACACTGTTATTTCGCTTTTTCTTACTTCCTTCTTTCAATTACCCTTCCTTTTCTTGGCTCGCTATCATTTCCATTATCATATAACCTTTTTATTCTAAACTTTCCCTACTTGAGAGAACTTTATAAGTCTTTCTTATTTGTTCTATAGCTCGCTTTTTGGCCGTTTCACACTTACCTTTATATTCTAGTCACACGGACCACGTCATATCTTTAGCCACTTTCTCACTAGGCTTTACTTATTTCCATAACGATCCTCATTATATTCACATTATATCATTCATTCGTATTCAATCCCATAGTGTAATACTTCTTTAACTTATTCACGATTCTTACTATGGGTTAATTACACTCGGTGGAGTAAATCGTCCTTAACCTTTTACCCTTCCTAGTCAATCTTATCCTCTCACAGAGTTTGTCTTATTAATACATCATATCCGTCACAATTCTCTTTTTTTTTTTTTTTAGTAATTTAGTCAAATCATTCTTTTATCAAATTATTACCGTGATTCATTGGCACGACCTTTCAAGACATACTTCCACAAACCTATATCTCATTCTCTTTTTATTTCTAGGAAAATTTTGGCGAGTTTCCTCTCGTATTTCTTACTATCTCAAAACACGCACGCGAAATAAACCAACAATGCCTCACGGGGCCAACATATTTATATATCATATCATATCACGAAACACGGGCTCCCAATATCGACAACAGTATGAAAATAATGAACTTACCTCGTATGTCCAACTTTCACCTGTATGTATGACTACTTTCCATCCTGGATTTCAAAATTCCCATGGTGACGAGAACACCTTGGTCGCCGTTACTTATAAATACTTGGTTGACGGTCCCTTTGATTTCCGTTCGCCGCTATTAGGTAATAATTTATAGCAAATGCACATACATGGGAAATTTCAATAGTCTCATATACTTGTAGTCGATCGGTCTCTACTGCGATGCGGTGATCTATAAGGTGAAGTATGCTCCTCGTCATCTCTACCCAAAATCCGCTTGTTTGGCCTCCGTCATCTCGCTCGTCGAGTTCGAGGAACGTAGATAACGGGCAACTCTGGTTTATCGACGGCCGGGATAGAGGTGGGAGTAATCCGTAACACTTACGTGCAACTAGCTGGCCTAACGTGGCTCGCTTGCGTAGGAGCAGGCGGTACGGCCTCGAGGATCTCCTCCCCGGTATCCCGGATGAATACTCAGATGGATCTGTGTCATAATTGTCCCTTGGGGGGTCCTCCTCCCTGGATGTCAAAAACTCTGGAGGAATCGTCGACTCGGGTCCTACGAGGATCGATCTCCATGGAATAACCGAGGCTCCTCTGCTCGGTCTTGGAGCACGGGATCTGAATCTACTCTAGGGGCCTTCTTAGCACCCCCACTATCCGAAGTTGATCTCTTCATCTCTCGCGATGCACCTACCTACGGGAAAAGAGGTCGAAGCGATATTTCCTAGACTGCGGCTCTATCACACGATCTAAGACGAAAGGAAATATAACTTCCTAAATGTCCGTAGCTCCTGTTTATAGATGTGGCGCACAACACACCGATAAACAAGACTCTACTAGACACGGCACCGTAAACACTTAGAGGATGAGCTGGCTCGATACCACTTTTGTCACGACCCAACCCCGTGGTCGCGACTAGTGCCCGAGTTAGACACTCGTATACACACACATGTAGCTATAATCAATCCACAACTAAACATAATAAAGACTTATATAAACAAAATGTCATCTCGTCACACACACACACACACACACATATATATATATATATATATATATATATATATATATACAACGCGCAACTTGTCTCCGAGGAGTTACAACTCTCAACGATAACATCACACATAAGCCCACAAGGCTATATAACATGTGGGAACGTCCCAACTATATATACGCAAGCCGACAAGGCTACCATAACACACTACCTACAACATATATAAAATATATATATATAACGCCCGAGCGGGCGCCACTACGAACGGGAACGTCCCAAAACATAAGTCATGCTAACAACCGAACCATAATATACAACCCACACATATGTCTACGTACCTCTAAGAGTAACAACAATAACATATGACGGGACGGGGCCCCGCCGTACCCCGGATAAACACATATATACAACGAAGAGGATCTATACCCAAAAGCTAGGCTCCGGGACAACGGAGCACTCCAAGTCAGCTGAATGGAAATCCTAAGCTGGCGGATCACCGAAGCGAGTATTTGTACTGCGGGCATGAAACGCAACGACCCCCCGAAAGAAAGGGGGTAAGTACGAGATATGTGCGAGTATATAAAGTATGAAATACGAAACGAGATTATAACCGAAATAAGATGTACGGAAAACGGTACAATAACCGGATACCAAAATGCTTGCTTTTGAAACACAAATCATGCATGTCAATATCATATATCATGTCATCCGGCCCATTATGGGGCTCGGTGAACATGGTCGCCATCCCGTCTTTGGCACCATAACACGGCGCCCCTCCGAACACGACGCCCTAACTCGTAGCACGGCATAACTCCGTATCACGGCATAACGCCATAACACAAGATAACACCATAACACGGCGTAACACCGTAACATATATATATATATATATATATATATATATATATATATATATATATATATATATCGTACCCGGCCCTACTAGTGAGGGACGTGGTGAACAATGCGGTGAAACTTGTGCACGATAACATACCCGGCCGGGACTCGGTGAAAGTTGTAACAACGGTATGCGCGAGCGAGTAGTGAGCAACCATATGCATATAAATCATCTTTTAGGACTCAATAGATAAGTAAACAAATCAACTCTCGAGTATCGGGATGACGGTCATACCCGTTCTCTCTTGAATGTCATTATGAACTATATCAAATAAAAGCCTCGGGGACCATAGTCATGTATCAAATTAATACGAGATAGCTTATGAGATTTAAGGACATTATTCGTTATAGAATCTTTTAAGAATAGAACTTTTATATATCATTTACCATCCAATCATATAAAAGACTCGAGGACAATAGCTCGACTATCATTAAGAGTTCTAACATCAAGTGAATAAGTATCATAAATCATGCTCGGAACTTATGAATAGAGTTACCCCAAAACTCATATCGTATCTTACTTACATCTAGGACATGCCAAAAGAAAGAAGGGATAGGCTTTACATACCTTTAGCGTTTACTCGCAACACAACATGTATATCTTTGCCCAATAGTGCCTCAACCTATATTAAGATGTCAAGAACTACGATTAAACTACGGGGAGATTCAAAACGTATTCTAACATTAGTAACTCCTTTCTAGATAATTAGACGGCGTTTCCCTTACATTCAAACCAACCATATACAACCAAACCAACATCAATAATCATATATTCAAGTACCAACTCGAGACCTATTCAAACAAGACTCGAGAACACTCCGGACAACCCGTACAACATTCTAAAAACAGCCAACCAACACACGATACAACATATAATCTTCCAAGCTCAATAAGAACAACAACAACACATTCTTTTCTTTCAAATTCATGAACTATACCAACAACCACACGTTAACAACATCATCCACATAAATGCAAGAAACTATATTAACATCATATTAACTTCTACAATAGCCCACAAACAATTACAACTCCACTTGAACCATTAAACCCTTTATTCTCATCATAAAATCCATGACAACAACAACCAAAATACCAAGTAAAATTAGTTCATCATTCCTACACAAAACAGGCCTACACGGCTTTAACACCAACATACATAATTCCATGAATCTCATCCATAACTACACATTACAACACGCTCAAACCATCCTCAATACATGTAAAAGAAGATTAAACCTTACCTTTAACACTTGACTTCTCAACTTGGCTAGAATTTGTGCCTTGAATTAATACTTGTTCTTGCTACCTAGGATAAATCTCACGTTGTTATACAACTTCCAAAGGGTTGAAATACTTGAAGAAAATCAAATTTGATCAACATTTCTCAAGCATCAAGCTCGGCCGGCCATGGCGAGAACTTCTCTCCCCTCTCTTAGTTTTCTTAGGTTTGTGAAGATGATGAAATGGTTCCTTAGTCATCAATTTACTATTTATATGGTGATACAAGGTGGACACATGTCCCACTCTTGGCTTGAGCCAATCAAATTTGGCCATCCATGGGTTGTGGGCCTACACGGTCTAATGCCTTAATTAGAGAAATAATTAAACTTTAACCCCACTTAATAATCTAATCATGATTAATTAATCCCTAATCTTCATTAATATTTCCATACCAAGTAAAATTTATAAGCAACTTTGCATTAAAACAAAATCGGAGGTTAAAAGTCTCTACCTCGTATCCCAAAATAGTCTTGTCCTTAACTTGTCGCGATTGACTTAAAATATCCCAATGTACAAAAATACGGGATATAACAGCGAGGCTCCAGAAGATTAATCAAAGGAACGATTGATCTTCCCTGATTCTAGCAATAAGCTGCCAACCAATGAAGACTTCTTCCAACCTCAACTATAAATAGAAGACCCTCAAGACCTGGAAGAATGTACAAATTTACTTGAGCAAATTCATTCACACTTTCATCTTACAAAAAGCACTATAATCCTAGTCGACTCCAGTGTTAGGAAAAAGAAAAAGTAGGATTGATACATAGCTATACAGGTCAAGGTTGTAACCAAGGAAATCTGGAAATTGCCCAGATACAAGCTGGCTGTTCGTTAAGAACCGAACAATGTAATGACAATCATTCAAGGCTCTAAGGAAACCCTTGTAACCCAAGGGGACTAGAATAGGCACCACACCGGTGATCCAAACCAGTATAAAATTACTCGTGTCAATTACTTTTCTGCAGTTCATTTATATTCAGAATTATACTAACTCTCTTTTCAGACTTGCAAGGAAGTCGACTTACTAACTCTAAAAAGAGATAATTTT
>NC_081349.1:48689628-48802195 GCF_029784015.1 Lycium ferocissimum | reverse complement strand
CCAAAAAAAAAAGGGTCTCGGATCTTTTGTCCCCGAAGACATGCTTATTTTGGAGTCCCCCAAAAAAACCCAAGTTCCCCGAAACGTCACTTTCTTGGACGTATCTATCCCTTAAAAGGGAAAGGACGCCTTGTGATGTAAGTTCCATCTTTCGTGCTCAAAAATTGCCTATTGTGTTTCAACTCTGTGAAAACGAGGTTCTTGAGGAACCTATAATAATATTTTATGCAAATCTTCGAGTCTTTCTTGATAATGGTGAACCCGAGACTTTAGTGATGGGGAGCCGTATAGTCATAAATGATTTTCCGATTAAAAATGTTTTTGGGGTTAAGTTTTCTAGGAATGCTAGGTTTATTCACAACACTTGGCCTGAGGATTTTAAAGTTTCGGCCAAAAAAGCCAAAACTTTTCTCTCCAAACCCCGACACCCCACCTTGAATTGGGCCCCTTTCTTTTTTTGTTTAAAACTCGTATTTGGAATTTGCTCCCAGGGGCCCACGAGTTGGCTCTCTCAAAATAACAAATGGATGTTTATGTGGTTTATGCGCCCGAAGATTAAAATCAATGGACCCGGGGACTATATGCTCGCGATCGACGATTTGATCATAAAAGCCCGGTTCCCGGAATGGGATTACTCGCATCCTTATGTCTCCTCGTTGTCGATATTATCGAAGCTCGTCGAGCGACGGATTCAGCAGACATTCCAGGCTTTCAAGTACGGGGTATCCGTTGGTCAACTGGAGACGGGGTCAAGAAGCGCACGCCTGTGGCAAAGTTTAAGCTCCGGGCCTCAAGAAAACGCTCGATCCTTCCTTCGCCGTTCGCGAAGGAAATTTAGGACTTAGAGTTTGCCTCGACCGGCTACGGATAACGTTCGGTAGCAGTGATTTGAGCGTGTTACTTCCAGTATGTCAGCACGACCAAGGAAGAGGGCCGAAAAGTGAAGAAGTCGCTGCCTCAATACTAGTCCACTCAAGAAAGTCATGGCCCAAAGTTTGTATTGCAAACCTTACCTCTTGAATTCAAGGATACATGGAAGGATTAGCAGAGCATGTATCAAAAAGGAAAAACAACTGTCGTCACCCACAAAGGAAACAAAATATTCCATCCTGTACTAACGAGACACAAGAAAAGGAAACAAGATCAAAGTCTAAGTACCACCAGCTCTTTAGTTAAATTCCTCCTAAGGCAAGCTGCGATTGGACAATCCTAGATTGGACAATTGTCGAAGGAAAGCCGAGATTGGACAATCTTCAATCAGAATTTGACCGAACAAGACAGCAAGTCACAAAGAAAGGAATGCTGAGATTTGACAGATCAAATCAAGGATCCTATCAATCTTCGATGGAGGCACAAATTCCCTCGGGTTACCTTAGAGTGAGGATTCAGAAGATCAATCAAAGGAACGATTGATCTTTCCTGATTCTACCAAGAAGCTGCCACCCTCAAGACCTAGAAGAATAGTACAACTTTACTTGAGCAAATTCATTCACACTTTTATCTTACAAAAAGCACTGTAATCCTAGTCGACTCCAGTATTAGGAAAAAGAAAAAGTAGTGATAGATACATAGCTATACAGGTCAAGGTTGTAACCAAGGAAATTTGGAAATTGCCCAGATACAAGCTGGCGGTTTGTTAAGAACCGAACATTGTAACGACAATCATTCAAGGCTCTAAGGAAACCCTTATAACCCAAGGGGACTGGAATAGGCACCACACCAGTGATCCGAACCAGTATAAAATTACTCGTGTCAATTACTTTTCTGCAGTTCATTTATAATCAGAATTATACAAACTCTCTTTTCAGACTTGCAGGGAAGTCGACTGTGTGATACAAGAAGTCAACTTACTAACTCTAAAAGGAGATAATTTTATAATTCACTCCCCCCCCCCCCCCCCCCCCCCGCCCCCTTTGTGTTTCACTTTTTTTTTTCCTGCTTCTGGACTTCTTTCACTACAAATTGATTATTGTTTTTTCTTCAGTTCTGATTATGTTTGTTTAATTTTGCAGCTACATAACATGGAGACAAAGGCAAGTACAATCAATAATTTACTTTTCTTTTAAATTATTATCGTTTTCCTTCAATTTTAATTATGTCTGTTTTACTTTACAACCACATAACATGGAGAAAGAAATCAAG
This sequence comes from Lycium ferocissimum, assembly GCF_029784015.1. Lineage (NCBI taxonomy): Eukaryota > Viridiplantae > Streptophyta > Magnoliopsida > Solanales > Solanaceae > Lycium > Lycium ferocissimum. The sequence goes on along the minus strand of NC_081349.1, from coordinate 48,800,053 downwards.
TCAATAATTTTGATAATGTCTTATACTTAATATTTGGTTAATTGACCAATCAAGCCTAAGACGACTTAATAAACACCAACCACGTATAGACTTTTTTTTTTCTTTTTCTAAATAATAAAGATCTTGTGGTGGGGGGAGTTATTGTTGATGTGAACCTCTAACAGCATATTAATAGTTTATAAAAAAGAAACTTAAAACATACAAAATAAGCCGAAGTTTCTTATTTTTCTCATAAGGGCTAATAGCACGCTTTGTTCCTCAATTATTGGTAGCATATTTTAATTTTAGTCTTTATTATATTTGACTAAGCAGTTAATCTTCAATCACTCGAAATGTGCCTCATTCACAAAGTTATAGATTATTAATTATTCCACCATTTAATTACGCATGTGTCATGTGTAATTTGTACTATAATTTCATATTTGAGGGTAATATGTTTTTAAAACTAGTTCAAATTAAATATAATATATTTCTTAAAGATGAATATAAAAAAACACATTTTAATTAATTGAAGATTAAATATATTGAATCATATACATCACGAGAATCAAAATCAGAATAAACCAATAATTAAGGGACCAAAAATAAAAAGATAGGATGAGATTCCTTTTAACGATATGAAGAGGGTTACCAATAATTTAGGAATATGATATAGATTTATAAAACATATTCGTAGCTGGTCTGATTCTATAGTTGGGCATTATATATCACTTCTTGTCTAGCTTTATCAAAACTTTTCACATAATGAGGCAATTCCTGAAATCTAAAGAATATCCTGAGATGGTTCGACACTATGATTTTTGCAACCTTAATTTACCGTAAAATTTACTCAAACCCGGTGTTCATATATATCAACTATGAATATATGATATATGTCTATATACATTATTATTATTATTAAATTATTAAATTATAGTCAATTAATACACATTCTAACCAAGGACGGGATCCAATGTTATAGGGTACCGGTTCAACTCAATACTTTTGATGCAAAACATATATAAATGTATGTATAAAACTATAAATCACCCAAATTACAAAAAAATAGTAGATCTGAGCTCATAACTTTAAAAATATAATGGGTTTAATATTAAAACCTTACAAATTGAATCCATAAAATTTAAATTCTAGATTCGTCTCTAATTCCCACTTTAGTTTATTAATTTAATCATGATTTATTAGTATGATTTATACTGTAAACATCGAATGTGGGGTAAGGTTTTACCCGTATTTTACCCTAGCTTTATCTAATTAACTCTCGTTTATGTCGAAAGTCGAAACTTTTCTTACCAGTTAAAGTACTATGAGGCGAAGCACGTTTTTAATCAAGACACTAGGCAACGTAAAGGAGGTTTTCAATTAACATTTTAAAAATGATTCCAAGAAAGAAATTATTGACATTATTTAGAAACTGAAATTTTTTCGCACTTATTAATGAGAAATATCAATCACTACGCATTAAAAAAGGAAGAAATAAAAATTAAATTAAGTGAGCAAAACGCACTAGTTTTCCTTTGTTTAACTACTTGACAAAGTAGTAGACAACTGCCATTAATGATTAATCCATATGAATTTTGGAAGTGACATCGATCTACACTCTTATGAAATGATCAACAGATATTAGAATCGGATTTAGCTTATATACACGGTTAGTTTTAAGAAAAATTATACTATTATGTAATTTAATTTATTATAGCGTGTTGTTTACCTTACTTTTCGGCTTAAAATATCACTTCTTATATATATATATATATATATATATATATATATATATATATATATATATATATATTTTTGAGATGATTTGTTCAAAGATAATATAATTTTCTTATCCGTGCTTAGAAGTTAAACTTTTTTGCGATAGAAATTTAATGCAGTAATAGAAGCGACGACAACAATACGAAATAGAAATAATGATCTTTAATTATTAATTGCTAGATTATTATCTTTTCCTTTTATATGTTCGACTGTTAAATTATAAATTGAAATAGTATCTGCCAGCAGAACTATTTTTTAATTTTTTTGTATATCATGTATCTTGCAGGTTGGTATAAATATAGTATATAACATTAAAAAAAAAAAAAAAAAAAAAAAAAAACAATATACAAGAAAATCATTCAAGACTATAGGGTGTGTTTGGTAAGATTTTTCCAAACAAGGAAATTTTTTTCCAATCAAAATGTTTTGTTGGAAAATTAAAGTTGTTTTTAAATAATTTTTTTTAACAATCCTAGTGTTTCCTCTCTCCCAAAGTTCTTCTTAAAGAAAAAAATATTATCTCAAAATATTTTTTTTTTTTTTTTTATGTCAAACTTTGTTATCCGAGGTAATAACGGAGGATGAACGGGGCCAACTAATGCATATGGGATTAATAGTAATAGGATTAACTAGAAAAAATTTAGGAACTAAAGTCTTAATAGTAATTTACGATGATAGATGGCCAAGGAGTTAATCGGGGTAGATATGACAAATAATGGAGGAATTTTTATATTAGCACGAATTTAACGGGGTCGGGAAACATATAAAAATAGGAATACGGACTAAAGGATACGGAAATGTGTAATGGTAATAATTTATTAATGTGCATAGGATTTTTAGGAAAAATGACAAATAATAGTAATACTAAGTTTAAAATTAAAGTAGAAGATGTTGTAGAATTAATGAAAATAGAGGAAAATTTAATTAAACCTATAAAATAAATCGAAGAATACGATTAGAATGGAAATTAGAAGACTTTAGTAGAAAGAAGATTTTACAACCACCCCAAACCACTTCTAAAGGAGAGACGATAAGATCTTTATAACTCGTATATATATATATATATATATATATATATATATATATATATATATATATATATATATATATATCCATAATTATTTAGATGATTCGAAATATAATTTTTCTTACCTTATATATAGAAATTTAATGCAGTAATAGAAGCGACGACAACAATACGAGAATGATGAATATGCTACTCTTTAACGACTAATATCTGCCAGCAGAACTATGTTTTAAGTATATCAAGTATCTTGCAGGTTGGTATAAATATAGCCCAATATACAAGAAGATCATTCAAGACTAAGGGTGTGTTTGGTATGAAGGAAATTTTTTTCCATGGAAAATGTCTTGTTGGAAAATAAGTGGGTTTCTTACTTATAAAAAGAAAAAAAATATTATTCAAAAATTTTTTTTATAACTTCATAAGGTGGGAAGTGGGGGTTCATTTAATTTTCCTCATTTTTTAAAAAACTCGTTTTCGTAGGAAAAATGTTTTTCAAAACCTATTACCGACCAATATACCTGACAAGGAATAAGGATGATGTTATTTTATTTTTCATAACTTCATAAGGGAAGTCATTTAATTTTCTTTTTTAACAAAAAAATGTTTTTCATATTAAACCTAGTGTAACTGATGTTATTCACTTGCAACTTGAACAAATTATTTCTAGTATAATTATATATTTTAAAAATACAGAAATGAGCTTGGATTCAATGCGTTCTTTAAAAATGGGCTTAAGACTTAAAAATCATCATTTTTTTGTGCGGAGTGCCCTTCAAATGCACTGGTCTTTAATTTTTTCCACTCAAATTATTGGTCTTTAATTTTTGCCCTTCGCCTAAAACTCCTAAGTTTCGGGTTCGAAACTCCGCTCAGTTAAAAATTTAAAATCGTTAGGTAGAAGTTGGATTCGCAAGGCGGTAGTTTTGCCCGCGAAATACCGCTTAAGGCGAGTTCAAAACTCCGCCCGAAGGTAGTGCTTTGCGAGGCCCTAACTTTGGCCCAAATAGGCCTAAGTTTGCTATAAAACTTTGCCTTGCAATTTTTTTTTTACTGAGCCGGGGTTCGAACCCCATACCTTATGGTATTAGGCGAAAGACAAAAATTAAAGACCACCAACTTGAGGGACAAAAATTAAAGACTACTCCAAAATAAGGGCATTCCTATGAATTGCCCAAAAATCATTAACATACTAAGGATAAAACTAATGTCTAAAATAAACTTTTGATGAAAAGGTGTATAAAACATTTAAAATTATTTATAAATTTTAATTATATATATACATATATTGTTATAAACTATTTTGTCAAGTTGTAATTTGGATGTATTATTAATGATTATACAACTAGAAGTATAAATCGTACTACTTGAACTCCCGTAGGGTTAGCAAGAAATATATGAGTCCGGAACCAAAATGCCCCCAAAAAACACATTTTGAACCAAAATACCCCCAACAAAAAAAAAATAAAATACCAAACTGCTTTTAGTGCAGTAATTTACTGCGCTAAAGCAGTTAACGGGGACGGCTCCGTTAACTGCTATAGTGCAGTAAATTACTGCGCTATAGTGTCCCTCCTTTTTTTTCCGGCCCTTTTGGTTAACCCTTCTTCCATTACACTTTTTAACGTACTTTGACCATTGATTAATCATGCTTCGGGACCCCGAAACTTCAATATTTTATATAGAACCCTATTTATTTTTGTGCGATTAATAAGGTAGGATCAATACATCAAGGATACACAAAAGTTCGGATGACCATTTAGTGGTTGAAAAGTGCTCGAACGCCATTTTCGTTTGAGGCTCGGTGACATTAGCTTGAAGTTCTTTACGAATACTTAAACTTTTTCATTAATAATTAATCAAAAATTACTCAAAATGGCAGCATTCATACAAAAAAACACTTAATTAAATTGCATCATTCATAACCTTGAGTAGATGAAAATACTTAACATACTAATTCATTAATAAGAAACCCACACTTTTTAAAATTCAATCATCAAAGTAAGAAAAAAAACTTAAAAAACATTCATCAATTAATGCCCTTGAGTTGATATTCCGCCACCACCGCGAGATGTGCCACCACCACTAGAGGTACTTTCACCACGAAAGTTTCCTCCACCACGAGGTACTTCCACCGGAGATGTAGTTTGTCCACTATATAATGACCAACATAATTGCAAAATGAGCATTTTCGAGTGTATCTCCCCGGTGGACATCCATTTCATTATGAATACGTGAGTATGCATTCTTTCAATTTACGGATAAATGCTTTATTTTTGAAAATGGATCCGTGACCAATAACTCTCACTACCAAGTGGGTAGAACCTTCCCAAGATACGTTCCACATTCTCCCCGTATATTCTCAAGCTATGTAGGGTGCGTTTTTCCCATTACGATAAACATCAAATAAATTATTGATGTTAAAAAAAATTGTATAGACGTTACCTCCTTAGTAATGCACACTTGCAGTCAAATATGAAACTTGAGGAAGGACCATCCTTATATTTGTGGTACCCTTCAGCTTTCGTTTTGGATAAGTTTTGGCATCCATCTTAGACCGGATGTGTGCTCCTCTTTTTGATTCACGAACCGCTCCACAACCCGCTCATTTCGATTGCGGTGAGACCATCCGAAGTCATTGAATGATCCATATCGTTTGTTGTATCACCCCTTCATCCTCGTGTAATGTCCATTTGTCTTTATCAATTGCATTCAATTAAGGCTTCCTCATTCGCCCGCCATTCCAAGTTCTTCTCCCGACTACACATCCAATTGCAAAGTGTCGGGATTCGATAATAAGTTCGCCTTAATAAACAATAATAATAAAATTGAACATATTGTGCATAATAATAATCACATATTCCCATGCGATCCTTAATAACGTAAGTAGTCCAAAACATAATAATGCTCTCATTAGCTAAAAAATGATAGCTCCATTTGCATCCATTCCACCGCTATTAGCGCCTTATGTCATACTTCCCGTACACATGTGTTCCATCTATTGATATTATAGGCCGACAATGAGCAAAACCATCAATGCATGGTTTGAAGGCCCAAAACACAAAATCAAAAATATTACCGGCTAGTCAAAAATGCTTCCATTCAACAACAAGTACTCATGTCGAGGCCATGTGTCTGATCTTGAAAGAGGTTGCCGAAGACTTGAGTGACTTCCTCTTAGGCCTATATACAGCTCTAATACAATCTTTAATAGGGAACCCGAAAAGTTGAAATATCAACGAGGAACATTATATTAACACCAAAAATAAAATAAACTTCAATACACTCGGGTTTTCTCTAATGCCCTAGCCAACTAAGTCATCTAAATATATCTAGATTGATCATCTAGAGGTCACCCATATCACAAGTGTGCTTTGTGTAGAAGTTTGAAATAGTCCACATCTTTTCAGCAGCCTACTACTAATCATTCGCAAGGCGCCAAAGTTTTCAAATCGTCAACTTTAAACTCCTCATCCCCTGGATGCAATAAATCTTAACAGCCCTCAATGATTTTTTCGTCATCCCTTTTTCAATATGAACCTTTTGTTTTACCGTATCCACCGACTCTTTCCACAAACTTCCCGAATATGATCATCATCCCTAACTAGTTACAAGATAGGGATCTCATTGAATGTGGCTCACTCTTGCCGTTGAAATTGGCGTAAATGAGTCGACTCTTGTCGTTCAAATGGTGGATATCATTTCCAATTACTATGTTTAGTTCCAACCTCAATCTCATCGTCACTTTCTCCGCATTAGGTATTTCCTCAATGATGTCACTATATAATTCGTTAATCCGGACTATCCATATTAATTTGGCAACCACCACATTATACAAGGCTTGGAGTTGTTTGATAATTTTAAACCACCACATTCTCCTACATAAGAAATTAGGGTGTTTTTTAACTAACTCAAATAACACTATCGATGTTAAAAAAATTATAGTAATCAAGGAAACTTGAGAAGGACCATTTTGAGTTTTGAGGATGTTCCAACCTCGATTTTCCTCGAATGATCCATAATCATTAGTAGCTTAAGTCTACACATAATAATAATAATAATAATATTGTAAAAAATGAATATTTACCATCGCCCGTCAAATTGCCGACTTAAAAATAAGTCAAAATCTAATTCTAGGAACACAAGAGGGTTAATTATAGACGGGGCTTCCCGATTTTGAATAGCCATGAATTCAAGTCGATTAATGGGGACCTTCTATATACATTTCAAGGAAGTTTCAAGTTACGCATTGCAAATCATAAGGCTAAGAAAATGACGTTATTTTCCAATATATTTAGATCAAAATTTTTTGTAGTCTATTATACAAGGCTTATAGTTTTGAGAATTTTAAGTCGTGAAACTTAACATGGTATTTCAAAGAATCATAGCGCAAATTATTTTCCTCGAATATAGTCCGAATTTTGGAACATCTCGTATTTTGAATATTAGAAATACAAAATGCAAAAACTAGATGAAACTTCGAATTTTTTTACTTTTTTTTTGCCTTATACGAACTCGGTATTAATATAGGATTTGAAGTTCGAATATGAATAGTGTCTTGCAGTGTTACGTCAAATCAAATTGAGTGCGGAGTGTTGCATAACGCATGAAATAACTGCGTTATGTCAGGTCCCAGCAGAATAGCGCAGTAAATTACTGCGTTATTCTGTCACAACGCAGTAAAATACCGCGCTATGACAGTATAACGCAGTAATTTAATGTGTTATACTGGTATAACGCAGTATTTTACTGCGCTATACCGCTGCAGCATATTGTCACCTCAACTGTCAAACAGAAAAACGTCATGATTCGAATCAAACTTTATATAACGTAATTTGACGAATAGTTGTTACCAACCACACAACATTTCACACAAAATTGAGTTACTATGTCATTTTTTGACTAATTTAGAGATATTAGTCGTGTTATATCGTTCACTCCAACAAACATATTTGAAGATGATGATGATTTCATTACTCAAATAACCCTAACCCATAGATTCAATCGAGAATACAATAATAAAATGAGAAGGAGTAGATTGGCGTGTTATGAAACGCTCAAAGAAACGCTCAAAGAAACGTTTCAATGCCTAACTCCACAAGAGTTTAATTTGGCTCTTAATCGTTTTCGAAAGAGAACAATCGGATGCAAATACGTTACCATAGGGTAGAATATGGTATACATGGTAGCACAAGATTTAGATCCAAGTGGGATTGGACCGTGAAATGTCCGGGAAGATTAATATTTTTCTTATAATAAGGTAAGTAGGTAGAGGGTACTTGGGGGTTTGCAACTATATAAGTAGCACTTTTCCCTACACCATATTCAATGTCGAGTAGCTAGAACCAAATAGGGTTCAAATCATAGCAAACTATGTTTCAAATGCCTCCCCACCTTTTGTGATGATTAGAAATATTCGCATCAATATTAATGTGCGTTTACGCTAAGAATGGTCACATCGGCTTGCCGAATCTTTACTCTCAACGCTCCAATCCCAAAAGATTTTTAACCATGCCTTAAGTAGAAACTGATGCCGAAAGGATTCAAATCATCGGCAAGACGATGTAGATTTTACATGCTAAAGTTGATAACAAGCATCATCAACTGGTAGAATAACTGGTCCGAAAAAACATGGTCTAAATCCCCGCCAATATTTTTTCTCGAGGACGATATTGAGGACTTGTGATGATGATTAAGAATGTTGTGATTTTTAATTTAATTTATGATTATGCTGTTATTTTGAAGAATATTATTGTTAAGTATTTTCATCTCAAGGTTACAATGCAATTTAATTAAGTTTTTTTTTTTGTATGAATGTTGCCACTTTGACTAACTTTTGATTAATTATTAATGAACAAGTCTTAAGTTCGAAGAACTTGCTAATGTCACCGAGCCTTCAAACGAAATGGCTTCGAGCACTTTTCAACCACTAAAACCCGAACTTTTGTGTATCCTTGATGTATTGATCCTACCTATTAATCACAAAAATAAGTAGGGTTCTATATAAAATATTGAAGCCCCGAAGCTAATTAATTTATGGTCAAAGACGTTAAAAAAGTGTAATGGATAACCAAAAGTCGAAAAAAGGGAAGGACACTATAGCAAGAATTTACTACTCCAAAAGAACCAAATAATCGGAGCTGATGATGAGAGTTTAGCAAATTACTACATGCTTCGAACATTTTTTTTTGTGATATTTTGGTTCAAAATGATTTTTTTGGGGGCAAATCCCCACCTACTATATAGCCATCAATAGTGGAAATATTTCATAATTAAGTTCTCGGTATGAAATTATATTTAGATTCGCGGGTAATGTTATTACGCTTGTTGTGATTACAACTAAAGATATATTAGAGAAAATTCTCTACATTACTAGGCTTGCCCGCGCATCAGAACGTCTTGTTCGTGACATTGAATAAATTTTTGAACGCTGATTTTATATATATATATATATATATTATTAAAGCCTATTAATATAATATTGTAGTTTGTGCTCCGTATCTAAAACTTTATTATATTAATGGTTGCAACGAATACAAAATCGGCAAATTTATTAATATTTTTTAAAAGAGAAGACTGGTTTAAAAAGAAACTATTTTCTCTCTCTTTGAGATAAAACAATGCAATATTTAAAAAAGATGTGATACTTTTAATTTTAATTCGATAATATTAAAAGTGTAAAATATTGTATGGGGCCCACAATTTTTTTACAATTTTTTTTTAGGTCTTGATAAGTTTGGGGCCCAAAAATATGATTTTTTTTTTTTTTTTTAAAATTTGTTTTGTTTTGTTTTTTCATTTTTTTAAGGTTATGAATGATGCAATTTAATTAAGTTTCAATTTTTTTTTTTAAAATATTGCCATTTTGACTAACTTTTGATTAATTATTAATGAACAAGTTTAAGTATTCCAATTTTTTTTCCTTTTTTTTTAATTGCCTTCAAACGAAAATGGCGTTCGACCACTTTTTTTTTAACCAGAACTAAAACAACCTTCCCATGCTTTATATATCCTTGATTTTTTTATTTTTATTTTATTAATCGCACAAAAATAAGTAGGGTTCTATATAAAATATTGAAGTTTCGCCCTATTTTTAGCATATATATATATATATATATATATATATATATATATATATATATATATATATATAACCAAAATACCGAAAAAAAGGGTAGGGACGTATCTAAATCTTTGTTATATTACTACGCTTACGAATACGCATCGTGTTTAATATGCTTTAGCCCACATTTTTTTAATTTGTTTGTTTTTTAAATATGAGATTCAATATTTTTTTTGTTGTTGATTTTGTTAATATGTATTTTTTTTTCCTCATTTTGGATGTGGTGAGTTCCAAATATATAGCCATGTTGTTTAATATGGGGCCCAAAATTTTTTTTTTTTTTTTTTTTTTTTAAATTATTTTTTTTTTACGCTTATAACCACATGAAGTGGTAATATTTTTTTATTTTTTTTGTGATTACAACTAAAGATATATTAGAGAAAACTCTCTACATTATGTGTATGCCTCAATTTGCTCATGAAGTAGCAATATCTTAAAAGATGTTCTAAGCTATCATATTTTGTTATGCTTAAGGCACGTTCAAATATGTTTCATTCCCGAAGAATGAGAACTTTTGATAAATGTTACAAATACGGCTTCATTCTCCGAAGTGAATGTGATAGTATGTAGTAAAACTTATAAATATGGACATGCTCTTGATTGTGAAAACATCACGACTCACCTCGAGAAGAGGTAAAATAATTGAAAAAAAAATTCTAAATATTTTGTGCTTTACTCCGAAATAGTAACTCGTAAATTTGCTCTTGAAGTAGCAAACTCAAAAAGCTGCTCCCAAAGTTTGAAAGTAGTAAAACTTTGAAAGTAGTAGAACTTTGAAGCCTACTCCAAAAGTAGTAGACCTTTAAACTCTACTTCGGAAGTAGTAGAACTTTGAGCTCTACTCCTGAAGTAGTAAACTTTTAGCTCTACTCCCGAAGTAGTAAGACTCTGAATTATACTCCCGAAGTAGTAGAGCTCTGAAATTTAATCCTGGAGTATCAAATGTTCTAAAATCTACTCTCGAAAGAGTTAAGCTCAGAAATCTACTCCCGAAGTAGTAGAACTTTGAAATTTAATCTTGAAGTACTAAGACCTTGAGATTTACTCTCGAAGTAGTAACCCTTTAAACTTTATTCCCGAAGTAGTAAAGCTTTAAACTTTACTCTCGAAGCAGAAAGAATTAGTAAAATATTTGAGAAATATTCTGAAGCAATGTCTTCTTATGCTTGAGCAAAATAAAGTGCTATAGATGAACATCGTTTATCAAGCACATTCAAATAATTTGGTTTCATTTCCCGAAGCTAATGAAGATATACCAGAACCCACTTCCTGTAGAGATAAAATAAAAAAGGAAATACATGTGTATAAAAGTCATTGCAACACGTACCTGTCATACATAGAATATCTCGAATTAATTAATTAAGTGTCATTTTAAGGCAAAAGGAAGTAGAGTAAAATGTTTCTACTATGACCACATTAATATTTTATGGTTAGTTGTATTGATTTCCTCGAAGTTAATAAAAATTAATGTGTCTTTTCATGAAGGATGTGATCACTATATGGTTGCCGATTTGATACAAAATATTTAGATGTTAATGGCTAATCTTCCAGAAGAAGATATTTGAAATACAGAAGTTTAGAACTTAACGTTTATTTTTCGTAATTTATAAATTAATTTTTGAATTTTCATTTGATTACAGTTTTCTTTCTTCACACAAGTAGTATCTATCCAAATTTTCCTTCATAATATCAGCCGTATCTAAGCAATATTTGATAATACAAAACTAATTATCAAGGGCTCCAGAAGAGCTAATTGTTTGTTTACAAGAATCACGACACTAGTAGTGTCCAAATAATATCTGATTATGCACTATTCATCCTAGATCGTAATTGGTACGATCAGAACACATGTTGTAGTAAACCTGAAGTTTATTAGCAATAAATATGATTATACTAAGACTACAAATGATTGGAAGTGAATATCTCCAAATTACAATGGGAAGAAATACGTTTTTGATACGTTATTAGAGCTTCATTAGATCATATGCCATAGTAAACCAGAAGTTTATTGATATAAACTATCATGCAATAGTAAATCAGAAGTTTACTTAAATAAATAGCACATGTCATGGTAAACTTGAAGTTTACTCGTACAGATAATTTTATCAGTTGATATGATCGTTTTGACTAGTTTAAGTCAAATATGATGTGCTAATTGAGTATTCGAAATATATTGAAGAACTAGAAGATTCTTCAAGAAATCTTTTGTGTTGTTTGTTCTCATGATAAATTGATTATACCAGCTAACGTTGGGGCTGAATCCCCTAAATTCTGGAACATATCAAAGGTGAATATGGCCTCATTCACCCGCCATGTGATGTATTACATAGATGCATCTAGACATGAACACATGCACGTTTATTGTCAACCTATAGTTTGACATGTGCAAAGTTTCTTGCTTAATATTAGTTGAGTGCCCTATCTTGTATTGAAAGGTTTTTCGTGCTATACACCACGTTGAGAAAGACCAACCTCCATGTGTTGGTGACACACACTCTTTTATGTACCTCGAAAGGGGGGAAATCCTCCTTATGATGCTACGGACGGCAAAATCCGAAGTGCATAGGGTAAACTCGGACTCCACTGTAGATAGAGATAGGGATTGTGCAAAAGGAATGTGTGGTGATACCCTTCGGGTCTCATATTTTGGCCGAGCACAATGATACAAGATTCTCAAACAATTCAATTTGGGGAACAACGGTTAAGAGCAAACATTATTTTGTTTTGCGACATATCATATTTTGAAAGAAATAGTCATACAGTTGTACATTGAAGGCCAAAGGCACAACAAATGGAGAAGTCACTTAGAGCAGCTATCTGTATTTCCGGTTTAAGTTTAATGTATAGGCTAGATGACTTAATGTAATCGCTAGAAGTGAATGTATAGCTAATGTTAGTTTGTGATCTAGCTCTTAGTCCCAATAGAGCTAGTAGCTTTGTACATATACATTTTGGATGAATAAAAAAATTAATCTTTTGACAAAAAAAAAAAAAAAACACTTATATGCATCAGATCCCCCCTTCAATTGGTTCAGGGTTAAGAACCAGATGATTTTCCATCTAATAAGTTTTGATGTGAGTATATGATTAATTAATTCATCATGATGCACATAGATGAATTGCCCAAAGAAGATTCAGGGATATCTGTTAGTTTCTATAATATGCGGGGGAGATAATAAGCAACTAAGAAATATCATCAGTATGATCCTCATTCAAAAATAATTCAAGCCAAATGCAGGAAGCATTTGTGGACCCAAGTGATTTCACATTTGAGCTACAAAATGCTCCTACTGAGATTAATGTCCCTGAAGGATAGAGTCTACCGCTAGAGTCTACCGCATGCATGAAGCGTGGTACACCAATCCATTCTAAATACAATAATTATTGAGAAAGGAGAGGAGCAAATGATCAAGATGGTCATAATAAAGAGACAATGTGCTCTTGAAGAGCCTACGACATAACTCTTCATGAACCCTCATGAGAGGTTTAAGTACATGAAAATAATGAAGTAACGAGATCTCACTAAGTTATGTCGAATTGCAAACCGATATAAATGGTGTCTCGTCGTCGATATCTTTGATACAATATAGCGCAATGTTGTAAAATATTGTGAGGATCTAAGTTCTACGTCTATTAAGGCATGCTGACGTAGAAATAATTACCAAGTGAAATGATGCATCTTGGTAAGCGTAAAGCTTATTAGACCTGCAATCCATGCATCAAAATATGCCATGTCATCTAAATACTAAATGAAAGTTGTCAAAGCCATTTTCCTATATGGCTTATTTGACAAAATTTATATACAAATTTCTAAAGAATTCAAAATGTCTGAAGCATATACAAATTCTTGAGAAACTTGTTTATAATCTTTAAATGGATTAAATGAGTCGTGACTGATATATTGAAATCGACTTAATAAATATTCATTGATGTAGGGTATAAAAATGACTACACTTACCCTTCTATCTCTATGAAGACAAAATCTATCATATTGTTGTGCAATCGATGACTTGAATATTATGGAAGCTCTAACGTTTTCTAAAGCAGTAGACTATTGTCACAATCCAATTTCACTAAGTCGTGTGGGCACATACCATTTCCACCTCTGTAGACGAATTCTTATCCCAACAATCATAAACATAAGTAAAGCGGGAGAAAATAGAAATAATGTAAGTCTCACAAAAATGATATAAAGTGCGGAAAGTAGTGAAACACAACCCCAGTATCGTGGTACGTCATACAAGAGCTCTACTAACTACAAGCCTGAATAATACATAAAAGTCTCAATTCATGTCCCGAAATAGGAAGTAATACAAAGCAATAAAGAAGAGTCTTCGGACAGCAAACGTCATCATGCTCACCCTGAATGGACTCAACAACAAACTCGGAAATCAACCATGAGGAGATGAAGTGAACTTGGCAAGTACTCTGCATCCATAAAAGAATGCAGCAGCTGTAGGTCAGTACAAACAACAAGTACTGGTAGGTATCATAGGCCGACTAAGACTAGCTAACGTATATGAAGACAATAAAGTAAGAATAACACGTAAACAGTAAAATACAAGTCATTACTAGACAAGTATCCACAATACCAATCACAACCTATGTTATAGCATCTAAGCCCAAATGTTCCAAGCTTTAGAATAATCACCTAAGACCAAACTATGACTACAGTATCCATCCCCATTTAGTCAGATACAAGGATCCCAGCACAATCCGTATCAAGTCCAACAACAATCCAAATCATGCTCAGCACATAAGAGAGACCACAAAATGCAATAGAAATATATACCAAGTCTCAGTATATCAACTCTGAATCCATCAATCACAACCATATCACGGATCTAAACCCAATTGTGCTAAGTCTCAAAGATTTTAATCACATGTCCATATCATAATCAACCCAGAGAGATGATAAGATGAAATGCAAGATGTATATGATATGTATGCAATGCATATACTCGTACACATGTACTCCAATGACGGAACATCATGTCTCGGCAGCATAACTCATGGGGGATCCGCGAAGTCCATGTACTGGTCACTTCGCACACAGCCCAGAGATGACTCAACGTGCAATACCAGTCACTCCGCACACAGCCCAGAGATGACTCAATATCCAATATGGGTCAGATAGATAAGTGTTTCCATATCAGTCACTCCGCACACAGCCCAGAGATGACTTAATATCCAATATGTCTCGGAAGAATATCGGTCACCTCGTACACTGCCCAGAGGTGACTCGTATCAATATGTCTTAAAACATCTGTGTTTCCTTCTCATTTCCCATCATCAGTACCATATCAAGTGTAATAGAAATAAACCAAATCAATCCTAAACAGTACCACACATGGGCACACAAGTAATATTATCAATAAGGCTACACAATAAGCCACAACAGGTTCACAGTTCTTATCTCAATATCAACAAAGTACGATACCACATTATCATAATCATGATATATAACTAACCACCAATATCCTATATCTCAACATGGAGATGAGCCAACAAGTACATAGAACAGATAAGTCAACAATGCAATGAGGTGACTAGCTCCCAAATCATCCAACAAGGCCCAACCTAAGGCAATATCTAACCCAACTTCATACTCGAAGGTTTACATGCGTTCTCCGACAATATCATCTAAACACACACTTTGCCAATCGAATTCTCACCATAAGGTAAAAGCGTAACCTACCTGGAAAGCCGAATAGCAAACTTGAACGATCAAACCTTAGTCTTGCCCTTCCTTTGTGCCTCGTGATAATGAAAGTCTAATCATATCCGAATTAGGGAATTAGAATCAAGAACTATCATTGTTCAAACTTACTCTAATTCAAGACCCAATCCCAACCTATGAAATGGGGTTTATGAACTAAAAAGAGGAAATTAGGAATCTATAATTTTGAGTATAAACCCTAACTTTAAATCTCACAAATTGGTCACTAATAATGAAGGAATCATGTTTATATAGCTACGACTCATCAATTCCATACTTAATCAAGCTTAACCTACCAACAAATCAAGGTTTTATAATTAACAACTTATTCAAGAAAGAAACCCAAAAACCCTCTCTTATTCTTCCAAGTTCTATGGATTTACTACCATGAATTCTTACTTAGAAAAGGTAAATGAAAGAGATTAAGATTAGGGAACTTACCCTCATGAGAATTTGATCAAACCCTCCTCAAATTGTCAAGACCCATTTTGTGCTCGTGCGGGCACCTACCTTCCTACCTTGGTAGGCGAACCCTCTCATTTATATAACGCTTTAATCAGATTACTTTCCTTTCAAAAGAATTTGGAAATTAAGAAAAACGATGGAATTTTATTTTATAAATATAAACTCGAATGTTACATAATTTGACAATACGTTTTTACAGACTTGATACAATTTCCCATGACCTGGTCTAGACTAATACAAGAATGACTAAGTAAATTTCAGAGTGACATCATATACTAAGACTCAACCTCCAATCCCGTAATGAAATGGGAGGAGGCCTTCCAGACAAGCATCGCATAACTTCCGCATATACTTCGATCAATCACCTGAAACAATCTACACCCTAAAAAGGGTGTAGCAAGTGCAATATCAGTACAACCACACGTACTGAATAAGTACCATAGGCCGACAATGGTTAGTAACACATAGTGGTAAAGAATCATGAATAATGATGATAATCACTAAATCAAGTCACATATCCCGAAACAATAGATCACAACTTTAATCTAACTTAGGTCACCACTAATCTATCATAAATTATAAGTTGGCTAACACATATATAGATTCTCAACATCTTTACAATTCCCAGGTCGCTCGTCCGTGTTTTAGGAGCGAACTCATTGTTACGACACCTTCATGTCCAACCTCGCTTAACACGATACACTACTAGTTTTAGGTTTGTTTAACAGGCACAAGTCAGCAATATAAGTCACAAGAGTCGAGTCCAATTGTTCATCATTACCTACGTATAGCATCTAAACCCCATATGATAAGTCTGAGTATATCTAATCCTGGAACAATCAACACAATAGAATCAACAACACAATCGTCATAATACAGTCATCACGACATCTCACTCAAGTCATAATGCAATGCAATAATGGTATGAATGTGATGCCATGTCATGCTATGCAAATGAGATGTGCACATGTACTTCGGACGGAAATATTGACGTCTCGGCAGCACAACCCAGTGTGACTCGCGAAGTCTGAGTGTCACCCGTCCGGGATCTTTGCCAAACAGACAGACGGGACCCTGGCTAATTGCTCACAGGGGGAGTCTCACCGGCACCACTCTGGGGGACCCGCGGAGCCCATGCACTACAATCGATTCCGAAATAACATCGAAATCGGCCATGCAACAACGATGCCCGAATATAACCATCGGACATCAGGCTCCTCACAATCACTCAAAGAGTTGTCAAATATTAGTTTCATAAATCAACGATTCTGGAATTGAACCTCGGACATCGACCTCCTCACAATCACTCAAGTAAAAGAGTTTATCAAGTATCAGTTTCATATAACAATGATTCCGAAATAGTTCTTCGGACATCGGCCTTTTAACAATAACTCAAGTAAAAGAGTTTATTAAATATCGGTTTCGCTCCATCAACGATACCGGATCATCACCGAATATCGGCCATGCATGATAAATATGATAGAATGCGTGCAATGCATAAATACCACAACGGTTATGTCAACAACGTATCACATCACAATACCAATAGTGGGTATGCCAACATATATCAAGTACAAAAACCAATAACGGGTATGTTAACCCTATTCGAACCAGGACAACAAGCAGCATTTGATATCTACCAACTACACATGGCATCAAGCCAATACAATTGAACGATCAAACACACATAACAGGATGGCTAGCCCCAACACGCATTAAGTCAATCATTTAACATACATTATTACCATTTCCCTAATCAAAGATATTCTCTTAGGATAAGGATCTCACCCTACACTCGAATCACTCGTCACCATTTAATTAGGATATCATTCACTACCGTGATTCATTTTATATTCCCTGCTAGCACTTAGATTCACTACAATAATTAGATTCACTACAATAATCTCATCGATAGGCATAATTAGATTTCGTCCACTACTCCCAATCACATAAATCCACCGATAATCAACAAGGCTACATCAATACCTAAGGGGTCTACAGGCCACAAGCCCGAACAAATAAGTCACACACAACAATACCATCCTAAATTTCCATCCCAAACCTCCGATTCGTATGCATGCATTCTCCGTTTCTTCTATACAACAATAAGGAAAACTAACCGGAGTCTACCGAAAGGAATCATAACCTATCTCAGGGCTGAGCGGGTGCCACGAACATCCAATGACACCTCAATTAATCACCACCGCGTAAACCATATGAAAAGCTTGGAGACAACCATGAGACCCAAGAGTAGAATTCACTATTAGGGTCCTTTCCAGGGACTTCAAAATTGCTAAGGTAGATATGAAATTTTTATCCTACCTAAAAATTCATTATCACAACGCTAGTTAATCAATCAACCTTCATTTAGGACATTCATGACCATATTCTAGTTACTAGTTTGGTCAAATTGCCATTTTAGGCTTATTTCTAGAAACCCATTTCCAAAATCTAAAATAGAGACCCATATGTATTTCAATGGGGTAGGTGAAGGATTAGGTTTGGTATTATGTTAGGATGATGAGCATAGGAAAATATTCCAAGGACTTTTATATCAAGAAGGACAAGGGTTTATTATTTTTGAATTTACGAGATTTGAGCTACCTATTTATGATTCTAGACACAGATCCTTAATGAGAATCAATGTTGGGAGAATGGATGGAAGAGGTTAGGGGGATAATATTTCCCAAGGAAGTACCATTTTTTGCTCCAAAATTATTCTAAAGACGGCTGGACTCTCTAGGGTTTTGAGAAATGAAGCCAATTCTCGAAATGTCACTTAAATAGGTGGATTCACTGATCGTGACCGTTGGGGCGGTTCCGTTACCGCTCGGCATCAAAGATAACGCTGGGGCGGTCGAATGGAATTCTCTGCCCAGCAGCTTTTGCGGCAGACAAGCTGCTACTGCGGCACCGCTGGGCGACATGAATGACGCTGAAGCGGTAAAAGCTGGGCTCGAGGGCCCCGATCTAATTCTTTATGCACAACTCATATGATTTCCCGATCAAGTTGACGGTCCGTAAGTTGCAAGGGAAAGCTCAAGCATCTTCGGGAGCCGGTGTCACGAATATTTTGAAAGTCACCATAACGACGGAATGGGTCGTTACACAAATCGCCTCCAAGATGCTAAGGAAATGTAATACAAGGAATGAGAGGAATAAGGGTTTTCATAAGGTTTTGAAATAAGAGTCTGGTCTATCAGCCGCTTCCGCGGTCAAGCCACCGCTATAGTCGCGCTATAGCGGTCACCCCACCGCTATAGCCTCACCGCTATAGCGGTCACCGGACACTAGAAATTTTTGGTGTTTTCCAAACTTGGAATCGACACCCGGAACCATCCCGGAACCTCCCGAACACAAACCAAATATGCAGATATACATAAAAAGGCACTACGAACGCACTCGTTGCCTTAAAATTCTCATTGGAGGTCTCATTGACCAAGTCAATCCCCGATACCTCAAAACTAACTTTCTAACTCAAGTCCCAACATGCACCCCAGTGCATTGGGAACCAAACGAGTATACACAAGTTCTAAACGACCATTTGAACCTCTCTGAATCGACTGATTTTCGATAAAGGTCCAGTTACCCAAAACTCAACTTTGAGTCAACTCTTTTCACTTTAAGCTCAAATTTCCCACAAACTCACCCAAATCACGTCCAATGACCTCGGGAAGTGTGTCAATGATCTCCTCGTGTCAAATGTGAGCTAATGAAGCTCGGGAAAGGATCAAGAGTATCGAAAAGAAATAATGACCAAACGGGTCATTACATTAGATACCAATTAAACCATCGCTCGTCCTCGAGTGAAAAGGAAGAGAACGGGGGGAAGATACTTGAGTCTATAACAATTGGATATCTAGAGCGCATATCAGACTTCTCTTTATAGGAATGATTCTCATTGAACAAAATTGAATCCCAACGAATGATATAGGAACCATTAGAATGGTACTTCTTCAACATAAAAACCTGGAAGAGCGGATGAACACCTGATTGGCCTGGTGAAAAACTAACTCGTAAAACACAGGATCAATACAACGGATAGTCTCAAATAGGACAATACACCTCAGACTCACTTTCCCACCTTCCCCATCGCATGACACCCTTGTTGGATGTAACATTCAGAAAAATCTGATCGTTCACTTTACCAGTCACAACTCTCTAAACTTAGCTCAAGCTCTACTTCTCATAGCTCCTTATTCGAATTTCCCTCGCAATTGATCCTCGAATAAACGAATTGCTTTTGCTTGAATCCTCCGATTTGATAAAATCATAACTCTGAACACGATCAATAGGCTCCACAAACATTTTCACAAACCAACACAATCCTTTGAAACATGGTCACAAACCATAGCCCATTCTGAACCGAAAAGATTTTCTAATTCCGCTAACCTTTCTTTCGCACTTGCTAAAGCCTTTTTCGCACCACGATTTATTAGAAACACATGAACATACATATTACAAACCTGAAACCATGACTTACTCTCTCCGGAAAGAATCTTTGATCCATTTGAGATCTCTATGCAATTCCATCAAAACTGGTCTTTGACAACCAACTTGGCTAGTTCCAAATCTTCTTAAACCTTCAAATCACAATACAGGAACCATACTACTAAATATCTCTCCTAGAAAAGTCCTTCGAAAACTAACTAATCATTATAAAGACCTCTCGTACAACAGTTCCTCCTCAAATCTGTACTAAGCTCATTGCAACCCATTATACTAACTGAAAAGTTGACCACGGTAAAATATCTTTAAGTCCACTCGCAAACCCTGATAAATTATATAACCTATCATATCTCAATTATAAACTGATCTCGTCGAATCAGCGAAGGTGATTTTCCTGGGAACCCATAAGTTCTTTTGGAATTATGAACACAATTCATCAAGTTCTAATCAACACACTGACCCGAAATGAATGCACCACCCCTAAATCTCATCAATAACTACTCGATCTGACTCTAATTTTGGAAACCAATCACGGGGTAATGATCCGTTTGGTCGTTGCAGCTAGTTTGAGCCTGTTGACCCTTTCCTCAGCTATATCAGGATATATTTGACCCGCAAGGAAGAGTGATATGGTTTTTGAGGTCATCGGATGCAAAATAGGTTGGGTTTTGTGAAACTTGGCTTAAAGCAAAAAAATAGTTGACTCAAAATTGAATTTGGGGTTTTGGGAGTTGACTTGGTCAACGAGACCTCCGTTGAGAATTTCGAGACCACAAGTGCATTTGTAGCACGTTTTTATGTATGTCTACTTATTTATTTTATATCTGTGTGGTCTCGGGTGATAGTCGGATTTTGGGGTGGAAATAGTGAAACTGGGTTGATTTTACTGGTGTCTGATGTGGTGCCGCTGCAGTGGTACTGCTACAGTGGTGGGCGAGCCGTTATAATGAGTTATACGATTTGCTTTAGGCCGCTGTAAGAGCAGGTGTCTCACGGCAGCAGGTCCACTGTAGTGGACTGCTGATCGTTGCAGCGTGTGACGGGCTGAGTTGAGTATAAAGTCTTAAGTTGAAACCCTTAATTGCCTTATAACCTCATACTCGGTTCTAAGGATATTTTGAAAGCTTTTCAAGGTTTCTAGGTAGATTCTTCTCATTGGTAAGTGATTCCACCCGTTTACTTCATTAAATTCTCATAATCTACCCTAGCTAACCTCCATTAAATACTAGAATTCTTTAGAGCTTGAAGAATAAAATGGTTTTTTTTTTATGGTTTATGCTCTAAATGATTTTTAGTCTTCCAAAGTGAGAATCATCGTGGGTTTCACTTTCTTAAGCATGAAATTTGTTGAGATAATGATTAATAGACTTGAATCACCCGTTACTTGTTGATGAATTAGAGAGGGTTTTTGGGTTTCTTTCTTGAACAAATTTTTAATTATAAAACCTTGATTTGTTAGTGGATTAAGCTTGATTAAGTTTGTAATTGATGAGTAGTAGCTATATAAACATGATTCCTTCATTATTATTGACCAATTTGTGAGAATTAAAGTTAGGGTTTATACCCAAATTGGGAGTTTTGCCTAGAATCAGAATTTAAGTGATTTGTTAGTTCTTCTACCTTATAATTGATGGGAATTAATCACCTAGAATATTAACTTCATGTTGAAACCGATAGATTCCTAATTTCATCTTTCTAGTTCATAAAACTCATTCCATAGGTTGTGATTTGGGTCTTGAATAGAAGTAAGGATTGAATGATGTTTCTTCTTGATTCTAATTGCATATTCGGATATGGCTAGACTTTCGTTACTTTGAGGTAAAACGAAAGGGCAAGGCGCATGATTGACACTTCAAGTTTGCTGTTCGGCCTTTCAGTTAGGTTATGGTTACCTTCTGGTTTGTCTTCAGTTAGAGAAGCATATGTATAGTTAGTTTGTGTTGGAGAAAACATATGGACCTTTGGGTCTGAAGTCGGGTTGGATATTGTCTTAGATTGGCCATTGTTGTGTGATTTGGGGGCTAGCCACCTCGTCGCATTGTTAACTTTCTTGTTCTATTTACTTATTGGCTCGTTGCCACGTTGAGATATCGGATATTGGTGATTAGTGAAATATCATGGCTATGATATTGTGGTACTTTACTTGATTGATATTGAGATGAGAATTGTGATTCCATTGTGGCTTATTGTGTAGCCTTATTATTGACATTACTTGTGTGCCATGTGTGGTACTGTTTGGGATTGAATTGGTTGTCGATATTACATTGCATCATATTCATACTCATTTCCATGATATATTCATATTCCATGGTTATGGTACTGATGATGATAAGTGAGAGAGTGTAGCCTCCAAGGTCTTTTTCGGAAAGCGTAAAATTGAGATGAGATTAATATTACGAGATGTCCATGTGGGACACGTTGCTAATTGATATGAGGTTGATATGAGATCTTGTCATTGTCATCTTCATACTTAAATCATACATTGAACACTCATCTTGCATATATATATATCTATAAGACACATTTGACTGGGGGTGACGATGTGGCCTATGTTGTTTTTTGGAAACACTTGGGTGGTATTATATTGATTGCGCGACCATTCTAGGCTGTGTGATATGAGATGGTCGGCAGGTGTGAAGGGTGGAAAGGTCGTCTCTGGGTTGTGTGTTATGGATCGACATGGTATATGGACTTCGTGGGTCCCCCATGGGTCATGACCGTCGAGACATGATATTTCGCTCGAGGCATGTGTGTACACGGTATTGATATATGGTCATTGCATTCATGTCATCCATATCATTGCATTGCATTGCACTTGTTATCATAATTGTGATTGGATTGTTATTGTGTTGTGGATACTTAATTGAATATTTTACCGGTTATGATGAGTACTTGGAACACTTGATCGATTATGATGAGACTGGGAGCACTCAGGTTTAGATAATTCACTATAGACTTGATTGGTTATGGAACATTAATACTAATGTGAATTGTTGATACTTGAGGACTTAATATGTATTGCTGAGACTGTATTATACTTGTACTTTATTGTAAGCATGCCTATCTTTCATTTACTTTCTGTATATATGTTGGCTAACTGAAGACGGCCTATGATACCTACCAGTACTTCTTGTTTGTATTGACCTGCACTTGCTGCATTCTTTTATGAATGCAGAGTACCAGGATAGATCTACTTCTTCCCCTCGTGGCTGATATTTATGGATTGTTGATTCGAGTCTCTTCATGGTGAGTATGAGGACGTTTGCTGCTCGAAGACTCTTCCTACTATTATGTATTATTATTCAGACTTGTAGTTGTTGACACCTAATTTTTTACCTCCCATAATTTATTTTAATTACCCAGAGTCCTTGAATATTAAACAGAGTGAAATATGTATTTTTCAGGAGTCAAAATAATTTTATAAAATTATTTAGATAATATTTTACCAATTTTGTTTGATAAAATAATTTATATAATATTATAAATTAATTTAAGTATTTTTACAATTATAATACTTTTGCTAAAATTAACCAAGAGAGAAAATAATTTACCACAATTATTCATTTAATTGTCTAAATTGTTAAAATGTCAATTTGCAAAGTATTTTACTCTGTTTAATGCAAGGAATCTGTTTAATTAAGTAAATTAACCATTTTTACCCCTCAATTCTTATTTAATCAAATTATTAGAACTTTGTCATAGTTAATTAAGTTTTAATTGTAATTAATTCTGAAAATTGCCCATTAAACGGATGTAATTGAAATAATCAATTATTAGCCAATTACGACAATAATTGAACTAGCCAAGCTCATGGCTTAATTCAACTAAGGTCACTTTTAGCAATTTTTTTTATTATTATTTTTTAATTGGCCAATTAGTTTAAATGTGGTCCTAATTTAAATATCCGATTAATGGACATTGTTTAAATTTGGGCTACTTGTTAAATTTTGCATATTCGCCCGGCCCATATATATATATATGTAAAACCAGGCCCCTTTTTCCTTTTAAGAAAAAGGTTGAGTCGAGTCCAGCCCAATAAGGCCAGACCCGGCCCAACTCTTTTCATATACAACAACAACAACGACACAAACAGACCCTAGGGTCTCATTGGTATCAAAAGCGGAAGAGAAGGGGGGCAAACCCTAGCCGCTACCCCTCCCTTTTCTCTCTGTTTGACGTCACACATGTCGAAAATGGCAAAAAATGGAGGGCCCGCGTTGGTGTGGTGGTCTTTGTGTGTTTGAGAATGGCAAGAGCATTTATTGCTCTGCCATTTCTCAACTAAAGCCACCCAAACACGACCCAAACAAGGTATTATTTTGTTTTCTCTTTCACTTTTCTACAAATCAACGGTCAACTAGTACATTTTTCTCAATGATTTTTGTCTTAAGGTGATTTTGAATCCTTAAACCTCATTGGGTCGATTATAACCATAGGGATCCGTTGAGAATGGTCTAAATCTGACCCTTTATTGTTTATTTATCTCGAATCTCAGCCGTTGAAAGTGGAATTAAGGGTTTTGTGCCCATAAATTGTGAAGTCCCATATCGGTTGAGTTAGGATTTCTCAAATTTTTGCCAATTTGCATTTCTAGGAGGCCAAAGAATTGAAAAATACCATTTTGCACATTAAAAGTCGAAATAGCTAGGGTTTTGGCAATTCTGCTTAGAAACCTTTAATTTTTCGATTTGGTATAAGTTTTAAATTTTGTTATTTGTGTGTGGCTGAGGCTAGAGGGGCAAAAAGACCTTCTTAAAGTCCATTCTCGACTAAGTCTGCACATCGAAGAGGTAATTTCCCTTTCTCTAATTGTTTTAGTTCATTTTAGTCATTTAGGTGTTTTAGTGCTTATATGGTTTGATTTTATGATTATTTGTGATGTTTTAGTTTTATGATTCTGGTTTTATCTTAGGTTACTCATGTTTTTTATTTAATTCTGTAGTTATCTAGTCTTGTGTGCACTTAAAGATTAACTATATAGGCTTTAAGCACTCACTTGTATGTCATTTGATTAGTCATGTGTTAGTTTAGATAGATAACCTATTAATTATGTTGATGTATGTTCAAATTCTTCATAATCAGTTGGTCTGAGTTAGTTTGTTAGGCCATACCCCTTTCAGTTCATGATTGCTTAAAGTATGACTTATGTGTCCAAATTTGAATTAGTCATGAGTCAGATAAATCTAGGATTTCTCAGCTTAGTTGTGTTTGTTCAACTTTGGTCAACCATGTGTGATATAGCCTATTGTCTGCCTAATCATGTTTTCGCTTGCCTTGTTTTCCTGCTCATATATTGTTGTAAGCTCATTAGGTATATGTTGTTTGGTTATTGATCAGGCTAGCTGATAGGTATGCTCCTGTGTTCAGGAGTGATGACTTGGCTTATGATTTTCTTTTTTCTATTATTTGGGAATGGGTCTGCTCTAGGTTGGAATCACACATGAAATCTTTGGTATTTGACAAGTTTAAGTCACCTATATTTTAAATAAAGTAATATGACATGACTAGCCTGTTACTGTCCCAGTCTATGGATCCTGTTGCTTTAATATAACTACTGAGTGTTTGAGAATATTTTTTTTTAGTATTGAATCCTAGTTACATATTAACCTATGAGCCTGAAAAGGCATGTTAGTCTGAGTCTAAGTGAATTTGAAGAGTATCATTAGTATTTTTTTTAATTTTTTTTTAAAATTTATACACATCAGTTCCTCTTGTGGCTGAGTGGCATGATGGATGGTTTGTAACTTTGAGGTGCATTTGATTACAAATTTTTCACTTTAAAAGGCTGGGGGGGGGGGGGGGGGGTTGATGAGTGTCACATAGTATTTGAATAAAGTGAGGCTTATTACTTGGCTAAGTGGTTAGGATAAGGCATAATAAGCAAGTTTAACATCTGATGGTTTAAAAGTGATTGGTCATAACATGTTTACAAAGTTCAACATCCTGTCCCAATAGTTACTTGGTTTTAACTATGTTCAGTTAATGTTTTGGAGTCGTTGCCATGATTAAACCAGCCTGTTTTGATGGTTGATTCAGTTTAGACCATGTACAGTCACTATCTTCCTTGTTTGAGCCTAGCTCTATGCTTTGCATAGTCCACTTATGAGCATGTGTTGGTATGCATTCATAGGTGTTTGTTTTTTCCCTTCCCATAATACATGCCAAGATTGTTATGAAGGAGTTTAGTCTATGTTCATCTGTTTAAGGATTGTCTCTCCTTGTCCATAGGCTTTCTATGATCATTCAGTGCTCACGCCTTCATTTGAATTCTTATGTGCCATTTCATTTCTGTTATCTCTTTTCATTCTGCTGGTGTATATATCTCTTTTGAGGCACAATCCCATTAAGATTTGGCTAAATATAAGGACCTATGTGGACACATATGTGATCTGATTGAAAGGTTGTCACTTGATGAATGGTTGATTATAGGTGTGACTTACCTAGGATCAGGAGGAAGAGGATAGGGCTTGGAGTTTTATGTCAAACTCTGCCCAGTCCTCTTTACTCTAGGTTGCTGGGGTTCCCCTATGTGAAACTATACACCATGGGACCCTTTAAGGCTATAATAAGTCGAAATATACACTGCATAATCAAGTTACCTCTTGAAGATCAAAAAGTGACATGAAACACCTTATCTGTCAACTAATACCTTGCATTTGTTTGCCTTTGAACTATGTGTACCATGCATATCCTGTTTACTACATCTTATTTTTCTTCTTTTAGGAGTTTGTCCTTGTACTCTTTGAATGAAGCTCTTAAACACTAGGTAGAACAGAAATATGTCTTTACCTGGGTTAAATTGTTTGAATATACAGGGGATATACCTGAATATACTACGTATATATAGCTTCTGTATATCTTTGGTATATAGGACTTGTATGCTGAAGTATAAACATGGTATACTACCCACATGAACCCTGACTGTTGGTTGTGTATGATAATAGTGTTGAATTGAACATGGTCCTTATTTGTTTGGCTGCATTAGGCCTTGTCCCTCTGCATTTTTGGGCTCATTCTTTGTTTACCTTCGTTAAAGTGGTATTTGGGCCCGTTCTCTCTTTATCTTGTGGTTTGGCTCTCCTTTATGTGTTGAGTTTTTTCGGTATTTAGGCCTGTCCAGTTGAGTTTTTGGCGAGATGATCCATTTGGACTTTGAATTTTTTCTTTTAGTTGTGATTGACTTGGGCCTGGATTTTCCCATAGAGTTTTCATATGTTTCTTTTATATATATGTGTGTCTGGTCTGCATTTTTATTTTGCTTATCCAAGTATTTGGTGCCTTAGTTCGAATGCTTAGACCCTTTACTAATCCTTACCTTCTTTTTTATGTTTCATGTGATCCAATACTGGGCCATTTGGGCCGCTCTCTGCATTTGAACCTTGTTGGGCCAGAGGCCCAACAACCCTTTCTTGATCGAGTCCGCATAAATAATGGAAGCAAATATGATGAAGGCCCATCCATGGGTAAAAATGGAGGCTGGTGGGTTTGGTAGGCTCACCAGCTTAATTTTCTTCTCTTTTCAATTTTAAATTATATATCATGTATGTATATGTATATGTATATGTAAATACTCATGTAAAGTATTGAAACCCTTATGCGCATAAAACTAGGAAAACACGTATTATTTAGGAAAGTCACCAAATGATTTTCAAAGAAAACTCGAGTAGTAATTATTTTGCATAAACTGGGAACTCAACAACATTTTTTTGGTCTAAAAAACCTGTTCTAAAGATAGGGTTAGGCACAAAAAAATGAAGAGTTGGGATTTTGGTTAAGTTTTGAAATAGATTCAAAATTTTTTGAATATAGGTAGCAGATTTTAGGCCTTAAACCCATGATTTGAATAATAAAAATGTTGGAAAAGTTATGTTTTAGAATTGGCTTAAAGGAATGGCTTTATATATATATATATATATATATATATATATATATATATATATATATATATATATATATATATATATATATATATATATATATATATAACGTATAATTGGTTATACCAAAAACAGCTTTGGACTTGAGCTAATCTGGACAAGTTTTGAGAATATTTCGGATCTGGACTTGAACGATATCTTGAGGAAAAATAAAGGCTATTTGGGCCTGGAAGCCTACGTTAAACTTGGATTAAAAAGAAATTATTTGGACTACATTTGGATCAAAATTTTTGGATTGGGATATGATGGTGAGATGAACTTGGATCCGAAAAATATCATTTTTTTAGAGCAATTCCACTAGGCTTTGGCCTAGGGCTATTTTATTAAATTTTCAAAAACACAAGCATAAGTCTTTGCAACTATGGCCAAAATGGCTAATAAAATGCAAGAAACTAAAATAATAGGCATCCTAGGGGTAAACAGTCTCAACATGCTACTATCTAATGCCAAAGATATATATAAGACTAGACTACAACTAGAAACATGTAGCCTTGTCCTCTCTATATGCCTTGTGTATATCAAAACTGCATGGTGTATATCCGTGGTATATTCTTGTATATCAGCCTGTAAGATCCTGAATATTGACCACTCTTCATTGATGAATCTTGTAGATAACATGAGAATCAAAATGGGATGAAAAACCATGCAATATGCAGCTGATATACCACAAAGATACATGTAGTACACTGCAGTCTATCTAATGGCTGCTTAGTACACAATTAACATGATGTCCCATCAGTCTTTCCAGGTCTAACTTTGTGTTCCTAAATGATGTGTCTCCCTTATAAATATCACGACAAGATCCATTTATTAATAAATTCTCTGCAGATTGAGCACAAGGTGCTAATACCACTGCATAAGAACCTATCAATATACAGATCATGCATGATGTACCACAGTCTAGCAAAGGCACTTGGTAAGTGTTGATGACCTGCACTTCTTGAATAACTTTGCATTTTCTTTTGAGGTGCAACAATTTGACTGTCTCAATATCATTTCCTGTGCCCATAGGATCAATGAAAAAGGTGAAAAAATAGTTTTTGAACCAAGCATGTATCATCTCCTCTCTATGGCCAAGATCAATGATACATAACCAGTTTGTATATGTTGTGATCCTGGTGCAGACCATGTCCCATAATTGTAGCCTCCAAATGAACTTGTAACCTGCAAAATAGAACACAAGGTTAGTAGAAAAAAGTGTCATTATACTCTCTTCCATGTGGACTTGAGTATAATGACCACCATTTCTCCATTCCACCACACCAGCCTCCATACTTCTCAGTATCTCCTTTTTGTTCTGATCCTTAAGTAGGGGCATAACAACTTATCACTATTAACAATCTTCCTCTCCTTTGTGTCAAGTTCTGCAAATCCATTAGCTATCACCTCACCAAAATCAAGAGTAACATTGGCTAGATGATCTGCAAGTTGGTTGCCTTCCCTCATTATATGCAGAACTTCAACTTCGGCATTATCTATAATATCAAGAAATTCTTCTACCACATATGCGATGTTCCATGGTGGCCTCCATTCCCTATCCACTATCTTCTTCATCATCATTGAGTCTGTTTCCAATATAAATGAATACATATGCCTGGAAAGACAGAATTTAGTAGCTTCCAACAGTGCTATGGCTTCAGATTCTGTGTTAGTAGCCTCTCCTATTTCCTTTGCTCTATCATACACCAAGTCACCTAGACTATTTCTAACATAAAAACATAGCTACTTCTACTAGGATTGCCCCTGGTTGCACCAATAGAGTTACATTTCCACCACCCTTCATGAGGCAGCTTCCACCAAACCTGAGTGACCTGAAGTTTTGACTTAAATTGCTCCAAAATTCTGAGAATATCTAGCCACTTAAGTGGCACATTCTTAATGCCAGGTTTCCTAATTTTCACTAACTTCTGAATGTCAGCTGATGCTTAATACATCACCCTTGCATTTGATAACTTGTTCTTGTGTTTGTCTCCATTCCTTTTCTTCCATAGCTGCCAAATAATGATAGAAGACACTGCATAATACAGCCGTTTCTTCCTAGAGATAATATTTGCAGTCCACCATGTCATAATGACTTGATGCAGTTGCATTCCTGCAATGTTCAAGCCTGCAAAGATATAAAAAATAAGTCCAAAGTGTTTATGCAATCTCACACCTTAAGAAGATATGTGGAACAGTCTCCTCTTTAGGATCAGCAGGACAGCACAAACACTTTGAAGGAAGATTGTAACCCTAACTCTTCACCACATCATCCAATGGCACTTTTAGATGCCAAACTCTCCACATGGTAAAAGCAATCTTGCAAGACAACCCCTTGACCTATATTTTGTTATACACCTCTTGATTCTGACCCTTACTTCTCACAAGATCCCATGCAGATTTAACTGTGAATTCTCCATTTGACTCTGGCATCCACTAAGGTTTATCCAAAGATAATCTCTCCTAGCGGTGGTTTGATGTCATTAATGATGAAATCTGCTAGTTCCTCAGGTAAGTGATTTCTCAATGCAGCTTCATCCCATCTTCCTTGAACAACCACATCACTCACATTTTGAATATCTTCATTGCAATAAAAATCAGGTGAGGTTAGAAAATATAATGGTCCTACTCTAGTCCAATTGTTAAACAAAAATAATGAGGAAGCCATCCTCAATTGCCACCATATGTGATGATCCATGTGATCTCTAGCTCAAAGCATTTTCCTCCATACCAATGAGCCTTGTTTCCATGGTACCAGCACCTGATTATTCTTCTTGAGATATTTGTTTCCCATATATGCACTCCATAATGATGGCTTGGTTCTAAAGTTCCACCATAGCTTGGAAAATAATGCCAATGACATGTCATACATGGATCTAAAACCAAGGCCACCTTCATCTTGAGGAAAACAAACTGTGTGCCATTTAGTCCAATGCCTTCTCCTTTCACCCTCAGAATTGCTCCAAAAGAATTGAGCAAAGATCTTATGTATTTTTTCAACCGCAAAAGAGTAAGTGCATGGGCATAGCTTGCAATACATGTTTCAATAGGACTGCTTTACCACCAAAAGAGAGCATTCTCCCTTTCCATCCTTGCAGCTTGTCCCTTATTCTTTTAAGAAGTTCTGAATAAAATGACATCTTAGTCTTGCTATAATATATAGGACAACCAAGATATATAATAGGAAAAGCTTGCCTATTAATACCAGTTATCCATTCCACCCTCACAAACCATGATTCATCAATCTTGTCATGTAAGTACACAACACTTTTAACTCTATTAATCAGTTGTCCTGATGCAGTTTCATAATCAGCCAGTACCTTCATAATCATTCTCAAGGACATCTCACAAGCTGATGCAAATATAATAGTATCATATATAGCATAAGTGATTTATCCTTGGACTCCACTTTGGCAAACCAAATCCACAAAAACCAGGATCATGATGCAATGAATTCAAAGCCCTGGAAAGAACTTCTGTAGCTAGAATGAACAAGGTAGGTGATAAAGGATCACCTTGTTTAACCCCCCTACTAGAGTAAAAAAATCCATGTGGTTGGCCATTGATCAATACAGAATACCAATTGTTAGCAACCAACTCCCAGATGTGTCCAATGAATTTCTCAGCAAATCCCATTTTCCTCAATACAACAGTCAAAAAACCCGTGACAACCTATCATAGGCTTTTGTCATGTCCAACTTCATTACTACATTAGGAACAAACTGCTTGTTACTTCTTTTAGTTCTCATCCTCATATCTGTGATAATCTCCTGAGCCAATAGAATGTTCTCAACTATACTTCTTCCCTTTACAAAACTTACTTGATTTGGAGATATCAAGTCAGGTAATAGGGTGGCCAGCCTGTTATGAACCACTCTTGAAAACACCTTGTTGATGAAGTTAATAAGGCTATTTGGCCTCGTATCACCAAAAGTCTGCACATCTTTTTTCTTGGGCAACAACACTAGGTTGGTGCGAGTCACATACCTTGGTAGTTCTTTGCCTTGAAAAAAAGAAAGCACCATCCTGAATATGTCATCACCTACCACATCCCAACAGGTTTGGAAAAACAAACTTGTATAACCATCAGGACCACCAGCACTTGTAGGATTCAGGCCAAATACCGCTTCTTTTACTTCTTGTTTGCATGGCATTTTGACCAACATCTGGTTTTGATCTGTTGTTATCATGGGATCAACATGTTGTAGGATATCAAATGATGTTGAATGTGTAGCCTCATGGAATTGATCCTGATAGAATCTAACAGCCTCAGCAACAATTTCTTGATCATTTTCCAACCACACCCCATTGACATCTTGAATTCCTCTGAGTTGCATCACCTTCCTTCTACCATTTACATGAGCATGGAAATTTTTGGAATTTTTGTCCCCATCCTAAAACCATGACATACCTGACTTTTGCTTCCAATATTCTTCTTCAACTGCCAAGACCTGTGTGCACTCAACATTGATTTTCATGAGCTTTTCCCTATGAACAAAGGAAGGATTTGCCTCAAACATAGCCTCATGAGCCTTAAATACCTCTTCTATAATTTTCATCTTCTGAAAAAAATCTCCATAGGTTGATCTACTCCATGCAGACAAAACCTTTATCATATTCTTCAGTCTTGTATTAAATCTCCAAAAAGAATTGCCTTCAACTTCAATATTCCAATTTTCCTTAATCATGTCCATGAAAGATTCATGTTTGGTCTAAAAATTAAGAAATTTGAATGACTTTCTAAATTGTGGCACTTCTCTATTAAAATCAAGGAGCATGGGAGAATGATCTGAGCCATTCTTGATCAAGTGACTCACCTCCAAACCTGGATATGTTTCTTGCAATTCAAAACTGCCTAAACACCTATCCAGCCTCTTAAAAATACAATCATCCCCACCTCTCCCATTCCACCATGTAAAAATGCTTCCTTTATAGCCCAAATCTGTCAAATTGCAACTCTGAATGCAACACCTAAAATCCTCAACCTCAGCTAGTGATACAACTTTTCCTTCTCATCAACTACTACATTGAAGTCACCTCCCACAAGCCATGGAGTTGTCATATCAGAAGCCAGATAAGTCAATGAGTCCCACAACTCTATTCTATCATTCCTATCACACTTTGCATATATAAGTGTAACCACCAACTCAATGTCAAAATCCCAGTTGAAAAGCCTGAAAGTAAGCTGTTGTACACTGTTAATGAGAATAGTAACCTGATACTCTTGATCTACAAAAGCCCATATCTTGCCAGAGATATTTGCAATAGCAGTTTCAAGACCAAGTCTTCTCATATATGATTCCATTTTATAAGCTTGTTGGAAAGGTTCCATCAAGCCAATAAGGAAAAAATGATGTTTGTTATATGCATTGTCAAAAGACTCATAAAGGATTTTTTAGTATTTACTGACCTTATATTCCAAATTAGTGCATTCATGATCACTAATTATTGGATTTAGATACTGTTCTCCTTGTACTCACCCCAGGAAACTGAGATGCAGTATTTTCCTTTCCAGCCTTCTTGCTGCATTCATGAAATTCTTAGTTGTGGATTCCTCATAAAGATCAATTTGCCATTCCTCAACTCTCATACTTGGTACAGCCACCTGAAGACCTCCTTTAATCATTTTGTGAGTATACAGCTTGAATTTGATTCTTTTTAGATGAACCAGCTTCATGCTGCACCACTTGTTGTTTGTTCTGCATCAATTTACCACTTGATCCAACTTGTCTTTTATAAAGAGGTTTGTTATGCTTCTTAGAATATGCTTGATTATCCTTTTGAACTACATGACTAGCTAGCACATCATGCACTTCATTAGGAGTAACCATCCCATCTGCAACTCTATTTTCAACAACTCTCTCTTTTGATATATCATCTGCACCTAAAGCTGAAGGTAGAGAGTTTACCAATTCTTCATTATCCACCACCGTTTCAAACATTTGATTTATTTCCTGAGATGAAGTAATGGATGCAATAGAAGGGCTTTTCTCATCAACTTTGTCATCTGATAGCACATCATCCTCTTCTATCTCATCACTCCACAAATTCTTTTCTCCACTATTGCTATATGTAAATGGCACAGTATCACCAGCATGATTAAAGGAAACCACCATAGGCTTAGCAACTTCTATCCATTGTTCTGTCTTGCTAGGTGATCTACTCTTTTTTGCTGGAGTATAAGTTGGTGCCTTGACATTGAGAGGCTTTATAGCCTGATTAAGTACCACATCAAACTCCTTAGTTGTTGAAGCAATCAAAGGTGCTAATTGCTATACAGAAGTCTGATTTATCTCACTCACTCCCTTCTCCATTTGTCCACCATTACCTTGCTTAGCATTTGCTACTACTTGTTAATCTACAGATTGAACTGCATTACTACTTTCCACCAAATTATCATGCTTTGCCCCATATGCTAATACCACCTCAATTAATTCTTCTTCCTCTCCAATCTCACCATCTTCCAATGCTGCAAACTTGTTGCTAGTTTCTACATCTTTAGCGTTAATACCTTCTGAGTTTGGCACTTGTTTTCCATTAGTTTCAGCAGCTGCTGTTGCAGCAGCTTGATCTTGCTCCTTATTTCCATCATTCACATCATGATTTTTTGTATTCTTTCCTCTATACAGGTCACTAATATCACCAACGACTTTACCACTAGCCAAAGACCTTGATCACATGCTTATATCTACGATTAGGACTTGTATGCCTAGGGTTTGCATGATTTGCATGGCCAGGGTTTGGCTCCTGCACATTTTTATTCTTCTCATATACCTCCTTATCTTTGTTTGTATCCTGAATTTCCTGCACTTTGACACCAATTTCTTCAACTTCATCATCTCCTTGTTCCTTTTCACGTAATAATTCTGGGTGAATCTTCTAACAAGTTTTCTCATCATGACCTTGTAACTTGCAATTCTTGCAATACTTAGGCATAAAATCATAGTTAATTTTCACCCATTTAGATTTCACAACACCAGTCTTTACATTAACAACTCGCAATTGAACCCTCTTAGGATGAGTAGCCAACAAATCTACCTTCACTTTTACCCTTGCACAGCTTGGCCTAGTCTTGTTCCTTGTAGCCAAATCCGACATTAATGGCTTCCCCACGGATGATGCCATGGAAAATAACTGAGACTTTCCATAGTAGTTAGGTGCTAAGGTTGGAAATAGTATCCATGCAATGGCAATTGAAGTCTCTTCCTCAGGATCAAACCAAGGATCCCACTTCAATGCGCGCATGGGATGATACAATTGAGGCTCTTTAATCCAAAAACTTGGCTTGGATAATAGATTAACATAATCTTCAAACAATGTACATCTAATCAAAATATGTCTATTGCACAGAAATCCTATAGTTGCTTCTGCCTTTAACTCACATTGTTTAGCCAAATTATCACGTAGAAATTGTAGTTCAGGCAACCCATACGTAAACTTGCCTATCACTGCATATTGAAGTCCCTCTTGTTTAATCATGCAATCAATTTCCTCCATAGTATATTGAAGTGTAGGCTCCCCATGCACGTACACTATGTTTTTCATTGGAATATCTATAGCAGTCGAACTAGAAGCCTCATTGGCATTCAAAGTCGATGGTTCAAATATTTTGGCAAAATCCAAAGGCTGTTTTGGATCGTTGGTTGTTTGTGTTATTTTTGTAGGTTGTTGTGGTGGCTGGGGTGGTGGCACAGCCTCAGGAAGAGGTTGCACAATGGCCTGAGAGGCCATTAATGGCTTGCGAAGCTCCAAACCCTAATCCAAGTCGCCTGTCACCAGGAGAGAGAAGACCTATGGGCTTCAACAATTAAAATGGACCTAATTTTAATAAAATTGTATTTTATATATATATATATATATATAGGTATAAAACAGAGATATACTCCATATTTTAATACGTATAAAAACCTGTAGGTAATAAACCCATTTTGTTAGGACTAGAATAGTAGTGACTCTACTCGGGAGAAATCCCGAGTGTGTCCTAGTCCGGTAACATAGTAAGTTGAACACTTACACGGATTTTCTAAACCAAAACCTTTTTTTATAGGAGAAAATTTTGCCAAATTTTTTATTTAAATTATGATGTGAATGAAATGACATTTTGTGGAAAACTAAACACTTTTAAGCAAATAAGTATATTAATCACACATTAAAGCTTGTAGGTCAACCGTATTCTACGGATCTTTAATACTAGGATGCGTAAAACCTTTCCTAGGGGATCACCAGAACCCTTATTTTGAAAAATCTTTAAACCCGATTTTTCTAGTTTTCCATAAATAAATTAGGTGGCAACTCTAAAAATACTAAAATTCAATTAGAGCACCAACAATCTCATAGTAACTTTTATGCCTTAACCCGCGTAAAAGCGAACCGTAACAATAGTAATTAGTTTAGTTGCTCTTGTATGACCAGACCAGATACTGGGGTGGATTTCTTTTACTTCCGCACTTGTTTATATTATATTTGTGAGACTTATGTTATTTTTCTTTCTTCAGCTATTTTCTATAAATTGTGAATTTGATTTAAGGGTTCGCCAACTGAGGTGGGAAAGGTAGGTGTTTGCACGACTTAGTGAAATTAGGTCGTGATAAGTTGGTATCAAAGCCCTAGTTTACCCGGTCTATGATACAAGAGTGTGTCCAGTAGAGTCTCATAGATCGGTACTATAAGCTCCACACTTATCTGCAAGAGGCTATAAGACATTTAGAAAACTTCTAATTCTTCCATTCTCTCGTGCGACTTCATTCAAATTGGTATCTAGTCGATTCCAATTGGTATCTGGACTTTATATCTTAATCACCCATGGAGGGTGGAAACTCGTCCTCGAATTCGTATGCGAATGGTTGATCTATGACGTGTTGTGGTATGATACGAGATATGTTATTCTGATTCAGACACGTGATCAAGTTCAGTCTCTAGTTATGGCCTAATCATTCGATGGTGCAGAATCGCGATGTCACGACCCATTTTGGCCTAGGTCATGCGGGCACCTACCATTCCCACCTCGGTAGGCGAACCCTTAACTCAACGTTCACAATCAATAAATATAACAAAAATAGCGAAAGAAGTAAATGGCGTAAATCTCACAATATAATATAATATAGATAAGTGCGGAAGTAAATGAATCCACCGATAAGTGCATAAATGAATCCACCGGGTCATACAAGAGCATCTAAATCCGAATAACTCTGGTCTGAATTAATAATACATAAAATGTCTCAAATAATGTCTTGAAAGAAAAGTAAGACATAAACAATAGAAGAGTCTTCGGGGTCAGCGGACGCCATGCTCACCCTGGAAAACTCAAGTAAAAGCTGAGGAGTCGATCAGCCACGAGTCAGAGAAGTAGATTCGCCTTGATACTCTGCATTCATAAAAGAATGCAGCAAGTGCAGATCAGTACAAACAACAGTACTGGTAGGCATATTAGGCCGACTAAGCATAGTTAACACAATTTAGAAAATAACGCAGATAAACAAGTAAACCAATCACGCATGGAACAATATAATCGTAATCGAGTATCCATCAACACCTATGTAAGTATCTAACCCCAATATAATAAGTCTGAGTATATCTAATCCTGGAACAATCAACACAATAAAATCAACAACACAATCCATCACAATACAGTCATCACGACATCTCACTCAAGTCATAATGCAATGCAATGCAATAATGGTATGAATGTGATGTCATGCCATGCTATGCAAATGAGATGTACACATGTACTCCGGATGAAAATATCGACGTCTCGGCAGCACAACCCAGTGTGAATCGCAAAGTCTGAGTGTCACCTGTCTCGAATCTTTGCCAAACAGACAGACAGGACCCTGGCTAATTGCTCACAGGGGGAGTCTCACCGGCACCACTCTGGGGGACCAGCGGAGACCATGCACTACAATCAATTCCGGAATAACATCGGAATCGGCCATGCAACAACGATGCCCGAATATAACCATCGGACATCAACCTCCTCACAATCACTCAAAAGAGTTGTCAAATATCAGTTTCATAAATCAACGGTTCCAGAATTGAACCTCGGACATCGGCCTCCTCAGAATCATTCAAGTAAAAGAGTTTATCAAGTATCAGTTTTATATAAACAACGATTCTGGAATGGATCTTTGGACATCAGCCCTTTTCAAAATCACTCAAGTAAAAAAGTTTATCAAATATCAGTTTCGCTCAATCAATGATACCGGATCATCACCGGATATTGGCCATGCATGATATATGAGAAATGTGTGCAATGCATATCTAAATCATTAATAAGCAAGCTCAATATCACAAGTACCTCAACGGGGGTACGCCAATAATGTATCACATCACATTACCAACAGTGGGTATGCCAACAGATATCAATAACTCAAGTACCAACAAGGGGTAAGCTAATATATATATATATATATATATATATATATATATATACAAATTAGCTATCGACGGGTACACATGGCATCAAGCCAACACAATTAAATGATCAAACACATATAACGGGGTGAGTCAACACACATCGACCCAACCTAAGACAATGTCTATCCCAACTACCACCCGAAGGTTCACATGGCATCAGATATCATAATCTAACGTGACTCACTATACTAAGTCTCACCAAAGGTAAACCATCAAACACATATAAGTCACTTTATCGGGTAGTCTAAGGAATTCTAAATTAGAAATCATGAATAATGACACACATGATATTAATTAGGTCTATTTTTAACCCTAGAAATTGGGGAAACCCCACAAGGGCGTAAAATACCAAATTGAATCCTAAAATCATAATCCCATCATTAATTATTGAATTAACTCAAGAATTATCCCCAAATTTGATTTCTAGTAAAAACCCCCAAATTGGGTATGAACCCTAATTCTCCAAATCCGAAATTCAATGTTAAAAGTGGAAGATATGGTTTTACTAAGCTCAAATTCATCACATTTTACTATTAACATTATCAATTTATCAAGTATAATCTTAGAGAAAAATCTCCCAAAACCCTCCTTCAAATTCCATTTCTAAAGGATTGGAAATGGAAGGGGAAAGTTTAAGATGATTGTGATTAAGGAGAAGTAAAGGATTAGACAAGGTTTTAACTGCAAGATTTCCTTCAATTTGTCTCCAAGAACAGCTTTCTCAAGCCCCAATATCGAGATATGAATAATAAGGGTCTAAGACTCATTAAATGAACAACCATCGGTCCGTCACCGCCAGGCTGGCAATCGGACCGCCCCGGCCCAAATGTGCGGCACCCGATCGCTTCGGCGGTCAAGCCCAAAATGGCGGCACCGCTTCGATCGGCGGGCTACCTCCCGATGGTGCAGCCGTCAGGTGCTGGTGCCGCCAAAGTGGGCACCAGACACCAGAAACTTGGCCCAATATTTTCCTTCGATCCGATTTTTTGACTAACTCCCAAGACAATCTGCTTACATACCAGATACCTAGTCCCACATAAAAACACACTACAAACACGTCCGTGGCCTCGAAATTCACAACGGAGATCTCGTTGACCGAGTCAACTACCAATGTCTTAATTCCCATCTACCATTCAATGTCTCGAAATGCATCTGAATGCATTGGAAATCAAATCAAATGCACACACAAGTTCTAAACTACTATCTGGACCTCTCATAATTGACGAAATTTTGAAAAAAGGTTCGTTTTCCCAAAAGTCAACTTCGGGTCAACCACTTTCACTTTTAAGCCTATATTTTCACCAAAGTTATCCGAATCCATATAGACACCTTGAGAAGCATGTCAACGGTCCTTTTAGGTTAAAAGAGAGTTAATCAATGCTCGAAAACGGGCGAAAATGCCAAAAGAACTATAACGACCAAACGGGTCGTTACACGCGATTAGACTCGGTTGTTGTGTGGAGTTGCGATTAGACTCATTTATTGTGGGAGTTTGTGAGAAATGGGAAAGATAGTTCAGAGGGTTACAAGGTCTCCATGTTTCAGCGTTGGGTTGCTCGAAAGTGACAAATTGCATTGATAGCTTAACAATAGTGGGTTGCTCGATGATATGATCGGTTTGGGAAAAACTTCAGCTTTGTCAAGGCTTTATGATGGTGTGCGTGACACTGGCGTACTAATGGCTGGTCGACGATTCAACAGCGGTAGAGTATTAGACGTCGGTATGTGAGGACAAGTGTAAGTTCGGTAATGACCATCGAATTTGGGCAAACATATTTGTGATCGCGTATAATGAAGAAAAGAAGTTGACAACAAGGACATGAAGGAAGATTTTTTTTGGAAAGTGTGTAGCAAAGTGAGACTTCATAGAATATCTTAGACATGAGTACTTTTCGTGAGATTGGGAAGGAAAAATTGGTATCTGACATGGTTGTTAGGATAAGGCTGCGACTGGTGCTAAGGGTCATTCTTGTTATGTGCGAATGCGATGAGTTAATGACTTGAGGAGTTACTAGTTGTTTCACTTAGATTTGAGGAGGAATATTGATATTGTTTTGTGGTTCGTTTGGCTTAGATGGATGACTAGTCAAGGGGATTGAGTGGATTTGAGTGTTTGTTGGTTGATAGTGATAAAAGTGATTTTAAATGAAATACGGGAACTGAAGGATTACAATGAGGCATCTTGCTATTTGGTTAAGGGGATCGAGGTTCGTAAGACTTGAGGTGAGGTAGTATGGGTGCTTGATTCATGTTTGGATTGCGGTGACATAATATCATGACCTTCAGTAAAAGGTGTGACCAATAAGGTTGATTGGTGTCTTCGAGGTTAAGGGCAGCAGGAGAATTGCTTAAACGAGAGCCAATAATGTGAGAGCTTGGTTGTGATGGTACAGTGTAAAGTGGGCTTCAGAGTTTATGGATGAGTTGGTATGTTCAGTTGTGTCGTGGGCTAATAGAGGTCAGTGGTTGATGAATGGTACGATTATCAGTGTTGGGCTAGTTTAAAAGTTTAGTACTCAGGAAAGTTAATCAGGTGTTGCACCTAATATTGGACTAAAGTTGGGGGCCTTGTATTTATTGTGTAAATTTGACTAGATCCCACCACTAGTGGTGTTATTACTCGGCTTATGTGATTGAATAAAAGGGATAGTCGTGCGAGTGGTTAGAGGTGTTCAGATTCGATGAATGAGATAAGAGGGGATTCTTCAAGGGCTAGCAACGTTAAAGATTTTGAGTAAAGGGTTAGTAAACAAGGATGCTTGAAATGGTAGATCGATGATGGGTTAACTGAGTTAAGTGCGAGATAACATTTCGGAGATTGAGTAAGATAATTTGGGCAAGGACGATTCAGTGAGACACATGAGGATATTAGCAAGATTGGCGATGTGATACGCCGGACTTGGGATTAAGCGATACACTGGATTTAGAGAGTGTTCATTTTAGAGTTGTAAGCATTAATGAAACTCTAATGTGCAGAGTGTGTGGTATGATCCTATCTTCGAGATTGATTCGGTTGGCTTGCAAGACTTATGATTATGCGGTATTCAATTGATTGGATTTGAGGATTGATTATGGTATCGATGATCGTGAATTGATTAGAAATTGGGAAATGGACAAGTCGATAAAAGGTATAGTGATCGAGAGTCGGTAAGAATGAAATGCATCTTCGGGATTACTTGGGTCCGTATAGATAGTGGTGATGTTGTCCTGCATGTTTTCGATGAGTGTGATTGTTGAGTATGCTTAAAGAAGGAAATCTACAGGAATGGACTATGTGATATGACAAAGTTCCGTGAGGTTTCGTGATCAGCAACTAGTGAGAAGCAAGTTTCAAATAACCAACATGTTAAGGCTTAAAGAATTGGCTTGTGTGGTTCACAGTTGAAGAATTTTGTAACACTCTTCAGTGGATGGATTAGTGTAATTTAAGGGAAAGGAATTGTGAAAATCCCTTGTAACGACCGGTTTCATCGTTACTGTGACTTTCGGGAAATTCGCAACCTTGACCCCCTTTAAAACACCTCCGGATCTCCACGCTCTTAAATTGCTAATTTGATCGGACCAATCATGCGAGTCGTATGTAAAATGTCGAATTTGGGCCCAGTTATACCGCCATAGCGGCAGACCTGCCACCCCAACGCAGGAGCCATAGCGTCCTGGAACTCTGCTGAAGTGGAGATGCAATGTCTTTGAATGACCGTCACAGCGGTGGGATACCGCTGACGCCACAGCGGCCTTGGGACCGCCACAATATTTGACAGGCAGTTATTTCCCTATTTAAACCCTATTTCTTGACTTGACCTAGCTTTTACTTTCCCAAGTTACAGTCGCCACTTGGAGATATTTTCAGATCCTTGAGACCAAAATGTTGGGAAGGTAAATTCCTTAAACCCCTTATCTCTTCTCCTTTAATTCCTCCTTTTCTTCTTACACCATTTGTGATTATGGCAAGCTTAAAATGAGGGTTCTTTCCTAAATCTTCTAAATTTCCTAAATGGGTTAAAGTTGCTAGAGGCTAATAATGGCCTATGAGAATTAATTGGGTAAGTTTGACCTAGATTAACCTTGTGTTCCATAAAGAGGTGAGATTTGCATAATCAAGAGCCTTGATCTATTAATTTAAGCATGTCAATTTTACCCCAATGACCCCGAATTCTTCAAGCCTTGCTTACGTAAATATGTTCATCATTCCTAGACCCCTCGGATCTATAGGTTCCCTACGGAGATGGAAGATGGAATCCAAGTGGATGTTTGCGCTCCTGTTCAGCCTCGAGGTAGGTTATGACTTCCTTTTCGGTAGACTCCGGTTAGATTTACATATTCGTGTATTAGATGAAACGGAGAATGCATGTATAGGATTTTGGAGTTTGGGATGGATTCTTAGGATGGTACTGTTATGCGATTGTGTGTTCAGGTTTGTGGCCTATAGATTCCCTAGGTCCTTATGTTGGTTTTCCCTTGAGTATTGGTAGATTTTATGTGACTTGGAGGATTAGTTGTTCGGCACTTAGTTAGCTACGTTCCTTGATGAATAG
Organism: Lycium ferocissimum; assembly: GCF_029784015.1. Taxonomy (NCBI): domain Eukaryota; kingdom Viridiplantae; phylum Streptophyta; class Magnoliopsida; order Solanales; family Solanaceae; genus Lycium; species Lycium ferocissimum. Next base: position 48,756,651 of record NC_081349.1, on the reverse strand, counting down.
TTCTCGTGTGATGTGTATAACATGTCCTATACTAGTTATTAGTGCATCTTATTTGGTATTGAAATGGGTAAAATATGCCAAAGAATGTGGAATAATTCTAGGAAGGATGTTTAGTGGAAATCTTATGAGTGGAAAGCGTATTCTTCATGTATTGATGTCGTTATTCGGCTAAGGTAGTAATGAGTTAATATTGTTCTTTGGCTTGTCTTAGACGTAACTAAGGTTATTTGTATTTTGAGATATATCCACTCTTACGTTATTGTACGTATATGATCCTCATTTGCTTCATGATACGATATTTTTCATATGGTCCTTGAGTCTTATGTGTAGCCTTGTGTTCAAATATTATTGGATTTGCCCATCCTAAAAGGTTCTGACATGTCTAAAAACATCCGTAACTTTCGTAAAAAGAACCGGATAGCTTTGAAACGTTGCAGAAAGTTTTGTAACCTATGATGACTTTGATTTTTATAGGCGGGCTCGGAATGATTTGATAAATACGATATGGTCCCTACGATACTTAGTTGGATGAGAGTGACGTGAGTACCGCCCGAAAGATTTTTTTGATATAACTTGTCTCGAAATGACGTGGTTGTGTGGTAGCGATCTCCGAAAATTTGTGTCGGGATGATTTCTCACTATCTAGGTTGTTGCCGGGCTCAAGGCATCCTACATGGACTCGCGGGTCCCATTCGTGGGTTGTGCTATCACCGAGTCGATACTTCCATCGGGAGTATATATATATATATATATATATATATATATATATATCATACATTATATGGCGGAGGCTTGCATTGCATTATGCCTTCTCTTGGATATTCTTGTGATGTTTTTATGTATATATGGAATTCGGATTGAGAATTTGAAACTTGACACGGCCGGGGCTTAGTTGCTATATATATACATGATGACCTTAGATTACCATGTTGATTGTTCGTTGGACACGCTATATGTATATATGATGATTTCATAAAATTAGGTGAATAACGGATATCAAAATGACGGGATGACTTCCGATACTAAGATTGAATAGCGTAATGGTAGTTGACTTGTGATACTTGTGGGAAATGTCTATTGTACTCTATGGAGATAAAAGCGAGTATGATGTAATTTAGTTAAACAGATTACTATGGGAGAGTTAATGAAATTAAGAACCTTGATGTTATGACGAGCGGTAGGTAATGTGCGTTGACATAGTTTTATTTACCATGCTTATTTGTGAACTCTTTATATTATAAGTTTTATGTTCTTTAACCATTGTTGGCCTATGATGCTTACCGGATAAAAAGTGTTGTTTGACTTTTCGACACCCCTTTTGGGGTGTAAGTTTTATGTATTGATTGTTGAAATGTTCGGAAGATGCGCACGGTGCCTATCTCGAGGCCTCCCCATCACACTTCATTAAGGGTGGAGGTTGGGTGGAGAGTTATTATTGTATTTCGTTTCCACATTAGTAGCTCTTTGTATGTGGCTTGTACGGGACGGGTTATCATGGGGAATAGAAATGAGTCATTATATTTATTTAATTGTTGTAATTACTTCCGCCATTTGGTTTAATTTATTGGTTTGATTTTCGCTGTTAATTATATATATCTTGAAGCAATGAATTTTGTTCTTTACTTGAAAATGTTTTATTTTGGTTGAGGGTTCGCCTCGGACTGGGAATGGTGAGGTGCCGCGCGATCCTAAAATTGGGTCATGACATCCCGATTATGGGAAGGCGAGTAGTTATATTTTGAGATGCGACCATGGATTCGCGAGTCCCCCAGGTAGTGTATTATGTTGCAAGTAATATTGTACACATAGCTTGGGTGAGAACTTTGGACATTAAGGACTTGGGAGGAATTACTTGAGATTTATATATGGCGGATTGTAAGATGGGATACTTTTGAAAAATTTATGGGCATATCGAGGTGATACAATGAGATTGTTCGATGGTTAAATAATTATTATATGAGGCATCGAGTATCTTGCCTCGAAAAGTTGAATTGTATCGCATTTGTGTTTCGGGTAATGGTTGAGAAACATGAAGATTGGAATCGTAAGGTATAGCTGCGAGTACTAAGTTGATAACTTGGATAGGACTCGGCTTATGGAGTCGGGTTGACGAGTTTTACAAGATTTGTTATGCGTGAGTAAAAGATTTCTAGACCATTGGCGCCACGATGTTTATGTGCCATGGGTTGTACCGATTGGTTTTGAAAATTCGGAGTCGAGTTTTTCAAAGTTATATTGTTGGTATTCGAGAGTTGTGCATTCATTCGAAGGTCAACATTGTTTGAGTTAAGTCTTAATGGTCTATTTTTGTATTTCGAGATTAGATGTTTAAGGGATTCGATGCATTTCGGCTACGATTTGAGGTATGTATTTATTTAATTAGCTTACTGTCGCCATTTGGTTTTCTAGTGGATTTGATGATATTTTTAGTAAACAATATACTTGGATAGAATAATGGTTTACGATGACTTAATACATGTTTTATTTTGAGGAACCGTTGTACCGAGGTCTTTATAGTGATCAATTGGGTTCATGGACTTTGCTAGCGAAGATATTGGCATGGTATGGTTCGTGGTTGTGATTTGAAGGTTTAAGAAGACTTGGAACTAGCCACATTAAGATCGACTTGGATAGAATTGCCTAGAGATCTCGGATGGATCAAGGGTTCTTTTGAAAAATTTAGAGTAAGTCATGGCTTCAGGTTTGTGGTGTGTGTGTTCATGTGTTTCTAAGAAATCGCGGTGTGAAAAACGGCTTTAGCAAGTGCGAAGGAAGGTTAGCGAAATCAGAATATCTTCCCAGTTCAGAATGGGCTATGGTTTGTGGCCATGTTTCGAAGGATTATATTGGTTTGGGAAAGTGTTTATATGGCCTATTGATCGCGTTCAGAGCTATAATTTTATCAATTAGAGAATTCAAGCAAAGTAATTCGTTTATTCGAGGATCAGTTGCGAGGTGAATTCGAATACGAAGATATGAGAAATGGAGCTTGAGCTAAGTTTAGAGACTTGTGACTAGTAAAGTGAGCCCGAGATGTATTAGCTCGTTCAAGACTATCTGTTATATTGATCCTATATTTTATGAGTTAGTTTTCACCAGGCCTGTCAGGTGTTCATCCGATTTCCATGTTTCTAGGTTGAAAAAGTACCATTCTAATGGTTCCTGTGTCATTCTTTGGGATTTAGTTCTGTGCGATGAGAATCCTTTCTATTAGGAGGAGCCCGATATGTGTTCGAGATATCCCCAGTTGTTGCGGGCTCAGGTATCTTTCCCCGTTCTTTTCCTTGTTGCTCGAGGACGAGCGATTGTTTAATTGGTATCTGATGTAACGACCCGTTTAGTGGTTACGGCTAGTTTGACCCTATTGACCCTTTCCGAGCTATATCAACGGATATTTGACCCACGGGGACGGGTGATACCATTTTCGAGGTCATCGGATGCGAAATAGGTTGGGTTTTGTGAAATTTGGCTTAAAGCAGAAAAAAAAATAGTCGACTCAAATTTGAATTTGGGATTTTGGGAGTTGACTTGGTCAATGAGACCTCCGTTGAGAATTTCGAGGCCACGAGTGCTTTCGTAGCGCGTTTTTATGTATGTATGTATATTTGTTTTGTATCTGTGGGGTTTCTGGTGATAGTCAGATTTCGGGGTGGAAATAGTGAAACTTGATTGATTTTGCTGGTGTCTGATGTTCACTGCAGCGGTACCGCTATAGCGGTGGCTGAGCCGCTGTAGCTAGTGATACAATTTCCTTTAGGCCGCAGTAGCGGCAAGTATCTTGCTGCAGCAGACTATTGATCGCTGCAGCGGGTGACGGGCTGAGTTGAGTATAAACTCTTAAGTTAAAACCCTTAATTTCCTCATAACCTCATACTCGGTTCTAAGGATATTTTGAGAGCTTTTCAAGGTTTCTTGGCAGATTCTTCTCATTGGTTTCATTAAATTCTCATAATCTACCCTAGCTAACCTCTATTAAATGCAAGAATTCTTTAGAACTTGAAGAATAAAATGGGGTTTTTTTTTATGGTTTCTTCTCTAAATGGGTTTTAGTCTTCCAAAGTGAGAATCATTGTGGGTTTAGCTTCCTTAAGCATGAAAGTTGTTGAGATAATGATTAATAGACTCGAATCACCCATTACTTGTTGATGAATTAGAGAGGGTTTTTGGGTTTCTTTCTTGAATAAGTTGTTAATTATAAAACCTTGATTTGTTGGTGGATTAAGCTTGATTAAGTATGGAATTGATGAGTAGTAGCTATATAAACATGATTCCTTCATTATTATTGACCAATTTGTGAGAATTAAAGTTAGGGTTTATACCCAAATTTGGGGGTTTTGCCTAGAATCCGAATTTAAGTGATTTGTTAGTTCTTCTAGCTTATAATTGATGGGAATTGATCACCTAGAACATTAATTTCACGTTGAGACCTATAGATTTATAATTTCATCTTTCTAGTTCATAAAACCCATTCCATAGGTTGGGATTTGGGTCTTGATTAGAAGTAAGGATTGAATGATGTTTCTTCTGGATTATAATTCCATATTCGGATATGGCTATGTCACGACCCAATTTAGAATCGCACGGTCACCTACCATTCCCACCTCGGTAGGCGAACCCTCAATCCAATTAACACAATTTTCCAAGTAAAGAACAATTTTATTTTCTTCAATATATAAATAATTAACAGCGAAAGTCAATCATTATATTAACCCAAATTTCGGAAGTGACTACAACAGATAAATAATTATAAACACTCATTTCTATTCCCACGACCTGATCTAGACTAGAACAAAAACGACTAATGTAAATCCGAAATGCAATGATAACTCTAAGGCCCAACCTCCAACCCGGAATGAAGTGGGTGGAGACCTTCAAGATAGGCACCGTGCATGTTCCGAACATGTCAACAATCAATCACCTAAAACACTCTACACCCCACAAGGGATGTAGCAAGAGTAGAATCAGTGCAATCAACGCGTACTGAGTAGGCATCATAGGCCGACAATGGTTAGAGGGACATATCAATAAAAGAGTTCACAAATAAACATGCTAAGTTGCTAGATCAACAACGTTCATTATCTACCGCTCGTCCTAACATCAAGATTCATAAACACTAGGCAATTCCACTCAAGTTCCGCAAGTCAATTCAATCTTAGTATCGAAATCACTCGTCATTACGATATTCATTATTCTACATCCTTTTAGTAAGACAACACATATAACTAGTCCCACGAACGGTCAACAAGATAAATCAAGATCATGGCCTATGGTTGTAACAACTAAGCCCTATTTCGTCAGGTCTCAAATACCCAATCCGAATCCATACAATACAAGTACATCACAAGAATATCACAACAGAAGCCAAATGCAATGTAATGCGATAATGTATGAATGCAAATGCAATGCAATGTTGTGTTGTGTACACATGTACTCTGGACGGAAACCTTCATGCCTCGGTAGCACAACCCAGAGTGATTCGCGAAGTCTAAGTGCTACTTGTCCCGGATCTTTTCCTAGTAGACAGTCGAGACTCCGGATCTTTGCCCACGGAGGATTTCATCAGCACTACCCCGGGGGACCCGCGGATTCCATACACCTCACTCAATCTACGATTCTAGGACAACCATCGAATATCAAACTCTCACATCACTCATCCAAAACCAACTTATCATAGTGTTCCATCAAGTATCAACAATGTATCAACAGTATATCATGCAGGATGAGAATACGTGCAATGTATGAGTTCAATGTCAATAATCAGATCAACATCACATGAACCAAGCAAGGGTACACCAACAATATCATGAAAAAAGGCCATATATACCATATAGAATACTATCTTCATATCAACAACAATGATTAAGTCACACACCAATATAACCTCACTTCTTTTACTGCCTATCAACATCAATACATGCTAATTTTACCTTCCACTTACAAGTCATCACTAATACTCAGTCTAGAGTCAATTCCCGATCCTTGGTACCTTTTATCCATTTTAATACTAATTAAGATTCACTATTGATGGCATAGAACCAATTAGGCGCATCTTACACAAATTCTCACCAAGGGACATAGAAAATAAGTACCAACAACTACTACTAAGTCACATAAAATCCACCGATACTCAAGGGAAACCAATTCAAGAATCCTAGGGAATCTATAGGCCATAAGCCCCACATATATCACATAACAGTACCATCCTAAGGATCCATCCCAAATCTTCAATTCCTATACATGCATTCTCCGTTTCTTCTAATACATGAATATGTAAATCTAACCGGAGTCTACCAAAAGGAAGTCGTAACCTACCTCGAGGCCGAGCGGGTGCCACGAATATCCGTAGATCTTCAATTCGTTCATCACGAAGGAACTTGAGAAAATCATGAGACCCAAATCAAATCACGATTAAAACACTTACAAGAGGTTCAAATTGATAAAGAAAGTTGGAAATTTAGACTTCTTCTAGATTTTCTAGGCCTTTATTACCAAACAATCCTTTTCCCTAACTAATAATTGAAGCTAAGTGATTTATTAACCCTCATTCATGAATTAAGTCAACCATTTAACCCACTAGCTAGGTAAAGTTACCAATTTTAACTCTATTCCTTAGAAAGCCATTTCCAATTTTAATGGAAGAACCCACTTACTAATTGGGGGAAGGTAAGAGAAATCTAAATTAATAATCAAGCTAGTCTTATCAACAAGAGAGATTAGATCTATTTAACCCATATTAAAACGTGCTAACATTTTCCACTTAAATTCATGAATTGGTGACATCCATTTTTGTGGTTTCTAGATGAGGGACTTTTAAGAAGAATCACTAATGCGAAAGAGATGAATGGATGAAGTTAAAAGGATTACTTTTCCCAATAAGATATCATTTTAGGCTTCACAAGGGCGGCTGGACTTGTTAGGGTTTTGAAAAATGAGGTCAAATCCCAAAATGACACTTAAATAGGGGAAAATCACTGTGCGTTTACACTTTAGCAAAGATAGGAATTGCTTCAGCGGTGCTGTTAAGATGGCTAAAAGACCACTGTGGCAGTCCACTAACCAACGCACCTAACCGCTTCGGTGGTGAGTCCACCACTGTAGCGACTTACTAGCTGCTGTGGCGGTCTAACTGGGCCTAGTAGCCCAAATTTCAAAAATCTCACGCGACGTGCACAACCGGTTCGAACAGCTTAGCGATTTCTAGAAGTATGACTGAAACGAAGACATTTTTAAGAAGTCAAAGTTGCGGGTTTCCTCGAAATTCACAGTTACGACGAAACGGGTAATTATACACCAGACTTTCATTACTTTGAGGTGCAACGAAAGGGCAAGGTGCATGATTGACACTTTGAGTGTGTTGTTCGGCCTTCCAGGTAGGTTACGGATTACCTTCTGGTTAGACTTCGGTTAGCGAAGCATATGTATAGGTAGTTTGTGTTGGAGAAATTATGTATATCTTCGGGTATGAAGTCGAGTTGGATATTATCTTAGGTTGGGCCTTGTTGTGTGATTTGGGGGCTAACCACCTCGTTGCATTGTTGACTTACCTTGTTCTATTTACTTATTGGCTCGTTGCCACGTTGAGACATCGGATATTGGTGATTAGTACATATCATGGCTATGATATTGCGGTACTTTACTTGATTGATATCGATATGAGAATTGTGATTCCATTGTGGCTCATTGTGTAGCCTTATTATTGACATTACTTGTGTGCCATGTGTCGTACTATTTGGGATTGAATTGGTTGTCGATATTACATTGCATCATATTCTTACTCATTTTCATCATACATTCATATTACATGGTTATGGTACTGATGATGATAAGTGAGAGAGTGTAGCCTCCGAGGTATTTGCCGGAGAGCGTAAAATTGATATGAGATTGATATTATGAGGTGTCCATGTGGGGCACGTTGCTAATTGATATGAGGTTGATATGAGATCTTGTCGTTGTCATCTTCATACTTAAATCATACATTGAACACTCATCTTATATATATATATATATATATATATATATATATATATATAAGGCACATTTGACCAAGAGTGACTGCGGCCTATGTTGTTTCTTGGAAACACTTAGGAGGCATTATATTGATTGCGCGACTATTCTAGGTTGTGTGAGACAAGATGGTCGGCAGGCGTGAAGGGTGGAAAGGTCGTCTCTAGGCTGTGTGTTACGGAGCGACATTGTAACACCCCGAAATTTTTAAACTAACAGTTCAATTCTTGATTGACCATATTTTGATAATAAGGCTATATTTCACTTCGCACTTCCTAAACGCGAATTTGACGATATTTGGAACTTGTTTGAAGATCACATTTGCATGAACATGTTCATTTTGCATATGTTTGGGGACTTGTACGTGATCCATGTGACTCAATTAGGTATGCACTTTTGAAACTTGTTCACATGGGCCTATTTCCGCTACTAAATTATTGTGAATATCTTATTAAACAAATTTCTTCTGAACGTTGAAGTATGAAATTTGCTTTTGTTTCGCAAGTGGCATCCTCCCAAAAGGGGCTGCTACAAGTTTGGTATCAGAGCCAGGTTTGTGATTCTTGGACTTTTGATGTGACTTGTTAGGATACTTGTTTGAAGTGTTATGGGTAGTCATGTAAAATACTCCTACAATTATTATCTTAGTAAATTATTAAATGGAGGGAAGCCCCTTTTTGTAGTTTTCCAAAAAGAAAAAAAAAAAAAAAAAAAAAGTTTGTGGTTATCCAAAGGTTTTATATACGTTGTTGGCTAAGATTTTCTCCACCTCCTCTTGATATTTCGTTTTCTCCACCAAATAAAACCCCAAAGATTCTCTTCTCTCATAATATTCATCCTCTAAATCAATCATCACGACCTGTTTTGGTTGAGCTACAAGCTACTCCACACGATTGAGGTGCTGTTCCGAGGGAGCCAATTGAGGTAGACTATTTGGAAGCTTAGATGAAGATCACATTTGCATGAGCATGTTTATTTTGCATACATTTGGGGACTTGTACGTGATCTATGTGACACACTTAGGTATGCACTTTTGAAACTTGTTCACACGGGACTATTTCCGCTACTAAATTATTGTGAATATCTTATTAAAAAAAATTCTTCTGGACATTGAAGTATGAAATTTGCTTTTGTTTCGCAAGTGGCATCCTCCCAAAAGGGGGTGCTACAAGTTTGGTATCAGATCCAGGTTTGTGATTCTAGGACTTTTGATGTGACTTGTTGGGATACTCATTTCTTTTTAACCTGTTTTGTTACGTGTATTATTCATATGCATCATGTACATGTCCCTCATGCAATGTGATCTTCCCTTCTATAGGAACTAAGACATGGCCGTCTCTTTAATAGAACTAATGAGGACGTTGATGCATGTTCTACAACTTTTATGTTTCTCATCATTTGCATTTACGAGAAGTGTGAAATTTATGAGTTTTGATTTTGATGTGCTTGTCGAAAGTCTTTTGGGTCACCAGGTTTTTGTTAACCGAGTTTATCAAGATTATCCTTTCATGATTCAAGATCAAATTTTCTCTGTAGACTTGATTGAAATGCATTTTCAAAACTAGTACAAGGTTAATTTCGGGACGAAATTTCTTAAGAGGGAGAGAGTTGTAACACCCTAAAAATTTTAAACTAACACTTAAATTCTCGATTGACCATACCTCGATAATAAGGGTATATTTCACTTCGCACTTCCTAAACGCGAATTTGACAATATTTGGAACTTGTTTGAAGTGTTATGGGTAGTCATGTAAACTACTCCTACAATTATTATCTTAGCAAATTATTAAATGGATTAGATATTTGATTGTGTATTTAAGGTGTATATATACTCTTGTATAAGCTAAGGGAAATTAGCTAAGGAAGTCGACATATTTATTTGATCATCGCTTTGGGATTTATAACTTCTTGATGTTTGTTTGAGCTTTAGAAGCACTAAAGCTCCAAGGTTTGCACCTAAACTTGAACTTTCTTTGAATTTGTCTTGGTTGAGATATTGTGAGAAGCTTGAATCTTGGTGAAATAATATCTACTTTAAATTGTTGGCATATTGGCTTTGTTGCTACTTTGATAGCTTACTTGTTTTGTGGGCTGAGAAGAATATCTTGAGACACATCAATAGGATAACATGATCATTGAGAGTATAATTTTGTAATTGAGTTATAAGTATGCTAAAATCACATTGGTGTTATGTGAAGCATTTTTGTAAGACGACTTAATTCGCCCACATATACGAATTGTTTAAGCATTATTGCATTCTTGATTATGGGGTGACTGTTGACACCTAATTTTGGCTCGACGTGCTTAAAATTAACGTTTCGGGTGGTCCTAATTCGTTAAAGAGCACGAAATAGCTTTTTACACATTTTTACATTTTTCGACAATTTATTGATGATTATCCTTATTTTAGGAATTTTATCAATTTATTTTCATTTTTAAGAATCATTATTTTTGCACATGTACAGCGTAATACTACCATTTTGTGCAATTAATAATTGTCTCTTTATTTTATAGCAGTACATTTTTATATCTTATACATTAATATTTATATTTTATACTTACATTATTATTTATACATGTATTAATTAACTATATTTTAGTACAGTCCGTCAATGTAGAGAAAATCAAAGCGATTAATTCTTAAACGCAGAGCAATAATTCGATCAAGTCAAGGTCTCGTCACCTTTTTAAAAAGTTGACATTTGAAGTGATGGGTTGGGTTCTTCATTCACTGGTTAATATATTTTTACACATGGGTTAAAAGGGGTAAAGGGGACAAGGGGGAGAGTTCTTTTATTTTTTGGACAAAAGAGAATATTTGTTTACATTATAAGAAAAGGGAGGGGTTAATTTAATTTTCTTCAACATCTTCTACCCACACAATACAAATATTTTTCAGATTTACCTTCCCTCTTCTAAACCTAATTATTTCTTTTCCCTTCTCCATTTTCAGCCGCCAACCACGCCTATCTCATCTCCGCCGTCTTCTCCGACAAAACCACTGCCAACCTCACGAAATCACCACCACAATACCTCTGCCCCTTTGTTTTTCACCACCAACAACAAAACCAGCACCCTTCATTCTCCTCACTGCTCCGACGAGGAGCTTCAAGCTTCGATGAACCGGAGCAACCAAACACCACGACAACAACAACATGACGCCACTGCCCCTTCCTTTCTTCCTCCATCTCCGTTCTCCTTTTTTTTCCTCTTTTCCAAATCACGAATGAAGTTGCCACCACAACCCCCAAACACCACCACACCACCGCCCTTTGATTCTCTCGCCATTGCCAGCCCATCCACGCCGGAGCTCCGAGCTCCGGTGAACTCCATCAACAACACCACCAACACAACCCACACACAAATAGTAACCGAAATAAAACACTAATGAGCAGCCTTTTTCCCCACTCTCTCCGTCTCATTTACGCCACAAAAAATGGTTGTCATCAACTTGAAAACCCAGATCTGGCCGGAAAGCGCAAAACTCCGGCAAACTCCATCAATATTGGCCTAAACTCGTTGGTCCGAGACCGTTGTTGCTTTGCTTATTTATTTTCTTCTTTGTTGCATTTGTTTGGATTACTATTTTGGATCTTTAGGATATTTCTTAACTTATTGGATTGGTTTAGGAAGTTCTCTGGCCATCTGCTTGTTTTCGCCACTGTTACGACTGCTCGTAGACATATTTGAACTGTTTTGACTATTTTGCTCTTAGCAGCATTTTTATTAAATTGATAACAAATAGAGATACCATGCTATATTTAGGATTGCTGTACATTATTTTTTGTCACAATAAGTATTGGTTTGTGCCCGGAAAATACTTCCGAAGCCCGACGGTACTATCATTGATGGAAGACGTTATTACCTTCATGGCCGATGAAGAAATTTCTATCGATTTTCAAGGCCTCCCCTGTACAAAACACGGGTTTTTATGTTAAGTTTGTTCATTATTTCTTTAATTCATTCAATAGTTATTTATTCTCTTACTAACACTTTTACTAAGTGTTTATACGGTACCCGAGACACATCCCGAAGACGACACTTGGAAGGAACCCGAAGACTTCATCGAATCCTTGTTTGTATTTACTTTCGCGTGTTATTTAAAATTGTACAAAATATAAACTCGGAGTAGTGAAAACTTCATTTTAATTACTTGTCGCTTGTATGTTTAATTTAAAGTTCGTTATTCGCTTTAGGCAAAACTTAGGCCGTCTACACTTTCATATATTGATTAGATTGACTTGGTATAAATACTTTGTTAATTAATTCACACTTTTGGCATTTAGGCAAAAATAATAGTTCATCCTTTATTTTATATTTTTGATACACTTTTAATACACATTTTTTACAACATACATTGTACATTCTTCCGTACACACTAATACACCTTTTATCCAAGTTAAATCCAAATTATTGACGCTAGGTATTTATTAGGTTGTCCATTTACAATCTTTTATTCTTTAAAGACATTTTATCTTTTCACTCATTTTTATACGTAATTTCTTATACTTATTTTTTACCGATACTTTTTACAATTTGTTGTTCCCTATTCTTTTGGTAGGATATTCATTAAACAAATACTCTTTTACGAATCGGTAGAAACAAGTCAAATCGACTTCACTTTTTTCTGAATTCCTTTATTATATAAGCTCTTTACACTAATGAATACTCGTAAATTCCTTTTACATTCTTTATTCACTAATATAACTAGTTATACAATCCTTTATACATTTTATGTTTGATATACATTCTTTTATACTTGAAATACATTCTTTATATGTTTAATATACATATATTTTTTATACATAGACAAACATTCTTTATATACCTATTTTACATATTCTTATATTTTTTATACATCTTCTATATCATTGTATACATTATTCACACCAACTGATATACCTTTTGTGCCAATAGATATATATTCATTTTACTAACAAATACACTACTATCGAACGAGGTATATTTTCTTTACACTCATTTGTACATTCCTATCAATATACATTCTTTATAAATACTTGATACTTGGTATAAATACATTTTTATACACTGTATATACTTAGCATATAATCATCTAGTGTAGCTTTTAATAAAATCACAATATTTTGAAAACAGGTAATAATAATGATAAACAGATAAATAATCCCCCTCTAGTGTTCAGTTAAACTAAGTTTAAGGACTGTCTTCGGACAGGTTCTGAGGGATGCTTGATACCTTCCTCTCGAGGTAAATAAAACCCTTATCTAGAATCTCATATGTTTTGTGGACTAAAAATAGAATAGACACACAAATATATACAGGTTTCCTATTTTTCCTTAAAAATAAGGTGGCGACTCTAACCCTTTTAAACCAGTTAGAAGAACCGTAAAATAGCTAACTATCTTGGACCCGTTCAAAATAGGGCGTAACAGTGACGACCCCTCTTGATTTCGGATCTTGCCCATCTTGACTTTGGATTTGCATTTCGTCTTGACGATGGAGTTCTGTCCATTCTCAAGTATGAGTGGAAAGCCACTTTCAACATACCTCATAATTCTCTTGATTATTGGGTGACGACCCTTCTTGATATGGGCTTCGGTCCTTCTTGATATGGGCTTCGGTCCTTCTTGATAGGGGCTTCGGTCCTTCTTGATATTCGATAGTGCTTGATGTGATGGCATGACGTATGTGTTGGGCGAAATTAACTAACTGAATGACATTTCGTGAATTAGTTTCGAAAGCTTTCTTGACACTTAGTAGTTGAAGCTTCGAAGGCTTTTTTGACACTTGGTATTTGAAGCTTCGAAAGCTTCCTTGACACTTCGTATTTGAAATGTTAGTATCTTGAACTATCTTATGGTTTGGTGATTCTCTTGAAATGTCATACACTAATTAAGTACTTGGTTATAACTCAGATGAGCTTATGTCTTGAACTTACTTCTTGCACTTATATTTGATTCATAGCTCACTATTAAATTAACAAATGGTGGACTTTCTTGGATTTGCTTTGGAAAGGTTCTTGATATGTGAGATTTTGAATATTGATATCTTGAACTATTTTAATATATGATATTTACTTTCTCAAAAGGATTGTACCTTCATTTAGTTCTTGTTTGATATTTCTTTTCCTTGAAACCATTGTACCTTTGTTAAGTACTTGATGATGATTTTGACAAGCTTATTCCTAGAATTTATTGTTGCACTCCTTACATAGCCGGCTTCTCTTTTTGATATGAAATGTTAGTTAAGCTTATGTGCCACTAAGCTTTATGCTTAGCGATAGTTCGTTACTATTGTAGGTGATGTTCCGAGGGAGACTTAAGGATGGCCAATTGAGGTAGACTATTTGGAAGCTTAGATGAAGATCACATTTGCATGAGCATGTTTATTTTGCATACGTTTGGGGACTTGTACGTGATCCATGTGACACACTTAGGTATGCACTTTTGAAACTTGTTCACATGGGCCTATTTCCGCTACTAAATTATTATGAATATCTTATTAAACAAATTTCTTCTAAACGTTGAAGTATGAAATTTGTTTTTGTTTCGCAAGTGGCATCCTCCCAAAAGGGGGTGCTACAGACATGGTACATAAACTTCACGGGTCCCGCATGGGTCATGACCGTCGAGACGTGATGTTCCGCTCGAGGCATGTGTGTACACGGTATTGATATATGGCCATTGCATTCATGTCATCCATATCATTGCATTGCATTACACTTGTTATCATCATTGTGATTGGATTGTTATTGTGTTGTGGATACTTGATCGGATACTTGATTGAATATTTTACCAGTTATGATGAGTACTTGGAACACTTGAGATTAGATGCTTTAACAATAGGCTTGATCGGATATGATGAGACTGGGAACACTCGGGTTTAGATACTTCACTATAGACTTGATCGGTTATGGAACCTTGTTGGTAGCTGATGGTTTGAATACTGATGTGAATTGTTGATACTTGAGGACTTGATATATATTGTTGAGACTTTATCATACTTGTACTTGATTGTGAGCATGCCTATCTTTCATTTACTTTCTGTATATATGTTAGCTAACATAGGACGGCCTATGATACCTACCAGTACTTGTTGTTTGTACTGACCGCAGACTTTCTTTGCATTCTTTTATGAATGTAGAGTACTAAGATAGATCTACTTCTACCCCTCGTGGCTATTATTCGGGATTCTTGATTCGAGTCTCTTCGGTGATGAGCATGAGGACGTTCGCTGCGTGAAGACTCTTCTTATTATTATGTCTTGCTTTCCATTCTGAGACAAGATTTTGAGATTATTATGTATTATTATTCAGACTTGTAGTAATTAGTTTAGATGCTCTTGTATGACCAGACCAGATACTGGGGTGGATTTCTTTTACTTCTGCACTTATTTATATTATATATGTGAGATTTACGTTATTTTTCCTTCTTTCGCTATTTTCTATAAATTGTGAATGTTGAGTTAAAGGTTCGCCTACCGAGGTGGGAAAGGTAGGTGCCAGCACGACTTAGTGAAATTGGGTCGTGATACACGGTCTTACCACGCATAAGAAATCATGTTTGTCCCCCTCGTCTCCAAAAGCTGAAACATATTCAAGTTATCAACTTAGTACCAAAGAACTATACCTTGCGATTCCAATCTTCATGTTCTTCAACCATTACCCGATCGGCGAATCTGATACTACCCCGACTCTTTAACGCAAAACCTGTAGCCTTATTTAATAATCATTTAACAATCGAACCTCTTATTGCATCACCTTGATATGCCCATAAATATTCCAAAAGTATCCAATCTTACAACTACCGCTCTATAACTTACGTAACTACTCCCAAGTCCTTAATAACCGAGAGCGCTCACCCAAACTATCTAGTCTATATTACAGGCCATATAATATACTACCATAAGTGCGGTCTCATCTCGAGAATATAACTCTAGCCCTCACATAATAGGGATTTCCACAATTTCTTTTTCTTAAGCCATACTACTTATCTGCTGAAGAGTGTGACAAAGTTACCCAACTGTGCACTACACAAGCCACTTCCATAAGCATTAACATACTGGTTACTCGAAACTTGTTTCCCACTAATCGCTGATCATAAATCCTCACGAGACCTCATCATATCGCTTGGTCCATTTCTGTAGATATCTTTCTCTAAGCGTACTCAACAATCATACTCATCTAAAACGTGTAGGACAACATCACCACCATCTATACTGACCCAAGTAGTCCCGAAAATGTACCTTATTCTTACCGATTCTCGATCGACTATGACTTTTCTTAACTCTTTAATTCCTTAATTTCCATCAGATCACAATCACTGCCACTCTCTAATTATCACTCGAACCCATCCAATAGCCTATCGCATAATCTCAAGTCTCGCACACCTGCTGTCCATCCTGGAGATAATAGTAGGCCACACACTCTATATATTATAGTTTCCTTAACTCACTCAACTCCAAACTGAATACTCTCTAAATCCAGCGTATCACATAATAGTCTTACTAATATCCTCATGTATCTCACTGAATCGTCCTTGCCCGAATTGTCTTACTCAATCTCCGAAATGTTATCTTGAACTTAACTTAGTTAACCGATCATTGATCTACCATTTCAAGCATCCTTGTTTACTAAGCCCTTTCTCAATATCCTTAATGTTGCTAGCCCTCAAAGAATCACCTCTTACCTCATTTATCGAATCTAAACATCTCTAACGACTCGCACGACTATCCCTTTTATTCAATCACATAAGCCAAGTAATAATACCACTAGTAGCGGGATCTAGTCAAATTTACACAATGAATACAATGTCCCCAACCTTAGTCCAACATTATATGCAACACCTGATTAACCCTCCTGAGTACTAAGCTTTTAAACTGGCCCAACACTGATAATCGTTCCTTTAGTCAATCACTAGCCCCATTAGCTCACGACACAATTGAAAATTCCAAATCATCCTTAAACTCTCAAGCCCACTCTACACTGAACAATCGCAACCAAGCTGTCACATCACTAATTCTTGTTTCAACGATTTCCTTTTTGCCCTTAACCTCGAAGACACCAATCAACCTCATCAGTCACACCTTTTACTGAGGGTTATAGTATAATGCCCCCGCAATCCAAACATGACTCAAGTACCCATACTGCCTCACCTCAAGTCTTACAAACCTTAATCCCCTGAACCAGATAGCAAGATGCCTCATTGTAATCCTTCAGTTCCCGTATTTCATTTGAGATCACTTTTATCACTATCAACCAACAAACACTCAAATCCACTCAATCCTCTAAACTAATCATCCTTCTAAGCCGAACGAACCACCAACAATATCAATATTTCCCCTCAAATCTAAGTGAAACAACCAGTAACTCCTCAAGTCATTAACTCTTCGCATTCGCCCATAATTGAAGTCATTTCCATCAGTCGATTACTAGCTCCTCAGAAGCCTACAACTCAGTCAAATTTACCGATCAAATGATGTGACCATAACATTCACTTAATAACAGAGTAGTCCTTTAAAATCTACGAGTTCATAACAAAAATGACTCCTTAGCACCATATCCCCGAGATAACGTGTGGACCTGCAAGTACAGTCGCTACCAAACCCTGCATAATTATTCCCATGAAATTCAATCCTCCATAGTAACTATAGCCAGACAAGCACTCCCATCAGTACCATTCTGTCGCGCCGAAACCTGCTTACCCTTCCACAAATGAATATAAAATCCACCCTCCTACATCCTAAAACCTTATCCTGACAAACGCGGCAGATACTAATTTTTTCCTTCCTAAACCAATCATATCATCAAGCAAACCACTATTATTAAGCCATCAATACACTTTGTCTCTTCCGAGCACCCAACACTGAAGCATGGAGATCATGTCACCCTTTAAACTATCTTTCCATTTCTCACGAACCCCCATAATAAACGAGTCTAATCCCGACTCCACTCGACAACCGAGTCTAATCGCGACTCCACACAATCGAATCCTTGGGCCATAACTAGAGACTGAACTTGATCACGTGTCCGAATCAGAATAACATATCTCGTACCATACCACAACATGTCATATATTAACCATTCGCATAAGAATTTAAGGACGAATTTCCATCTTTCGAGGATGATTAAGATAAGACAGTTCAGATACCAATTGGAATCAACTAGATACCAATTTGAATAAAGTCGCATGAGAGAATGAAAGAATTAAAAGTTTCCTAAATGTCTTATAGCCTCTCGTAGATAGATACGGAGCTCATCGTACCGATCCGCGAGACTCTACTAGACACGCTCTTATATTATAGATCGAGTAACCTAGGGCTTTAATACCAACTTGTCACGACCCAATTTCACTAAGTCATGCGGGCACCTACCTTTCCCGCCTCGGTAGGCAAACTCTTATCCCAAAAATCATAAACATAATTAAAGTAGAAGAAAATAGAAATAATGTAAGTCTCACAATAATGATATAAAGTGCGAAAAGTAGTAAGATACAACCCCAGTATCGTGGTCTGGTCATACAAAAGCTCTACTAACTATAACTTTGAATAATACATTAAAGTCTCAATTCATGTCTCGGAATAGGAAGTAAGACAAAGCAATAAAGAAGAGTCTTCGGGCAGTGAACTTCATCATGCTCACCCTGAATGGACTTAACAACAAACTCGAAAATCAACCACGAGGAGATGAAGTGAAACCTGGCAAGTACTCTACATCCATAAAATAATGCAGCAAGTGTAGGTCAGTACAAACAACAAGTACTGGTAGGTATTATAGGCCGACTAAGATTAACTAACGTATATGAAGACAATAAAGTAAGAATAACACGTAAACATTAAAGTACAAGTCATTACTAGACAAGTATCCATAATACCAATCACAACTTATGTTATAGCATCTAATCCCAAATGTTCCAAGCTTTAGAATAATCACCCAAGACCAAACTATGACTACAGTATCCCGTCCCCATTTAGTCACATACAAGGATCCCAACATAATCTGTATCAAATCCAACAACAATCCAAATCACGCTCAGCACATAAGAGAGACCACAAAATGCAATAGAAATATATGCCAAGTCTCAATATATCAACTCTAAATCCATCAATCACAACCATTTCACGCATCTAAACCCAATTGTGCCAAGTCTCAGAGATTTCAATCACAAGTCCATATCATAATCAACCAAGAGAGATGATAAGATGCAATGCAAGATACATATGATATGTATGCAATGCATAAACTCGTACACATGTACTCCAACGACGGAACATCACGTCTCGACATCACAAACCATGGGGGACCCGCGAAGTCCATGTACCGATTACTCCGCACATAGCCCAGAGATGACTCAACATGAAATACTAGTCACTCCTCACACAGCCCAGAGATGACTCAATATCCAATATGGATCAGATAGATAAGTGTTTCCGTATCAGTCACTCTCCACATGGACCAGAGATGACTTAATATCCAATATGTAGCGAAAGAATACCGGCCACTCCGCACATAGCCAGAGGTAACTTGTATCAAATATGTCCCAAAGCATCTGTAATTCCTTCTCATTTCCCATCATCTGTACCATATCAAGGCAATATCAATATATCATGAAAATGAGTATGAATACAATGCAAGTGTAATATCAATAAACCAAATCAATCCCAAACAGTACCACACATGGGCACACAAGTAATATTATCAATAAGGCTACACAATAGGCCATAACAGGTTCACAATTCTTATCTCAATATCAACAAAGTAAGGTACCACAAGTATCCAATCATGATATATAACTAACCACCAATATCCTATATCTCAATGTGGCGACAGCCAACAAGACCTTAAACAGATAAGTCAACAATGCAATGGGGTGGCTAGCCCTGAAATCATCCAACAAGGCCCAGCCTAAGGCAATATCCAACCCAAATTCATACCCGAAGGTTTACATGAATTCTCCGACAATATCATCTAAACATATGCTTCGCTAATCTAAGTCTCACCATAAGGTAACCATAACCTACCTGGAAAGCCGAACAACAAATTCGAACAATCAAAACTTAGTCTTGCCCTTCCTTTATGCCTCGTGATAATGAAGGTGTAATCATATCTGAATTAGGGAATTAGAATCATGAAGAATCATTATTCAAACCTACTCTAATTCAAGACCCAAATCCCAACCTATAGATTGGAATTTATGAACTAAAAAGAGAAAACTAGGAATCTATAAGTCTCAACATGGAACTAATACTCTAGGTGATCAATTCTCATCAATTAGAATCTAGATTAACTCATGGAATACTCAAATTCAGATTCTAGGTGAAACCCCCAATTTTGGGTATAAACCCTAACTTTAAATCTCACAAATTGGTCACTAATAATGAATGAATCATGTTTATATAGCTACTACTCATCAATTCCATACTTAATCAAGCTTAACCCACCAACAAATCAAGGTTTTATAATTAACAACTTATTTAAGAAAGAAAATCAAAAATCCTCTCTTATTCTTCCAAGTTCTATAGATTTATTTATACCTTGAATTCTTACTTAGAAAGGGTAAATGAAAGAGATTAATATTAGGGAACTTTCCCTCATGAGAATCTGACCGAACCCTTCTCAAATCGCCTCCAAGATGCTAAGGAAATGTAATATAAGGAATAGGAGGAATAAGAGTTTTCATAAGGCTTTTAAATAAGAGTCTAGTCCGTCAGCCGCTTCCGCGGTCAAGCCACCGCTATAGCGTTCACCAGACACCAGAAATTTCTGGTGTCTTCCAAACTTGGAATCGACACCCGGAACCATCCCGAACACAAACCAAATATGCATATATACATAAAAACGCGCTACGAACGTATTCGTGGCTTCGGAATTCTCGTGGAGGTCTCGTTGACCAAGTCAACTCCCAATACCTCAAAACTAACTTTCCAACCCAAGTCCCAAAATGCATCCAAGTGTATTGAGAACTGAACCGAATATACACACAAGTTCTAAATGACCATCCGGTCCTCTCAAAATCGACGAATTTCTGATAATGGTCCGTTTACCCAAAAGTCAACTTTTAGTCAACTCTTTTCACTTTAAGCCTAAATTTCCCACAAACTCACCCAAATCACGTCCAATGACCTCGGGAAACATTTCAATGGTCTCCTCAGATCAAATGTGAGCTAATCAAGCTCGGGAAAGGATCAAGAGCATCAAAAAGCAATAACGACCAAACAAGTTGTTACAATTATCTTTTGAAAGAAGTTGTAATGAGAAGATTGGATTGGTCCTGAAGTACCATATCTTTGTGCAATTAATTATCTTGCTATAACTATTAATACGATATAGTTTTACTCCTACATGGAGATATTGAAATAAGATTAATTGCATATTGCAAATGAAGCCTTGCTACAAATGTGCTTTTCCTAATAAATATTATCAAGGTTTTTAATATTAGGGTATTTATCTGATCGACGAAAATGTTCGATCCAAACATGTTATTTATTCCCATGAGGTTTATTGTCATACAATGTTGTTTTACATAACAAGATAACAACAGTTTATAAAGCAATCCAGGAATGTACTTGAATAGGTTCCAACAATATTATATGGCAACGATGCAACTCTATCAAGAGAATGGTGCCATAGGTGATCAACCAGTTCGTTCAAATGATGATTTGACAGATTTGATCTTAAAGGTACTGTCAACCTCAACATCCAATAAGTTGCTATTCAAGATCAGAGTACATAATCAATCTTCAAGGATCAAGCGATGCTTTAATCAGGGGGAGTAAAATACATACTGCACTCTTTCTTCCTTAATCAAGGTTTTGTCCCATTGGATTTTCCTGATAAGGTTTTTAATGAGGCAGCTAGAAATACGTATTACCAGATATGTATACTCTTTTTCCTTCACTAGGATTTTTTCTCACTGGGTTTTTCCTAGTAAGTCTTAACGAGGCACATTATCTATTAATAAGACATCCAAGAGGGAATTTTGTCAAGTTGTATTTTGGATGTATTATTAATGATTATACAACTAGAACTATAAATTGTACCACTTGACTTAAAGTTATAAATACAACTTGCACGTGCAAGATACAATGCAAGTTGTAGCTTAGTTGTTTCTTACTTGTACCAAGTTGTATCCATCAACTATGAGAGACAAATTTCTTCTATAAATAACGAGCTTTTCCCTCTCATTTATAACATCAAGAAAAGTGATAATACAATCTCTCCATCCTCTCTACAAAGTTATTGGTTTGCTTCTCTTATTTATTTGCAATTATATAAGTTTTATAACATATATAAAATTGTGTATCTAATTTATCGATTTGATTCTTTTTTTCATCTTTTTAGTTCTCTGGTGTTGAATTAGTTTGTAATATTAGGAGATCTTAAATAGAACAGACAGAACTGTTCGTGAAAGAGCATGACTATTCTGAAAAGTCATCTCTAAATTTCTATAAATATAATGACACTCTTGAAGTAGCATAAGAAAAATCTGCATTATACTAGGGCTTTATTGAGTCCTGAAAGGAATTGATTGTATCCCTCTAAAAATATACGGTCAATATCTCTTTAAGGACAGTGATATCACATCAAAGCCTTTCTTCTTCGACTCCGCATTCCTATTTTCTAACAATCTTAAAAAGATATTGAGTTATTGCTATGGAGAATTCATAATAATGATTGTGTGATACCACTATTGTGGGAGTTTCAAACTCGAATTAGAGTGTGTCTGTGTGAAGCCAATGAGAAAGATCACATAGAAAATATGAAAAGGATAGCCATCTTTTTTTGGATATAAACGACTTTACAATTTTAAAGTTTCTTCTATCATCTGCAATAGCTACAAAGGAAAAAGTAAAAGTCAAAAGAGGAAAGGCCAACGTTTTCAGAAACACATGTTCTGTTGGACATTTTGTTGGCTTGTAAAAATATTAATTCCTCTTATTATAAATTAAATATTGGTGGTAAAGATAATTGGTTGGGGCTGGCCAAAACAAAATCTGCAGCGTTGGTGGAACGAAAAAAAAATCCACTTCAATTGAGATCATTCACTTTCTAAAGAAGTGGCAGAGAACTTTTGGTGTCAAATTAAAAATAACAATAACCGTGAACCAAGAAAGACAAAAGGAAGTCATATGATAAGAGTAATGGACCAAATTGAAAGTGACAAAAATCGAGTTCTACTTTCTTAACTCTACTTATTTTTTATTTATAAATTTTTACTATTTTGAGTGAAATGCATTCTGGATAAGTTTAGAAATAACATACTATATGATATGCTTATTATAAATTTGTTATTCCGCACCAAGAAATTATGATGGCATAACTATGTTGCATAAAGATCATGTGAATTTTACTTTCAAGCTGTGGGATGACAAATGTGAATTCGTTTTGTTTTGATGTGTAATATCTATATTTGTAAGTTGTTAAAATAATTTGAAATTCAAACAAATGATAATTTTGTTACTAGATCATTTTGTGTTCATTAAAGGTTGATGTGTTAGAGTCTTTGAACACTATAAACTTGGCAATGAAGTAATTTATTTTGTTCCATATGAGTTATGAAAAAGCTACAATGCATATTTGGAAGTCCACATAAAAAAAAATGGAAATCTTTTATTAAGATACATGTGTTATAGCATGGATGTGATGATCTACTGATGTTATTAGATGTCCACATGAATTATGAAAAGGACATTTAAAATATTTGAAGTGTGGGGGTGCTTGGCTTATGATTAATAGCCTATAATATTTGAAGAAGTGTAAGATGTAAAGTTATTTCTTCAATTCACACAAAATAGATCTTTAATGTATCTTTGATATGGTAGTCAGTAAATTTATAACTTGACAATTTTGGTGTTGTTTAGTTGATGAAACTACCATTTGATGGTTAGGATATAAGCCTTCCTATAAATGTTGTGTTCTTTCATAAAAGTTGTGACCTTTTATGAAAAGATGTATCTGTTGAAAGATAAGTTTTTTGTGTAGATATGACCGTTCATAAGCGGGTGTAGTAGTACATTGGTCTATAAGTAGTACTGAACCAACAGAGGATAATCAAAAAATCCATATAAGTTGGATTTGTAATATGAAAGGTACTATAATTTGGGCATCAAAATAAAATTTGTATTCCATAATGGAATAAGAATATTTAGGATGAAGACGCTTGAAAAAAAGAAAACGGAATGGTTGAGAAATATGATATTAAAATGTTGTGGCCACAACTGATGCAACCATTCTAAGCTATTATTTATGTAATGAAGCTACGTTAAGAGTAGCCAACACTCGGATATACAATGAAAAGTTTAGGCATATGTGTCTATAACATGCCTATGTAAACTTTATTTTCAATCTATCATGAAATGATTTATGTTGATCTTGCAAGATTTATTAAGAAGAAATGTTGTACAAATAAATTGTGAGAGAATAAGGCTAAAATCCTTAAACTAAACACAGGTAATGGAAACCCAACTTTGAGTTAGTATACACTCTAACAACACAAGTTCAACGGGTAATAACAAGTTACTTTGTGTTGCTAAAGCACGAGTCTCCTTTTTAAGAGCCTTGATTCCAATATACTGCATACTGTTATATGACAAGTTAAGGAGTTGTTAAATGCCTGAAATATAAGGAGCATAGTGACAAACTCCATAGTGCAAACTGTTACGAGAAGGTTGATTAATTCTTAATGAAATTAGTAAATGTCTGTGTGAAATTAGTAAATGTTTGTAGTAACACAGACATAGTAGCTAATTTCACCTATATGAATATTGAAGTGGTACCGCTTCAAACAAGATTTAAAGGGTTGATCTTGTAAATATTCAAGAATCAGGATTGAGCGCATGGCCGCTAAAGTACTAAGAGCAAAATACTGGATTACTTAGCTACTAAATGATATTATGCGTGTGGTACTTTCGGTTTGACATTACAAATTGTGGTTCAAATCTTAGTACCATCAACTTCGTCAAACTTTAAAGTATTTGCACTAATGAAAGGTTCAAATCTATGCAAGATACTTTCTGGTATGCTTAATATTATGAGATATATTACAAACTAGTGGGGGATTGTTGAATTAATTTGCAATGGTAGGAGGTCTTAAAAAATGGAAGAGACACAACTCTTTGTGAAAGGACATGACTGTTATGAAAAGTTATCTCTAAATTTCTATAAATATAATGACACTCTTGAAGTAGAAAATAAGAAAAATTTGTAGCATGCTAGGGTTTTGTTGAATCCTGAAGGGAATTGTTTGTATCCTCCTAAAGAATATACGGGCAATATCTCTTTAAAAATAGTGATATCACGTCAAGGCCTTTCTTCTTCGATTCGGTATTTCTATTTTCTAACATCTGTCACCGGAACTTTCTTATAATTAATTAAGAAATAGATTAAACACTTGATGAACCTCATGTTTTTTGCCATAAAGATCTTTTTTTTTAAAGTAAATTTATCAGAAGGAATAGCCCCCTGACTTTTTTATTAATAATGATCAAGTTCAACAGAAAATAACAGAAAAGAAAAAATAGGAGATGCTAACCATCTTTGAGTAAGTCTGCTCAAAGATGGTTTTACACTTTGCCACAAGAAAAAATTACAAATAATCTGCTCCATTTCTTGAATGTCAATATGGCTGAATCTTTCTTGTTTTGATCCTCAGTGATGGAATTTGTGCCTTATCAATTTTTAGTAGCTTCCTTCCCAGAACTGGCAGTGACTGAAAACTGGTGTACTCAAGCTGATCCTCTACTTCAAGGGCTGCATTAGCTAGGAAGTCTGCTAGTTGATTTCCTTCTCTAAATGTATGCAATACTTACACATGCAACTGTTCCATTATATGCTGAATCTGCTCCACTTTTTTCCACAATTTGCCAAGGAATCTTCCAAACATCTTGCAGTATGTTCTTCAATACCAATGAGTCAGTTTCCAATATAATATGATGTATGTTGTTAGCTAAACAGTATTTCATGGCTTCCTGGATGGCTATTGTTTCTGCCATCATGTTTGAGGCAATACCAATCTGCTTAGCCTGTGCATATACAAGATTTCCTCTATCATTTTTTATGCAAAAACCATATGAACTGAGTCCTGGATTACCCTGAGATGCTCCATCAGTGTTACACTTCAGTCCATGCTGTGGCATTTTTCATAGAACCTAGTGTTAATGTAGTTTTGGCTGGTAGTTGCTCAATAGGTCTACAACAAATGTTGGCGGGCGGGAATTTCCGCAGCCAAAGATACATCACTTTGATTAATTAATGAGCTGTTTGTTGAACCTGATATGCCATTCTGCTATAGGATGTATTTCAGCCATGTTTGATTGAGTTTCTTTTTTTCCATAGCTCCCACATTATGATAGCTAGCATGGCTTGAAATATCCCTTGTAACTTGGATGGTGCATTGGCTTTCCACCATAGAATAATAATCTGCTGCAAATGAAGACCTTCTATATTGAAACCTGCACAAGAACCAAACTGTTTCCAAAGCTTAAAAGCTATTGGAGAGGTTAGAAAAAGATGGGACATGGTTTCCTGCTTGTGTTCTTGACAAAGACCAAAGCATCTTGAGACAATATTGATATGCATTCTCCTGAGGTTGTCATCAGTTGCTATACACCGTTTCCAAACTCTCCATAGAAAAAACTTATTTTGATCGGAAATCCCTTCAATCATATATATATATATATATATATATATATATATATATATATATCTGTAAGCTTCAAGACTGTCTTGCTTCAGTCTAGTTTCCTCCCATGCACTTTTGACTGTAAATTTACCATTTGTTTCACCCATCCACCAAGCTTTATCATTATCAACTTGAAACAGCTTTGGACTAATGGTATCTTGAATGTATTCCACAGTTTCTACAGTAAGAAATTCCTGCAGTTTTTGCAAGTTCCACTCTCCACCATATATAAATTCCTTTACCTCTATCTCCTCATCAATGGCTAACTCATTATCAACAAAGTATAAAGCATCTTGTTTTGTCCAGTTATCAAACCAGAAGCTAGAAATACCTCTTTTCAGTTGCCACCATATCTGATGCTCTACCTCATCTCTAATTGCCACCAGTTTCTTCCAAACATTTGATGCTCCTTTGCCCTGTGCTATAACAGGATGCGCACAACATTGTAATACTTGTTTCCCATGAAAGCTCCCCATAAAGAAATGGTAGATCTAAAGTTCCACCAAAGTTTAGCAAAAAGAGCTTTGGATATATCATGCAGTGATCTAAAACCAAGACCATCTTCACACTTTGGCAAACACATCTTATCCCAATCCACCCAAAGGCTTACCTTTAACACATACAGTATTACTCCAAAAGAACTTGGCAAAGATCTTGTGTAATTGCTCTATAACCCCTTTTAGTGGATTCATTGCAGATAATAAATAAATTGGCATTATCTGTAAGACATGTGCAATCAATATATACCTTCCGCCAAATGACAGTTGCCTATTTTTCCAAGACATTACTTTATTCATCACCTTCTTAATCAGGTTTTCATAATAGACAATTTTCCTTCTACCATAGAATACAGGACATCCCAGATATGTAAAAGGAAAAGAGCCTTTCCTCATACCAGTTTTCCTTCTAATTCTGCCAACCACAGCTGCTGGTACCTTCTCATGAACATAAAATGAGCTCTTATCATTGTTAACAAGCTGTCCAGATGTCTTCTCATAAGCCCTCAAAATCTACATCATCTTCTTCAGTGACACAGGATCAGTTGAGCAAAAAAGTATAGTATCATCAGCATATGATAAATGGTTGATCTGAGGACACCATTTTGGCATGCCATATCCTTTAAAAGCAATATTATCATGTAAACTATTCAAGTTTCTAGCCAAGACTTCAGCTGCTATGATAAAAAGAGTTGGTGACAAAGGGTCACCCTGCTTCAACCCTCTAGTAGAGTGAAAAAAACCATGAGATTAACCATTTACTAGTACTGAATACCAGTTGTTTGAGACTAGTCTCCATACCATGTCTACAATCACCTCTGAGAAGCCAAATTGCCTCAAAACCTTTGTGAGAAAGATCCATAACACCCTATCATAAGCCTTAGCCATGTCAAGCTTCACTACTTTATATCTCTAATGATCTCTTGTGCTAACAAAACATTCTCAACAATGCTTCTACCCTTTACAAATCCAGTTTGAGTGTTAGAAATAATACCAGGCAGTATTGTCACAATTCTTTCATGCAAAACTCTGGAAATGATTTTGTTAGCAAAAGTGTTGAGGCTTATTAGTCTCAAGTCTTTAAATGTATTGACCACTTCCTTCTTAGAAATTAAGACAAGATTGGTGTGAGTTATGAATCTAGGCAGCCTTTGACCACAAAAGAAAGCTCTAACCATTGTAGTTACATCTTCCCCTATAACGAAAAAAATGGCCAAAATCCAAAACTTTTGTTGTCACCATTAAGAAAACTCGCTAGGTTAACCTCTTCATTACTAAGAACCATCATGACCAACTCTTTACTAGTCTCTTTGACCATTAAGACCATGTCAGAAGAAATCCAATGCTAGCTTAACCTCTTCATTACTAGGAGAACAATAAGTCCTTAAAACCACCTCATTTTGTTCCTTTTTAAAAAAGTTTTTTTTTTTTTTTTAAATAATCACACACAATTTGAATCTTGCAAGTCCCTATAAGTTTTAGATACTTCCGACATGCCTATTTATTTGTACAAAACAATAAAAAACAATTGTACAAATTAAAGAGTTATGTATAGCCATTTCCACTCTTATTAATGCAACTTCTTTTGATTCTTTTAAAGAAAAAGAACTTCTTGTGATTCTAATTTATTACTTACTATTAATAGAAGGGAATTTAGGAGCTTCCCGTTCATATGAATTTATGGAAATACTCTTTGAGCTTCTATCCTTTATTTTGCTTTACTGGCCGTTATTGTACTTGTGGGTCCCATTGCACATTTGAGGCCACTCTACTTCTGTCTGCATTTCACTTGCATTCTATTAAGGAAAACTTACA
Organism: Lycium ferocissimum; assembly: GCF_029784015.1. NCBI lineage: Eukaryota > Viridiplantae > Streptophyta > Magnoliopsida > Solanales > Solanaceae > Lycium > Lycium ferocissimum. The sequence continues at coordinate 48,727,679 of NC_081349.1, read as the reverse complement.
TAAACAGCTATCTTTTATAAGCTCCTAACAATATATAGCTACAAGTTTGCACTTGCAAACCGTAGCTACCTTTTATGTGATTTCAGCTATATTTTCGTGTTTTTAAATACAACAAAATACATGTATCATAAAAATAGAGTGGAGTAAATCCCTTAAATACACAAAGGAGTTTCGGCAGTATTTTCTTATTTTTAAATATAGCGAAATACATGTATCATAAAAGCAGAATGGAGTAAATCCCTTAAATACACAAAGGAGTTTTGGCTGTAATTTGATAAGTGGTGATTTTACCACTTATTTTAGTCTCTTTGCTTTGGTTTTTGTGTTCTTAATCTATAATAGAGCTATTCTTGCGTGTATTACTATTATTTTAGGTGCATTAAGTCTAGGGCACAAAAAGGATAGAATAGGCGTAAAAGAAGGAAAAAGAGTCGAATATGCGTTCGATGCGAAGACCGCAAACTCGGTATACGGCCGCATACTTAATCTCAGAATGACGAGTGAGTAGAGCCAAATGTGCAAGGATGCGAAGACTATGCGCCTCCGCAAACTCATTCTGCGGCCACATGTCAACTGGCAAGAAGATCGAAGTTACAGAGAGAATTCAGAGTATGCGGTCACATACTCTAGTTGCGACTGCATACTTGGTCCACAGAATGTCATTAAAAGCCACTTTTGCACTTTTTGTCTCCCTCTTATAAATACTCTCCTAAAGTTTTGTGATAAGTTGGTTCATATGATTGAGAATAGCTTCGGAAGAAATCAAGTGGAAAAAAAAAAGTCAAAAAGAGGCCAAATTGAAGAAATGGCAAAAAAAACTAGACAGTTTTGCAAAAACTGTGCAAAACTATTTTTGCAAAAACGGGGTAGAACTGCAAAAACTGAAAACTTGGGATATATTTTGTCATTTGTGGACTTGGAAAAATGGGGCAACTATAAAAGAAACACTTGAAGGAAAATATATCATCTTTGGCCATTTTTGCACAAGTTTGGGAGCTAGGGTTTTACACCACACTTTGAAGTTGAAGATTTGAAGATTTGGTTGAGCACTTTCTTGAACCTTTACTTCATTTCTTTATTTTCTTGCTTTGTAATGAATATCTAAGTGTATAGTATTTATTTTCTTCACTTGAATCTTGTTTGTGGAAATATTCTATGATTAAAGTGTTGGATGAAACTCTTGTTTTGCTTATGTATTGAATGATTTTTATTGCTAATGAAGTGAGTTAATGTTGTTTTAATTAATCTTGTTCTTTAATGTTTCTTAAGGGATTAGCTAACCCTAAGACCCACCCATTTACTTCGATTTGAGCTCGAGAGAGGAAGAATGAAGTTGGGAAAGATTAATTAACAAAAATTTGGGGCTTTAAAACCCATCTAATAACTTGAGCTAGAGATAGGAAAGTTACTTGAGATTATATTGATTGTGCTTAATCTCACACTCTAAGGCTTGAGAAAGCTTAGAGTGAAATTCATTGATTTGGTCGAGAGAGACTTTGATGAGATTTTAGAGATCATTATCTAATTAGCATAAACTCACTCATAGTTGTAAAATCGTGAAATACATTGGATCGTTACTTGAGCGTAATTTCCTTTGTATCCACACTAGTGGCCATTGATCATTTTACCAACTTTCTAGTTAGTTTTATCTTTGTTAGTTGTTAAAACAAAAATCAAATATTGAAAAAGTGTTTGGCTTAGCGTAGTTGGTGATAATTCCTTATTTGTTTAAATCGCCTTTATATTGTTCCTTGTGGATTCGACCCCGCCACATAGTTGGGTAAATTATATTGCGATGACCGTGTGCACTTTCACTTTGAGGAGTGAATTTGGACGTTATCAATTTTAGCGTCGTTGCCGGGGAACAATTTGGCGTATTTGGGTTAGTTTGGGATTTAAGCTTGCTTGCTTTGGTCCAAACTTGTGAATATGTGTTTGTGATTTTTCGTGTCTCTTTGTGTTAGTTTTTCTTTTTGTTATTTATTTTTGTTACTTGTGTTACTATGGCATCACGGAATGAAAATGGGTTTGATGGTTGCATCCCATATTTTGATGACCCATGTCCATATTGTAGAGGACCCCACTTTTGGCAAGATTGTGAAAATGCTCCCGGGAGAGAGATGTGTGCACCGTCTCAATTCTATGATGGAAATATTTACGATATATGTGGTGGTCAAGGTGGACATTGGGGTGATTGTCCCAATTATTTTACTCCCCCTCCCCTAAGTTGTTCTAACGAAAATACTAGTTGTGCTTTTGAGTTTGATATGGACAATGACATGGCAAGTGAAGGACAAAGTGCCAGATTTGAAGGAATTATGGCAATGCTCCAAACATACTTAGATCGGAAAGCTAAAATGGAGGAAGAGCGAAATCTCGTCCAACAATCCATTTTAGAAAATGGAGAAGGTATGAAAAGAATGAATGATTCATTTGAGGATGCCAATTCCTCAATTGTCATGGAAGTGTCAACTCCTCAAAATGAATTGGTTGAAGAAGAGATTTCAAATTTAAAAGATGAGCCCGAAAATTCTTGTTATCATGACGAGAGTTGTGGAATTGAAGAAGTGGTTCAACTTGAAAAAGAAGAGCAAAATCTTGAAGAAGAAATCTCCAATTCTCAAAAAGAAGAAGTTGAGGAAATTTTGAAAAGCATAATGGGGAGGAATGAAGAATATGGGCAAGTCTTGACCAAATTGTGGGAAGAAGTTCAACATGGAGATGATGAAACTATCCAAAATGTGTTTCTCACCATGGAAGAATTTTTACAAGCTTTGGACGACTCTCACAATGAAGAAAAACTTGACAAAGTAGAAATTTTGAGCCAAGATTGGCTAACGAATCAAGCTCAACAACTTGAAGTCTATGGGGATCACCGTGAAGTCTTTTCATGGATGATGGAAGAATTTTTAAAAATGCATGTTGAGCAAAGTCAAGAAATGAAGCAACTTGAAATTGCTATTCGGAAATTGGAGGCTGAATTGAATGCAAAAATTGAGGAATGTGATGCTCAATATCAAAGGACCGTGGGGAGTAATTTTGAGTTGACTGCAATTGAAGATGGGGTCAAGATTGATTTTAAAGAGCTAATGGTGAATTGCCAACCTACCAACCTAAAAATAGTGAATGATGCCGACATTGAAGAAATGATACTAGAATTGCATAAAAAGGTTCACAAAATAATTTTTGAGGACTCTAGTTCATTGGTGGGTGGGGATGTCAAAGTTTATGCAAGTTTGGAATTTGGGCGCATTGGACCACATTCCAACCATTTTTCAATGTTATACTTGGTTGATGATATGGAAGTTGAAATAACCAAGCATATGGAGGATTTTGGTGATGAAGACCAATGTGTTTTTATTTTGAAGTTTGCTATGTCGAGAAGACAAAATGACATGCTTCACTTAAAGGCTAAAAAGTGCAAAATGCGATACTCGAGAGTTGGCCTCCTTGCTTTCCTACCACCGCCTCACGAGCATCACCGGAATCTTGATTCAAAGTTGGGGGGAAAATCCATATCCTCCAAGTGGAGGGAAAAGTGGTAAAGGTAACCGTCGTGCCACGAAGTTAAATCAAGCGCTTGGTGGGAGGCAATCCATCGTTTTCAAAATTTTAAGTGTAGGTGCTCATTTGAGGAAAAATGTGGAAACTCTTGGCTTATTTGGTACTAATAAAGTCAGTCTCTTGCATGTGAAATGTTGAAATGCGAATGCCCCTCCAATTTTTTTGTGAAAGTTAAAAAAGCAAGGTGCATAGGAAAGAATGACCTTTGTAACAATTTTTTGGCTCATTTGGTGACTCTTTACCTACTAGTTGGGTTTACTTTAGATTATGACATATTGCTCTAGTTGTTCTTTCTTAGGAAGTGAAATTATTCCATCTTGACTAGTTCATATGCCATGTGTGGTGAGTGTTTATTGAATAATTCTTGTGCGGTGAGTGTTTGTTGAATAATTCTTGTGCTTACTTTTATCATCTAGAACTTCCCCGGTTAGTCTTTCAATGCTAAATTTTGATTATGTTGGTTGGAGAGATGACCTTGGGCTATCTTTGTAATTTTTAAAAAATCCTCTTTAGCCTTTCTAGCCTACCATTGCAAAAATAATATCACTAGTAACCCCTATTTGAGCCTATGACCTTTTCTTTGATTTCCACATTACAAGCCTTTACCCTTCTTGATGAAATTCTCTCTTTTGAACCTTTCCCTCCTTGATCATTAAATTGTGAATTTGAGGCCAAAAGCCTAAGTTGGGGGTGTTAGTGTTGCTTTGAGAAGTGATGAAGATTGGTGTTGTGAAAAAGTCAAAAGAAATGAAGAAAAATTAAAAAAAAACAAAAACAAAAAGGTTGCAAACATTTTGTGCAAAAAAAAAATGTATCTTTATGAAAAAAGAATTGGAAAAGAACAAAAAAATTAGAAATCAAGAAAATGGTTGCACAAAAAGAAGTTGGAATAATTGGAGAAACTAGTATGCAAAGGAAGGAGTGATGTTTTGAAATGAAGAGGAAAGTGGACAAAAAGTATTGTGTTGTGTTCAAGGAAGGCGTAGTCACTTGTATCCCAAATACTTATCCTACCCTTCCCTAAGCCTACATTACAAGCTTAAAAAGTCCCTATGTGATCTCCAACCGAATGTTCTTGAGTTAGTAATGATTGAAAATAAGTCCAAGCTTATGGTGTGATATTTGTTAGCACTAGAATTTCTTTGTTGAGTGTGAGTGACTTTGTGTATATGTCCCTTGTGTTGTTGTTGTTGTGAATATAGTGATTTTGGGACTTTTTTTCTTGTGAGGGCATATGGATTACGATAGATTGGTGATGTTGAAAAATTCTAAGTTGAGTCAAATGAGCATATCTAGTAAGCTAGTGGTTTTGAGTCACTACTTGAGGCTTGGTTGTTGTTACTTGATTGTTTTGAAACTCCATTGCATTCTTGAATTTGTATTTGAAAATGAGGGAGTTATTTGGGTAAAGATTCATATGCTTGTAGCCTAATTATTTGAACCAACCAAAGTCATGAGTTTTGTACTTAATTGATGAATGATAGTGATACTACTTGAGCGTGAATTGATAGATCCTCATTGAGCTTTTGGTTTTGATTTGCTTGAGGACAAGCAAAGACTTTAAGTTGGGGGTGTTGATAAGTGGTGATTTTACCACTTATTTTAGTCTCTTTGCTTTGATTTTTGTGTTCTTAATCTATAATATGAGGCTATTCTTGGTGTGTATTGCTATTATTTCAGGTGCATTGATTCCAGGGCACAAAAAGGACAAAATGGCATAAAAAGAAGGAAAAGAGCTGAATATGCGTTCAGTATGCGGCACCGCAAACTCGGTATACTGTTGCATACTCGGTCCTCGGTATCAACCAAAGAGTGGAGCTAAATACGCAAGGATGCGAAGACAATGCGGCTCCGCAAACTCATTCTGCGGCTGCATGTCTACTGGCAAGAAGATCGAAGTTGCGGAGAGAATTTAGAGTATGCGGTCGCATACGATGGCATACTGGTCCGTACAGAATTAAAAGCCACTTTTGCACTTTTTGTCTCCCTCTTATAAATACTCTCCTAGAGTTTTGTGATAAGTTAGTTCATATGATTGAGAAGAGTTTTGGAAGAAACCAAGTGAAAAAAAAAAAAAAAAAAAAAAAAGGCCAAATTGAAGAAATGGCAAAAAAACTGTACAGTTTTGCAAAATCAGTAAATCGTCTACGATAGCTTTTGTAAATCGTTTAGTTTTGCAAAAATGGGGTAGAACCGCAAAACCGAAAACTCGGGATATATTTTGTCATTTGTGGACTTGGAAAACGGGGCAACTATAAAAGAAACACTTGAAGGAAAATATATCATATTTGGCCATTTTTGCACAAGTTTGGGAGCTAGGATTTTACACCACACTTTGAAGTTGAAGATTTGAAGATTTAGTTGAGCACTTTCGAACCTTTACTTCATTTTTTAATTTCTTTTAATTTCTTGCTTTGTAATTTATTTTCTTTCACTTAAATCTTGTTTATGGAAATATTCTAAGTGTGTAGTATTTATTTTTCTTCACTTGAATCTTGTTTATGGAAATATTCTATGATTAAAGTGTTGGATGAAACTCTTGTTTTGCTTATGTATTGAATGATTTTTATTGCTAATGAGAGTTAGAGTTAATGTTGTTTTAATTAATCTTGTTCTTTAATGTTTCTTACATTGTATTTGAGCGTAACCTTTGTATCCAAGACCCGCCCATTTACTTCGATTTGAGCTCGAGAGAGAAAGAATGAAGTTGGGAAAGATTAATTAACAAGAATTTGGGGCTTTAAAACCCATCTAATAACTTGAGCTAGAGATAGAAAAATTGCTTGAGATTATATTGATTGTGCTTAATCTCACACTCTAAGGCTTGAGAAAGCTTAGAGTGAAATTAATTGATTTGGTCGAGAGACTTTTGATGAGATTTTAGAGATCATTATCTAATTAGCATAAACTCACTCATAATTGTAAAATCGTGAAATACATTGGATCGTTACTTGAGCGTAATTTCCTTTGTATCCATACTTGTGGCCATTGATCATTTTACCCGCTTTCTAGTTAGTTTTATCGTTGTTATTTGTTAAAACAAAAATCAAATATTAAAAAAGTGTTTGGCTTAGCGTAGTTGGTGATAATTCCTTATTTGTTTAAATCGCCTATATATTGTTCCCTGCGGATTCGACCCCGACTCATAATTGAGTAAATTATATTGCGATGACCGTGTACACTTTCTCTTTGAGGAGTGGATTTGGACGTTATCATAATTCTGTATTTTTAAATACAGCGAAATACATGTATCATAAAAATAGAGTGGAGTAAATCCTTTAAATACACAAAGGAGTTGTGTATTTCATTGTATTTATATACTGATAATTCTTTTGTTTTGGTTGTATTTAAATGTGTTCGAGTTTAGATCAATAAAGTCGCCGCCTGACGTCGCATCAATTGAATGTATTCGATTGTATTTGAATGTATTTGCACTCAAAAAATGACGAAAATGAAGAATACAATCAAATCTGGTCATATATCTAGCGAAAATATAAAATAAACTGTATTTAAATAGGAAGAATACAATAACACTGGTCAGATCTCTGACGAAATACAAAATACTATTGTATTTACACTAAAAAAAATACAAGCGAAATACAAAATACCATTGTATTTACACAAAAAAAGATGAATACATTCAAAATCCATTTAAAATATACACTGTATTCGGGTGTATTTGATAATTCAAATATACATTTTCTCCTTCGAAATACTAGCGAATACAAAAAAAAATACATTCTACACAAAAAAATACAAGCCAAATACATAAAATATCACTGTATTTACACCAAAAAAAAAAAAAGACAAATACATTCCTTTCTCCGTTGTGGCGGAATTGTATCATTAATTCTTGTTTTCTTCTTTCGTTTATGAACCAAAACGGAAGGTGAAACCAAAATTTTCACAGATTGCTCGTTTCAGAAACATTGATGAGACAAATCACTTTAGTAGGCATTCTCATGGAGCTAGTGAAGAGTATGAAACTGTTTCCAATAACGGCAGCTAGTGTGGTGAGTCGGAGGACCATAAAGAGAAAACTTCTAATCTTCCTCTCCGACAAGAGACATTACTTGCCACTGATGCGTCGGATCTGGGCATTATATCTGAGCGTCCGATCTCCGGTGTGAGCCTCAAATATGAGCATCGGATCTCCAGTGGATTTGAGCGTCGGATCTCCTGCCAAGGAGAGAGAGGAGAGGAGAGAGAGAGAGAGAGGTATTGTTGTCGTGGTTTGTCGCGGAACTCCGGGCAAAGGAGGCGGACAAATTGTGTTATTGAATAGGAAGGAAAGAGAATTTTTTTTAGGGTTTGGAGAAGATGAAAAATCTTAAATGTGTGGTGAGGGAGAATAGAGAAAGGTATATGTACTTTGAAAGTTACTGGAACAGTTATGGAATGTAATTTTGGAAAAATAAAGTTACGAAAATTAAATAAAAAATAAGGTAATTATTCATAAATAAGTCTTAGAGGTAGCTAAGGCAAGTAAATTTCCCTTCTAAAACGTGGACCCATTCAAATTTTCATGGGAAAATGACATAGGGTACCTATTTAAGACTCTTTATTACAAAATATATAGATAGTTTTTCTTATTTACAAAACATAACGATATTTTACGGTGACAGATTTTCGTATGTTTTTTTTTTTTCCAGAAAATAATTTTTTTGTTAAAATTAAATTTTTTTTTATGAATTTTTTTTAAAAAAAAATAATTTTAAACTTTTTAATTTTTTTTTTAAATTTATTTTTAATCTCTCAAAGGCTTAAAAAATTACCTCAAATTTTTGTGTATGAAAAATGTATGACATGTATATGTGTGAGCGAAATTTTTAATATAATTTTCATACACAAAATTGTGAGCGAAAACTTTTAGCCTTGAATATTGTATGAAAGTTGTTACAATGTTGTTGTAGTTGTATTAATTTTCAAGAAACTTAATATGAACTTTATATACAAAAAGTGTGAATGAAATTTTAAGTCTTGAGCTAGATATACTCATTTCATACCATTCTCATACATAAAATTTTGAGTGTAATGTTTAAGCCTTGATCGATATATATACATTTCATACGGTTTTCATACACAAAATTTAAGCGAACTTTTTAAGCCTTGAGCAAGATATACACGTTTTATACATTAAAATTTGAGCGATTATTTTAAGTCTTGAATATTGTATTAAAGTTGTATACAACGTTTTTGTAGTTTTATTAATTTTACAGAAATCTAACATGAACTTTATACATGAAACTGTGAGTGAAATTTTAAGCCTTGAGCGAGATACAAATTTCATACCGTTTTCATACACACAATTTTGACCGGATTTTTTAAGCCTTGAACGAGATATACCCATTTCGTACATTTTTCATACACTAAATTTTGAGCGAACTTTTTAAGCCTTAAGCGAGATATACACATTTCATACATAAATTTTTGAGCGAAAAAAATATTTAAAATTTTTTTTAAAAAAAAGTTTTAAAAAAAATTTATGTATGAAAGTTGTATGAAATGTTATGTTTTGTAAATAAAAAACTATCGTCATGTTTTGTAATTATTTCTCCTTAATATGTATATATACGTACTTCACCCATTTTTCATTATACACGTAATACTTATCTTTGGACCTCCTCCACATGCATTTTTAATTGGATTAATCTATTAAATTAATTGATCTATTTAGCTGATATTTTAAGGTATTACACATGGTCATACTTTGTATATATTTTTACAATCTTGTAAGGAACTTAACTGAAATTTGTGTTGACTATTTTTTCATATTGATTTGTTGAAAAGGAAATTAATTTCCACAAGCAATTCTTCGAGGTTGCATTTGTATTTTGAACACATAATTAAATCATAATATTACTTATTGGTGTATCATATGACTATGAAGGCTTTGTGCTTGATATATGCACGTTAAAATCTAAAAATTGGGGCTGTAATATTGGAAATAGTGGTGTAATTAAAATTGCCATGTTGAATGTTAGCTAATTTATGTGATACACTTTTCTTTTCAATCTGTCCCAAAAAGAATGATATATTTTTATATTTAGAAATAATTTAACTTAAAACTTCTCATTTTACCTTCTTCACATGGCTAGAGAGTAAAAAGCAATATTCCCTTCATGTACTATTATTTTCTACAAAAATTATTCTAAACAGTTAAGATTCTACATTTAAATATGACATAAACCTTAAATTTGAATCTATACAGTTTTAATATTAAATTATATGATAAGCTCTTAATCTGAATCTATAACACCCAAAATTACTAACATAAACTTTTAGCCTGAGGATATAAATATAATTCTTATTTTTCTTTAAGAAATAAATGTTGAAGTTAGATACATGAGAGAAATCTAAACATATTAGCACAAATATCACATTAAACAAGAAATTATTCACGGTGATGGTGCGTGTAATTACTTGCATGTCTGCATACTCTAAACATCAAATTACATTATCATGTAAAATTGAAGAAAAGGGATTAGAAATAGTAGTAATTTGAAAAATTATTTTTTTGGTGCAAGATTTCATTCATCTAAAGTTAGATCAGTGAAAATAAGAAATAACTATTTGGAGCCCGTTTGGATGGAATTGTAGCTTTTGACTTATAAGCCAAAAGTCATAAATTAGGAATTATGAGGGTGTTTGGATTGGCTTATAAGTTGGTCAAACCAGCTTATAAGCCGTTTTTAACTTTTTGGAGCGTTTGGCAAAATAGAAAAGTGCTTAAAATAAGTCAAAAACAAAAAGTTGGTGAACCCCAACTTATTGCTTTTTAGCTTAAAAAGCTACTCCTTTGACCAAGCATATTACCTTTTTACCCCTTATATTTTGTTATTACCTTTTTTGTGTTGACAACTTTAAGGTCATTTTAGTCATTTTAACAAAAAAAGTGCTTATCAAACACCTCTATCCAAACATGTAACTACTCATTAATAAAATCAACTCTAGCACTTAAAAAGTGCTTTTCAAAATTGGTGCTTAAAAGTTACTTATTTTAAGTGAATCCAAACGGGCTCTATATATCTAGCTTATGCATTTGACTTATTTTTATTTTTTTGATTTAAAAAAAAGTGCTGAAAAGCACTTTTTTATTTTACCAAACATTACAAAAATGCTTAAAAGTTATTTTAGCTTAAAAACACCTAAAATAAACCAACCCAAAAAGGCTCTTAGGCTTTTTTGAATGGAAATTTATTGCTGTTAGGGGAAAGTTGACAAAGGAGTGTACAATTAGGAGCGCTCAAGAAATTTTTAGAAATCAAATCAGAGTGATAAATTAAATCAAAATAATTTAATATTCAATTTCGACAAAGGCTTTAAAGTATCATTAGAAAACTTACATGCGCTATGTTAGGCCAGTAACAGCACGAGTTCACTTTACCTAGCCCTAAAATAACATTCAATCTATGTCTCCTTTGGAGTCTTAGCGAATAACTGAAAAGTTGGATATCACTTTTATAGCAAGACCGTGAACTTGTGATGGCCGACGAAAAAGTTAATTTTGTCTGCAGCAACATCAGAATGCAGAGAATTTTATAGTTGGACATAGGGCGGATCTAGAAGCCCGGTCAGATATTTCCGTGAACTCAATATTTTTTGCACATATCACGCACATTTAGGTATATATTAAGAAATCTACTACTTTCTCCGTCCTAATTTATATGAGGGTTTTACTCTTTAGAGAGTCAAATAACTCTTTCTTTGACTACGATTTTCTCTAACTCTTTTTATATATCGTTGTGTACTAGATATGCAGGCTTATAGTACCTTTTATGTAGTTTCCAAATATGTAAATTTTATTATAAAATACTTGAAAAATCTATGCTTGAAATTGAGTCAAAACCCCTGGGGGACCCAGGATTCAACGGTCCTGGATACTCACCTTAAAATCAACAAAAAATATATTGCTTTAAGTAGGATTCGAACTTGGCTCCTCCATGGCTTAGCTTAAAGCCTACATCTCTTTAACCAGAGCACAAAGATCTTTTATTGCTTTTTGGTGCTATTTATTAGTATTTTATACAAAAATTTTAATATTTTTTATATGTCTACATAGAGTATCCGTCACGAATAATGGGTGCTCGAGCACCAACAATTAACACATGGGTCCGCCTTTGGTCAAAACTGCTTTGACCCTCGTATATGATAATGTAATTTGATGTTTAGAGTATGCGGGCATGCAAGTAATTACATGCATCATCACCGTGGATAATTTCTTGTTTAATGTGATATTTGTGCTAATATGTTTAGATTTCTCTCATGTATCTAACTTCAACATTTATTCCTTAAAGAAAAATAAGAACTTATATTTATATCCTCAGGCTAAAAGTTTATGTTAGTAATTTCGGGTGTTATAGTTTAAGATTAAGAGTTTATCATATAATTTACTATTGAAACTGTATAGATTCAAATTTAAGGTTTATGTCATATTTAAATGTAGAATTTTAACTTTTTAGAATAATTTTTGTAGAAAATAATAGTACATGAAGGGAATACTGCTTTTTACTCTCTGGGCATATGATTAAGGTAAAATGAGAAGTTTTTAGTTAAAATTATTTCTAAATATAAAAATATATCATTTTTTTTTTGAACAAACTGGAAAGAAAAGTGTCTCACATAAATTAGCTAATATTCAACACATCAATTGTAACAACACCACTATTTCCAATATTAAAACCCCAATTTTTGGTAACGTGCATATATCAAGCACAAAGCCTTCATAATCATATAATATACCAATAAGTAGTATTATGATTTAATTGTGTGTTCAAAATACAAATGCAGCCTCGAAGAATTGCTTTTTGAAATTAATTTCCTTTTCAACAAATCAATATGTAAAAATAGTCAACAAAAATTTCAGTGATGTTCCTTACAAGATTATTTTTATGAGAGCTGCTAAACTATCATACAAATTTGGCCCAAATTTGACCACACCTATGAAAAGACCTTCATAATCTTTACATGTACAATTTTGAATTAAGATGAGTTTGAGGAGGGAAGGATAGGAATGACACTAACTAATTATAAATTATTAAATGTGTCTTAGATACTCGTGTAAGGCTACAACCCTTTAACCAAAACACTAAAATCTTTTATTGCTCTTTGGTGCTATTCATTATTTTATACAAAAATATCAATATTTTTTATATGTCTACATAGAGTATCCGCCACGATTAATGGGTGCTCGAGCACCAACAATTAAAACATGGGTCCGCCCTTGGTCAAAACTGCTTTGACCCTCGTACTCTGAACTCCCTCGTGTAAATTGGGACAGAGGAATAAATATCTATAAATATTTTACATTGAACTCAGTTGTTGCGTAGTATTAACTTGAGATTAATATAGAAATAATAAATTTTAAATTCTAAATCCGTCTCTCATGTCACATAAGTTAATCAAAATAAATATATAAATGTTCAATTATCTTCTTGGATTCATTTCGTTTGCCCATTGCTATGCTCACGAAATTTGTCGGTTTTTATAATATTTAAGAACTAAGTAAAGAAGTCACACTCTGGGCAGATCTACAGTGATGATTATAAATTCACGAACTTAATAATTTTTCTCCAAATCTTTTATATATTAAGAAATTTATTAAATGTTTCTAAATATTTAACTACCAATTCAATGTTTATTATAGTATTAACTTAAAGATCATTATAGAAACTTATAAATTTTGAATCTGTCTTAACTTGACTCATATAACATGTGAGGAAATTTAAATACAAACTACGTACACCTAGATGAAACAACATAGCAATCCATGTTTAAAAGAATAGTCTCAAACAAATGTTCTAGAATTTGGCAAATTGAGTAAGGAAATTCCACCTCGTTTATTTTCAAAAGGAACATTCTAAACAACATGAAGTACAGGTTTGAAACTTGCAATGACTTGATATTGGTTGTCTACTCCGCTGCTTATTTTCTAATTCTTTGAACAAACACAATTATTACCTCCAAGAAAAAAAAAATAGCCCCTAAAGTACCTAATTCATGCACGCACAAAGAATGTATGAAAATATGGAATCCCTTGTTAAAAGTATTTTTCTGGCCATTAGGGGTTGAAAACGGAATTAGGGATGTGTTTGGTATGAAAGAAATGTTTTCACTAAAAATGTTTTCCCGAAAAATACTTTATTGAAAAACAAGTGATTTTAATTTCTTACTTATTTTCTGATATTTATGAGTAAGTATTCCCTCCGTTCACTTTTACTTAAAAGATTCTAAAAATAGATTTTCATTTTACTTGTCACTTTTAGCATATCAAGAGAAGACAATTTTTTTTTTCCTATTTTACCCATAGTATTAAATACTCACTTCAAATCATTTTTCAAATCTAATAAAAATATGCACCAATTATATGGGTGTGCCCTCCAAAAATTCAAATAACCAGTCAAGCTTCTTGAATCGCAAACACAAAAAAAGAATTATTCAGAAAAATCAAAAATACTTTCTAAAACGGCTTTTAGTGATATTTTGCCATTTGATTGGCGAAATATATATATATATATATATATATTACGTATAAGTTTAAGTGTAAGTTATGTCGCATCTACCGATTTGAAAACTAAGTTGCACAAAAAACAAGTATTTTAATCAAGTACGTATTTTTAATTACTATAATCTGTCCATTATTGGAAAAATAAGTATTTTTACTTTGTTGAAGTCAAGAAGCTTAATACTAATTGGTTAATAATTTCATCTCAATTTTATTTCAAACAGGTTATAAGGAATGGTTTCAATTGAAAAGACATGAGTTTAATTTGACTATTTTGCTAACGTTTTGGCTACAATTGCAATACGAAATGGGTTACATTTTAAATTCAGATTGTGGCGACTCTTTTAAGCCCCGAAATCAACTCCTATTTCAGCCGAAAACAAAATGACCCGGCCCATTTTCACTTTTTCATTTCCTCTAACCAGCAAAGAAAATCAACCAAACGAACCCTAACATTTTCTGTCTTCAACGTTAGCTGTATTTTCTATTCTTGGCTCAACTTTCACAAATTATGGTTCTTGTCCTCTTGACAAAGGTAACATACATGCCCCATCTTTTACCTTTCCTTTTCAATTTTGCTTTTTCTTTTAAAATTCAATGGATTCCATACGAATTTCAGTTCAAAATTAAGTAATCCAGGTTGTCCCACATCGATTTCAAATGCCAAAACCCTAGCAGACACTGGTTTGTACACCAACAGTTGGCTTTTCATAGCCACAAAAGGTTTTTCAAAACCACATTGGGTTTTTATACCCTCAGAAAGCCTTGAGTTTCGAGAATGGGTTGTCGCTCAAGTTTAATTGTCGGAATAGTTTGGTCGAAAACGAAGGTGATCGTCAACACTCATCGCTGCACGCAAAAAAGGTAAATTTCTTTCCTTTTGTTTTAAATTCCAACATTTCTGAGGGTATTAGCTTATATTTTACTTAGTCTTGTGTAGATGTTCTAAGAATGCTTTCACACTGTGTGTAATCTTGAGACTAAATGTTTGAGATGCTTAAATGAGATCATTGTCAAGATGTTCTGTATGGATCTGTCTTCACCTAACTCTATATCTTAGGTGTTTAGAAGGCTGGGGTCCTATCTCTTTTATTTATTTATTTATTTATCTCAATATGACTGTAGGTCTGTTTAGCTCAAGATAGAGGTCTAGTTTTCGGTCTGATTGTTTTTTAGCATTATATGGAGTCTGCCTGAAAAAAAAAATGGAGATTAGTTTAGTAATCATAGATATGATATGCTTGGAGGATTAACTTAGTGCCTATTTAAGAGCAACTTAGGATGTATGATAGGTTTACTCAGTTAATTGTCCTTTAAGTTTCTTCATAATGAGTGTATCCTTAGCTAAATGACCTTGTGGATTAACACTTCTCAGTTTGGTTCAAGTGTTGACTAGTTAAAACTTCAGTTTATTTCAAAAAGAAGTAAATAGCTACTAGTCCTATTCAAGATTTCCTGAAGTCAAGGCAAGCTTTGGGTTCAGATTAGCCTCCTCCGATAGCCTGCCATGCCTAAGGTTCTAGAAACCTTTTGATCTTGTGCGGCATCGGAAGCACGGATGGTGGTAACCCCTTTGATTGCTTAGACCTTTTGAGTTTGAGGTCCTACTGTAGTGTTGTAATGCTTATAATCAGTCTTAGAGTTTATCTCAAGGGATATACTATATTGAGTTGTGTGTTCCTATGTAGTAATTTATTATTTGCTAAGATCTTATTCAATAAGTTGTTCTGAATGCTTGTTGCTCCTGTTGTTTGCATGATTATGCTTTAATTAATTCAAACCAAGATGTGATAGTACCTTGTTACAACTTTTCTATGTACAAATACTCATTCTTTACCCCTCCTCTTTCCTTTGCATGACATGGGGAATTCTCAAATCCCCAAATGCTACTGCCCTTGGAGTATTTTATTGCTGCACTTGAATGCCATTACCTTGATGAAGCTGCTGCATTGTTGAGCTGGTCTCTGTTGCATTTGTGGCCAACTTGTGACTTCATATGAATGCAAGTTTGCTGCTGTTCTGCCTAATAGAAATAACTGCTATGCTTGATGGGTTGCTAATATTGTTGAGAGGTTGTACCTTGAGCAGTGCTGCACTGTTTGATTGAGCTGCTATTCTTTCCTGGAAAACAGTCTGCTCACTTTTCTGTTGGTTGCTACTTGATATGGGCTGCTGTTCTATTTTGAGAAGGGTAAAAGCTACACTTTGACACCTAAACTAATTTGAACATATGCTACAAGGGAAATATTGTTGTATTCTTGATGAGCTGCTGCTCTTCTTTTAAAAGAACAGATCACTAACTTGATTGAAATTCACTAATTTGAACATGTGATACTACACTTGGGCCGATGAGAAAATTTAATTTGAGGCCATTCCCTTTCCGGAAAGGTTGTCCCTCGGTTTAGGCGATGATGACCTCATAATAATATCACGAGGTGGGAACCAACATGCGTTTGGCGAGGCAACTAGAATGGCCACTAGTTTGCAGCCAAGACATGTTTCGGATTTCTTTTCAACATGAGTTTGAGCCTCCGCAATCAAAACTCTCAAAGTTTTGATACGAGTCCGAGGGATATTATTATTATGTTCATAAACGCTACCCTATAGGGTGACGTATCATTTTGACTAACTACTTTTCTCTTTATTGTGCGAGGTACAAATAAAGAAAATCTGTGGAGCAAAGGCTTATAAAGACGAAGCAAGAGAAGTGGATATTTGGAGCTTGGAGCTTTGGATGAGGAATCAGCAAACGCGGAATAATCGTGATTAGAGGTCCAAGAACGCGAGGAGATAGTATTAGCTATTCTAATCTTTCTCCACCTCCCCCCTCTCTCCCTCTCTTTATTGGTCTTTTGTAATTTGTATACATATGTGACTTGTAAATGCTTGTGTATTATTGAAACCCATAGTTAGAACTTAGCTGAAACAATTTTCAAATAGATGGTCTTCTTATTATTTCAGAAATTCCGACTTATAAATTTGGCACAAAAGAGGAATGAAAAGGGATATATGTTACAAAAGATAAAAAGGAATTGATTGGATAAGATGAAAACGGTTTAAGTTTATTTTTGGGCTAAGCCCCAAATAAAGCTAAATGAACAAGAGGAATTTTATTTAAATACAAGATTGAGAAAGGAATCCAAAGTAGAACATGGTTGACCCGAATGAGCTGAAAAATATGATAAATAAAATCTCTTCTTTTATTAAACTTATAAAAACTTATGCGGTTTTCACGGGAGATATACTCCAACTATATATAAATTTTATAAGGATTCAAATCATGACATTGGACCAAGTTAGTAGAAACTCTACTTAAGAGAAAATCTTAAGTGTGTTTTGGTCCGGAAATAAAATGACTTCAACCCTTATAAAACTCTTTTTTCCTAAAAAACCTCTTTTTCCTTTAAAGAATATTTTGCCAAAAAATGGAGTTTTTATGATTAACATGACAATTTTTGCAAGGAAGAAAATATTTTAGCAAGTAATCACAATTAATCACACATTGAAGTTCGAAGGTCAACCGTATTCTATGGATCCTTAATACTAGGGTGCTTAAAACCTTCCCCAGGGGGTCATTAGAACCCTTACCTCGAACTCTGGTTTAAAAAGGATTTTTCTTTTGTTTGATAAAATCCTTTTAACTCAGTTTTCCTAGTTTACCAATAAATTAAGTGGCGATTCTAAAAAATACAAAGAATCCAAATAGAGTCCACAACTTCTTAGCAGCTTTTATGCACTCGCATAAAAGTGAACCGTAACAATGGGTAGATTGGTAAATTATGCGCTTCATTTATTATTTCTTAAAGGGTGTGCAAAGTCAAAAGTGGACAAATAAAAGTGAACGGAGGGAGTGAAACGTATTATCCTAAGTATCTAAGTTATAAACACTATGGGATGGGGTGAAGGTGGGAACGGGACGTTCAAGTTTGGTTGGGGTTGGTAGGCAGGGGTGGGGGTAGGAGTTGGTGTGCTGTTAGGGTGGGAATGATCCAGTCAATCGTCATGGACTATCACTTATGAAACTTGTTTTCCTTACGCTCATCAAGCAAGTCATTTTTCTAATTTTTAAAGAACTTGTTTTCATCTTTATAGTGCTTATAAGCCAAAATTAGCTAAAAGTCAAAAGTTGATCACGCGCAGCTTATGGCTTTTTAATTTATACGTAGTTTTGATTTGACCAAATCTTTTATTAGTTTAACCTTTATATCTTTTGTAATCATCAAATTATCCTTTCCAAGATAAAAACTTCTACCTCTCTCACCATTTCATTTTCGACATACGTCCCTTTTTATGTAAAAATATTTTAAAATTTATATTTTTTGCACATAGCTTAAAGGACATTTCAATTATTTTGACAGAAAAAGTTATTAACATATTTTTCCAAATACACATTTAAAAGTGATTTCAGTACTTAGTACTTATCAACTACTTTTAATCAGCTAACCCAAACGAGCTCGTAATTGCATATTATAAACAATCAATTTTACCGGGACTACATTCGAAGGGAAGAATGGTGGAGATGGAGTTGTGATAGGTGGAGATAGAGTAGTGACAAACCTTGAAGAGGATCTTGTTGAAGATAAAAATCAACACAGATTGCAGGATAAGGGATTTAGTCTAGGATCGGTTACTTGAAGTATAGTAGAGATTAAACTCTTGTAATGTATAGCTAAATGATAAGTCTAACTCTAGTAGTGTTTAACTAGAATAAGGACTCATGTAGTACACTTGTAGTAGGCCATGTACTTGTACAGCGTATCTCTTCTGATTTGCTCCTATAAATGGAGCATTTTGTAGTCGATCAACACATAAATAAAACACTTGAGTTATCTCCTAAACAGCTTGATATTTCTACATGGTATCGGAGCATTAGAACTCTTCTCACTGCTTAAGTTTTGAAACCTCAAAAACTGTTTTTCTGTTCATCCAAAAGGGTCCCTACAACACCTGCTACCAATACTCTCTCAACCTCATCACTGCACCACTCATTGCCTCATGTTCTATCAAACTTAAGCCAACAAACTACCTAATCTGGAGGACACGGATGATGCAGTTGAGTCAGGTGATGAGACTTACTTATCTCATCAAAGAAGTTGCACCTGAATCATCATCTGGGAAAGCAAGTGAGAAAACTGCTGAAACTAGTTGTAAGAAGGCTAGTGAAACAAGTTCTAGGAAGGCTGTTGAGGATAGTAACAGTGAAGATAATTGGGAAGAGAAGGATGTTTTGCTAAGGGGTTGTATTTCAAGTACATTGACAGAAAAAACTATGTACCTCATAGTAGGTTATTCTACTGCAAAGGAGATACGGGAGTACTTGGAGGAAGCTTATCTTCAAGCAACAAAGGACAAAGAATTCCAACTAAAACAACAACTACAAAATATTAAGTTGGGAAGAAATAAGATTGATGAATACATTAAGGAGTTCAAAGGCATCTGTGATGGACTTGCAGCCATACACAAGCCTGTTGATAAAGATGGCAAAGTAATCAACTTTGCAAGAGGCTTAGGTCTCAAATATAAAATATCCAGAACTGTCATATTAGGTAAGGGACCTTATCCTACTATAAACCAATTTGTTAATGCACTCAGGAGTTTTGACATGAGAGAGCATGAATAAGAAGTGCCTTAACAGAACTTCAATATGGTATTCTCTGCTCAAAGAGAAAGAGGAAGGGCAACCTATTCCCAAAGAGGCAGAGGTAACAACAATTTTGACTCAAGGGAAAGAGTTTTCAGGCTTGCTGGTCAAGGAAACAATAATCAGAATAATCAAAGTTCTCAAGGTGGAAATAAACAAAAAAGAGAAGGATGTATTTGAGGCATGTCAGATTTGTGGTAGGCATAATCACACTGCTATATATTGTTTTTACAAGTGGGATTACTTATACCAAGCTACAGATGAACTACCACACGCACTAGCTGTTGTAAATCTGTGTCACGACCCAACCCGCCATGACTGGCACCCACACTAACTCCTAGTGGGCAAACCAATACGCCTAACCATCTACTCATTCAATCCATTTTTAGTTAACCAATTCATAACAGTTAAACACAAGTTAGATCAATAAATAGTCATGCCATAAAATAATAACGTAAATGCGGAGTCCTAACTATTACAACCCCAAAATCCAAAAGTCATCGTACAAGGACTCTAATCCAAAACATGTCTAAGGAATGTATACTGTTTGAAATAAATAACCATCAATGTCTGGAACGGAAATAGACATTAGAAAAAGAAGATCTTCGGGCGGCCTGACATGGATAAAATCTCACCCTCAATCTGTCAGCAAATGGCTTCACGCTAAATATGAGGTCGAGTAACAGTCTCTAGATCACAATCTGCACTTAAAAGAATGCAGCAAGGTAGTATTAGTACAAAGACTATGTATCGGTAGATATCATAGGCCGACTAAGATTAGTATCATGCATGAATCATAAAATCAATAAAATAGATAGACCAGTCAACAACACATAATCAAATAACCCAACAACAAGTCAACCAACGATATTAACAATCAAGTCATCCAATGATATCAAGAGTCAAGTCAACAGAAACATACAACGGAAATAAGTCTACCGACAACAATGTCAATACTCAATCACTGACCACTCGTGTACACACATGCTAATTGGTGTCATTGCCCAATAGGCATGACCTGGAGGGACCCATAGTGTCCATATACCACTCGTTCCAGATTCACTCCTCGAACCTGAGCTCACAACTAGGCCACATCCTCACCCCCGGTCAGATATGCTTGTTCATATCTAGATCTCATCCTCACCCGGTCAAATGACCTTTTCATATATATATATATATATATATATATATATATATATATATATATATATATATATATATATATATATATACACACACATACATATTTATTGTCACATCGCTTTCATAAATGATTTATCATTTTGTACCTCAATTTCACCAAGAATGTAATATTAACTTCTCACCACAACATCATCAACCTGTAGGTCCCAACATATCGAATAGTGGCATGAAGCCCACATAATCACTCAATCAATAGCAGATAGGAATTTCAACCACACACATTATGCTTGAAGACTAGACATGTCTTTTCTTATCAATTTCACAACCCAGACAATCAACTAATCAAAGTCTAACTCAAGTAGACCGTAACCTACCTCAACTGTAGATCTAGAACAATGCAGATTACTCCGCTATAGCCTTTCCCTTCCGTAATGCCTCAGAACGCTCAATGCCTAGCAATTAAGATGCTAAATAAGTCATAACCACTCTAGTCAATAATATTAATACAATGAACACCATTCCACCATACCCCTTTTTAATGGGTGAATGATTACTAAGTGTAAATCAGCCTAACATTCGCCTTAGCAACCACAAACTATCAATTTACAAGGCTATTTAATCAAATTACCTTTTTTAAGCAGTTTCTATAGTCAAGCTACCATTTTTATGAAACCCTAATGTAACATCCCGTATTTTTGTACGTGAAGTTGCGTCGTAAGTTAGCTACATAAGCTCAAAGGACAGAGTTATCTTTGAAGTTATAAGTGTTTATGTTGTGTTTTAACAAGTTATAAGCAAGTGTCGTGAAGATTAGAGGTTAAACGAATTGGAGAAAATAAGTTTTGTCGAGGTTCGACATTTATTTGAGCGGAACACAATCCAAGCTGGACGAGGAAATTGAACCGTCCAACATGAGCAAATTTACCCGAGTCAGGAGGATTTGGTCATATTCAAGCATGAAAAATCAAGAACTTGTTGTATACAAGGAATGTAATCCCGAAATGATTTAAGACGAAAAAGTGTAATGGCGATGAATGGAAATAATATTTTATATGTGACAAACGAGCTATGGACTAGTGGTATATCACATAATCATGGTAATGAGTATATGTATATGAAGTGTGTTGAAAAGGTTATTATTTGAGTGAATTGAGATCAAGAATTAATTACGAGTGTATTTCGCTAATGTGTAGTATAGTGGAGGTACAAAGTTAATTATTAAGGTAGTGGATGAATATTAATTAAGCCCCTCCACGTGGGACCTTGTAAGAAAGTGAATCAGTGACCTTTCATTTTAAAATAGGTGGTGGCATCCTTACAATTAACTACACAAAATGATGAGGTAACATGTGGACCCCATGGTCCACTAAGTAATTATTTCATATAATGTTTCTCTTGCTCACTAAGTAATGACAAGAGAAGAGGTCTCATTTTCCTATTAATTTCTCTCAACAAGAACGTGACCATCAACCTTAAGAGGTTCTTTTGGCTTAGCAACTTCATTATGTACTTGTGTAGTGGCAATATCTTAATCCTTGAGAATTAACTTGGAAGAGCAAAACGTTAGCAACAACTTTGGCTTTGAGAATTAGTTTGAAGGGCAAGACGTTGGCAGCAGCATGATTCTTCCTCGACACAACAACACATGAATATTTCATGACATTAAAGATTAATTCTAGTTAAGAACAACATACGGGTTTTGCGCACCGCTTCGATTTCGTTGTTCTCATTTGCCGTGTTGCTCGATTCGGACTTTCTTCACAGTGGAGTAAGATGGAAGAAGAGTAGTTCTTGGCATATAAGGTAACAATTCACCTCTTCCTGGAAGAAGAGTAGTTCTTGGCATATAAGGTAAAAATTCTCCTCTTCCAGATATATTTATATTCATCCAGGTCATAGCTAAATTTTGGGATGAGAAATACGGAATTAATAGCAGGAAATCGTATATGTTGTTGTTGGTGTTGTTTTGGCTGCGTAGGAGTTATATCGACTTAATTATGTGAATTAGATGAATTATTGTTGGAATTAAGATTGGTACCATTATTGTTGGATTGGTTGTTGCCGTTGTTGTTATGGTTGTTGTTGTTGATTTGGAGACATAGTAGAAACAAAGGAGATGCTACCCGAATTCTTGTAAACCGAAACCCTCGTCAATATACGGCTTATATAAGTTGATATGTTAAGTTCATAGAATGTAACTAAGGAGATATTTTCAATTTAGGTTCGGGTAAAAAGGCGAGCGTCAGAGCAAATGGTTCGTGTGGACGTCGACTTGGTAAAAAAAAAAAAAAAAAAAGTAAAAGGTATGTAAGGCAAACTTTTCTTCTTTTGGCATGATTCTTTCTATATGTACTCCATATGTTATTCATTCTATATGTACTCCATATGACTTCATTCTTAGACGAGTAAGGTCTATATGTTCCTCGTGATGGTTTATTGATATTGTACTCCTATTCTGTTCCGAAGGGAACACCATAAGGTGCCAAGTTGAGTTGTGTATATGGTTTTACTAATGATTTCGAGGAAATGAGTCTTATACTAAAGGAAAGATAAAGTTTGATTTTCAAAACCACTTTGAAGGGGGTGCGAGATTTTACTACTTCATTTTATTTACGATTTATGTTTACATTCCATAGTATCATCCCTTTGTATTGATATGAACATTTATTCTTTGGGTAGGGTAATAAGATGAAATTGAGTAGAATATAAGTAGTAAGAATTTCATAACAATTCTACCTTCAAACCTGGAAGTATGTCCTCCTAAGTCTAGTGATATACAAATTTGATAACTTCTTATGAAAGACTAAGGCTAATAACTGGATTGTGATGAATTGATTAGTGACTTATGATTTGAATTGAAATTGATATTTTTGGATTGAGTTTGTGTTGATATGATGGTGATATTAAGCCGGAAGCGGCTACCCGAAGGGGCCACCCTAGCTAAGCCGGAAGCGGCTGCCCGAAGGGGCCATCATTATTATGCCGGAAGCAGCCGTCCGAAGGGACTATTGTGATACTAGCTGGAAGCGGCTGTCCGAAGGGACTATTCTGTTAACATGTCGGAAGCGGCATGTGTGTTGGATTACATTATTTACTTAAAGATTGCTTTAAGACTTCGTATACACATTTATGTTTCTTCCAGCGAAGGCTACAGGTATTGAGTTAGATTGTGATTTCTTCTCTCCTAAGTCAAATTATGACTATGATTTGTTACCACCTTACATACTCGCACATTGTCCGTACCGACGTCCTTTTGCTCGGGGACGCCGCGTTCATGCCCGCGTGTTCCCCGCATTGTTTGGCAGGTTAAGTGTATAGCTAGGATGCTTGGACATCAGCTAGGATTGGAAAGTTCCACCTTATTTTGGAGCTGTACTGAGTCATGTATAGATATGTATGATTATGGGTATGTCAGGGCCCTATCCTGATTCATAATGTTCAGTTTACTTCTTAGAGACTTCTGCAGACAGTGTCCTATGGTATGTTTGTCGAGATATCGACAAAGTGATGTCAGTTGAGTCAATTGTGGATTTTAAAAGAGTATGTACTTTAGATGATTTCAATTGGTTTAAAGTACTTATTTGATTGAAAGTTTTCATAATCGTTATAAAGATAATGATTTCTATTTGGAAAAGTTTTATATTCTTAAAAGTTTTTGAAATGACAGGTTTTGGTAGAGCGAATGTCTAAGGGTTCGCTCGACTCTGATGAGATTCGGGTGCCCGTTATGCCCTACCACTGTTAGGGTGTGACACCTAAGTCTCAAATCACTTAGTTCATGCCTCTAATAGTTTAATTCTTGATTAGCAAATGGTAACCCAAGCCATTAGATGATAAACACACAGAAACAATTATAACCCACCAACTATTGGAAGTCTATTAATTTCTAGGGTTACTATTCCCAATTCACCATTGTAGACCCATAAAAGGGGTGATAATCATAGACATGAAAGCGTAATGATGAAAGGAACGGTTGAGACTTATCTATGAAGGATATTCTTGCCCTATCTTAGAATTTCGCCCTAGGTGCTTGCTGGGAACTATTTTGGAGTTTTATGAATAAAGAATTCGGAACTAAGTGTTTAAAAATCAAGATTCTGTCCCCGCCGACCGCTGCGGCTGTCCAACCATCGCTGCAGCGGTCCCGCTATAGCGGGTAAGTGCCCACCGTAGCAGACCACACCAAAACTATCCCTCCGCTGTGGTGAGCCTGGTCCCGCTGCAGCGGTCCAAAGACACGCCATAGCGGACATCCTATTTCCCAGATAACCGCGGCAGTGAGATGGCCCCGCTGCAGTGGCCCTGCTGCAGCGGTACCACTGAGCCAGTAAGCTTATTAATTTTCACAGTTTTTCACTATACCATGCAACACTTCATCCCGAGGCCTTACAAACAAAAACCAAACATGCACATTAATGTAAGAACATCATACAGACTCACCCGTGGCCTCGAAATTCCCAACGGAGGTCTAATTTTCTATGTGACCCCCAATGGACTTAACAAAATCAAACAATAATCACAACCAAGTCAAGTTTTCAGTTCTTAGACTTATATATTCGAGTTTATATTAGCTCGTTCTACCCTTGGAGGGGTTCTATTTGGTAGGGTTATCCTAGATTTTCCATAACGACCAGGAGGGTCGTTACAATATGCAAAACACATCAGCTGCAGATGATGCTATGTATGTGGACTCAGGAGCAACCAGTCATATGACAAATAACTCAGGTAATCTATTTGAACTTAAAGATTATAATAGACCTGATAAAAATGTTGTTGGAGATGGTTCTTAATTAGACATTAATCATGTAGGCAACGCAACTAGATCAGGATTAAAGTTTAAAAAAAAAAAGTTCTTGTGGTACCTAAGATCACTAAGAACTTTCTTTCAGTTAGTAAGATTGCAAAAGATAACTTGTGCACTCTTGAATATGAATCATCATTTTGTTGTTAAGGACAAGAAGATAAGGACACTACTGGCTTTCAGTTAGCAAGATTGCAAAAGATAACTCGTGCACTCTTGAATTTGATGAATCATCATTTTGTTGTTAAGGATAAGAAGACAAGGACACTACTGGCCAAGGGATCTAGGAAAGAAGGACACGATGCTTTGGAAGATAACAACATTTATGCTTTAGCTACTACACTAGACTGGAAGGATTCAGATAGTATTTGGCATGTTAGATTAGGACATCTTAGTTTGAAGTCTTTACAAATTTTGAATAGAAATAGTTGCATTGATGTTAGTAGTTCGAATAAAGTGCCTACTGTTTGTTCTAGTTGTCAGTTGGGAAAAGGTTGTAAACTACCATTTGGTTTGAGAAATAAAATTGAAAAAAGTTAAAAATCCACTGTGATCTTTGGGGTCCTGCTTCGGTTGAATCCTTAAAATATGAGGTATTATGTGGTGTTTGTAGATGGTAACACAAGATATACATGGATTTATCCACTGAAAAAGAAATCAGAATTTTTTGAAAGATTTCTCAAATTTTAGAAAATGGTAGAGAGATAGTTTTCAAAAGTCATAAAGATATTTCAATGTGATGGAAGTGGCGTTCATGAAAATAGAATTTATTAAGCATTTGGAGAGTTGTGGATTCATCATAAACATTTCTTATCCTAACACACCAGAACAAAATGGAATTGCTGAAAGAAAACATAGACATATAGTTGAGACTGGTTTAACTTTATTGTTTTATGTCAAGCTACCTTTATTCCTATGGGTAGAAGCGTTCTTAACTACTGTATTTCTTATAAATAGACTGACTTCATCAGTGCTAAGGATGGAAACTCCTTTTGTTAAGTTGTGTGGTGCAAAACTTGACTATAATAGTTTAAAGGTGTTTGGATGTAGGTGCTTTCCATATCTAAAGGGGAGCACAAAGTTTCGTCCTAAAACGTACCCATGTGTGTTCATAGGATCTAGTAGTCTACACAAAGGGTATAGATGTTATCATCCTCCAACAAGAAGAGTATTCAGACATGCGATCTTTGATCAATGCACCATGCCTTCTGTGCACTTAGAACAATCACAAGCAAAAACTGATGTTTCAACTCACTTAGCTAATTTTGTTGAATTTTTCTCTAAGTTGCAGGCACAGGATCCTGATACTATCACTTCAAGGGAAGTGTTGCCTTCACTTGAAGAAGCAGAAGCTGGTGCTAATGGTGAAACGTAGCATGGTCCTACTGATGTAAATGGTGTGATGCCAAATAATGCATCAACTAATAGTGAAACTGTACCTGATTCTCCAGCGATAACAGATGATCATGTATTAACTAGTGATTCTTCACCAGATGATGGATTAACTGAATCAGACAACACAAATAATTCATATGATACATAACCTAATGTTGTTTCTGTGCATGACCTTTATGGCATACAGTTGAAAGTTGATCTTTCAAAGTGGTTCGACACTGTTGATTAGCAACCAGAAGTAGCTATCAGAAGTGAAGTGGAGCCTAGTCAACATGTTGCAGATCAATCATTTCCATCTCCTCAAGAACCAAGGCATCACATAGTGACAAGATACAAGGCAAAGACAAGCCCATAACACATACGTCACTTGCTTCAAGTAGAGAAGAGATTTGTAGGGAACCAAAAACTGCAAAGGAAGATTTGAAATCTCCACACTGGCTTGCAACAATGCAAAAGGAGATCAATGTTTTGCACAACAACAAAACTTGGATATTGGTACCCAAGACTGCATGAATGAACATAGTTGGGTGAAAATGGGTGTTCAAAACCAAGTTAAAATCAAATGGATCCATAGACATATATAAAGCAAGACTAGATGCTAGAGCATTCTCTCAGCTTATAAGAATTGATTTTGAAAAATCTTTAGACCTGTGGTTAAGGCTACAATCATAAGGGTGGTTCTACCTATTGCTATCAGTTTAAAATGGAAAATCAGGCAGCTAGATGTCAAAAATGCATTTTACATGGGCATCTGCAAGAAGAAGTACACATGAGTCAACCTCTAGAATTCCTTGATCACAGGTATCCAAATCATGTTTGTTTATTAACGAAGACATTGTATGGACTTAAACAGGCACCTAGAACCTGATTTGATAGGTTCATTTTGCATTTACTTCATCTTGGATTCATATGTGGTAAAATAGATTTTTCCTTGTTTACACTTCATTGTAAGAGTAACACAATTTTACTCTTGCTATATGTAGATGATATAATAATAACAGGAAGTAATCATGAGTATGTCTTAGAGGTGATTACAACACTTGGAAAGGAATTTGCAATGAAGAATCTTGGACCTCTTCACTTCTTCTTAGGAATTGAGGTTAACTACTTCTCAGGAAAATTTAATTAAGTCAGGGTAAGTATGTTATTGAATTTCTTCAGAAGACTGACATGACTTTGGCAAAGGCAATGAACGCAACTCTAGTGCAAAATCATGGTTTAGAAGAGGCAACATGAAGTCATTTTGATGCTTCATTATATTTGAGCATTGTGGGAAGTCTTTAGTACTTAACATTGACTAGGCCTGATATAACTCATGCAGTCAACCTTGGTAGTCAGTTTATGCAAAGGCCAAACATTGAGCATCTTTAAGGTGTCAAGAGAATACTCAGATATATCAAAGGAACTCTACATCATGGCCTCAAAATCATCCCACAATTAGCTTGCGGTTATATGGTTATTCAGATGCAAAATAGAGAGGCTGTACCACTACAAGGAGGTCAACTACAGGATATACCATCTACCTTGGTGCACATTGCATTTCTTGGGCATCTAAGAAACAATCTACAGTAGCAAGGTCAAGTGTTGAAGTTGAATATAGGGCATTGGCATCCACTGCAGCTAAAATGACATGGATCACCTATTTTCTTCATGACATGGGGGGGGGGGGGGGGGGTATTTGAAGACAGTGCATATACTGTATTGTGACAATTTGAGTGCATTATGTATGACAGTTAATCCAGCAATGCATGCCCAGGACAAAACATGTAGAAGTAGACTATCATTTTGTAGAGAAAAATGGGCTAGAGGACAACTGATTACACAAATTGTAAGGTCCAAGGATCAGTTAGTTGATATACATCCAAAGGCATTGACAAGGCAGGTGTTTGCTAGTTTCAGAAGCAAGTTAGGAGTGACTGCTCCACCACTCACTAACTTGAGGGGAAGTGTTGATGATAAAGATCAAGACAAATTGTAGGAAAATGGACTTAGCCCAGGATCGGTTACTTGAAGTATAGTAGAGATCAAACTCTTGTATGTATAGCTAAATGATAAGTCTAACTCTAGTAGCGTTTAACTAGAATAAGGACTCATGTAGTACACTTGTAGTATGCTATGTACTCATCTGTATCTCTTCTGATTTGCTCCTATAAATGGAACATTTATACACTTGAGTTTTCTCCTAAATAGCTTGAGATTTCTACAGATCGAGGCAAGCAAGATGCTATTATATTGTTTACTTTTCCCTCCTTTGTTTCTTGGTCATTAGTTTGATTTCTTTGTGTACTATAGAAATGGGATGAATTTTAATTAAAAAAATATCGTTGCTAATTATTCATATAATAATTTCTAACTTGTTTTGGACTAATATAATCGTTATCGTTATTGGTCGAACTAGACAGCTAATATAGAACTCCTTCCGGTCCATAATAAGTGTCACTTTGACCTTTTTAATTTGATCCAAAATAAGTTTCTTTTTACGTGATCGAGAACATATTAATTGTTTTATTCCAAATTTTATCTCTATTTAAAGAAGTGAGTTTTTATGTAATCAAGATTTTAAAGATATACCATTCAATTAAGGGTGAGCTAGCCAAAATAATTTTTTTTCCTGTTAAGGAGTGTGTCTAAGACCAAAAGAACACTTATTATGAACCGGAGGGAGTAATGAATTAATGTTGATCGGGCATGCTTAAAATTAATTAGATAGTACTATTTTGGAAACTACTTAGAATCTTGATTTCCTTTCAAGTTCCCCAAATGTGCAAATAAACAATTCAAGAGAACGAAATAACAATACTACAGAAATCTAAAAATAAATAATAGAAAAAGAAGAAAGGCAACACCATGTACACTACGGGTATTTTTTGGCAAGTTCCGCCGTTCTTGCTCAAGTTTCCTTAATTATAGAGGTTTCCATAAGAGAAAGAACCTATTAGAAGTTGGTTTAATTTTTATTAAATAACTTCCCATAGACTACCTTTTGCACGGCAGTTGGTTTGCTTATATATAGCTACAACCGTAAAACCATTTTTTCCACACAATTAAGTTCATGAATATGCATATTGTATACGGTAAAAATCGGGGTCTAAGATCCCGACCCAACGACCGACGGTTCGGACTTGGAATGAGGGGCAGTAGATCAGTTGAGCTCGTTTAACCGGATAGAAACGTTTTCTGACTCCGTCGCCCGACCCAGCAGTTTCTGAAGAGTTACGTTTCATAATTGATAATGAGTCCGAGAAATCCGGCTAGTTGCGGATTTCACTACGCACGACGCGCCATGCAGCTATCAAGCCCGAGATTTAGAGGATCACTATCCATAATTGATTTAGTTACCATGTCAAATACGAATACTTCTACTATAAATAGGGGGTAAATCCTCATAGGAGGGCATCTCGTTTTTTTACTGTCTTCTACACAAATACACTTGACCCTAATTCTCAAAAGTTCTGTAAACATCAAAGTTAATAGAATTCTCACAAATTGGTTCGAAGTGTTTGAGCCTCAGTCCGTGCCATCCGTCATGATCTTCACTGAGGCTATCTCTTACCTTCTTATTCTCAATCTTTATTTCATTATTGTTATTCTTTCGCTCTATAAACGAATCAAGTCGCATATCCTTTAAACCACATACAAATTTAATTGTTACCTTTTTAAGGGGTAAAAACATATTAGTGTATTCTGCTGTGATTTTGTACTAATAATGAGCAGCAACTTGATTGTCAGTGACTTTTCTCCCACTATTTTCATCAACAACACTAGCATACATGAAGACAGATGGAATATAAATATTCAGTAATTTTGGTTCAAACTTGTCTTATAGTATTGTCTTAAGAAATTTACATATTCTCTTAAGAAGTCATGGTCGAGGGTATCTTTTTTTTTTTTTTCGATTTGTGATATTTGGCTCATAGAATCGTAGATTATATCTTTTGAAGGTTGCTTTAGAAATTTAGAACCGGGTGTTCTATTTTTTTCAAAGCAATTTAACCAATTGTCATGATTAGTTTGTCGATTAATTGGCAAGGTTTTCCGAAAATTATCAGCATTTATTTTCTGTTTCATTTTTAATTTCACACATCTTGGTGATTTCAGTAATTTGTAATTTAATCCAACCCCATTTAATAGCGACTTAGCGTGGTCTTCTTCTTGTTCTTGATCTTTTTCCTTTTACCCTTTCGGAGATGAAAGAAAAGCTTGTTCGGATTGTTACCTATTGTATTTTTGTGTTGTTGTTTAAATAAAAAGTTTGCTTTGATTGTTACTTAAATTTTATTATATCGTTAATCTATTGTTACATAACGATAAAAATTCTCATTTTTGTGTAACGAACGATTTAGTGTGATCGCGTCGTTACCTTATTTCTTTTTCTCATTTTGTCTTTACTTATTATCTAATAATAATCTTATTTTATCCTTTACGGTATCTTTTTATAGTAACTCTACCCGATACCCTACTTTTCTTATAGGTTTATCCTTCAAATTACTAACGTGTATATGCAACAATGGCGAAAAAGATCCAAAGTTGTATTCATCGAAACAACATATAATTACGATACAATCTTCTACATATATATAATAGAAGAGGCAAAAAAAAAAAAAATAATAGGATGATAAGTATCCTCACCAAAAAATCTCAATTTAAAAAAAAAAAAAAAAGAGAACAGAAGAAAATGTTAGAATTTTATTAATTCTAATATGTGGCCCAATTAATGTAAAGCCCATAACTAATATTTAATGAAGAATAAATCTCATCCGTCGGTTACTTGAGGACGATCGGATTAAGTCTCAACTCCTATAAATTGTCCTCCTCCACCCATTAGGGTTACCACTTATTCTATATACTTTTTCCCATCACCGATGGTTGTGGTAACATAAGACTAGGGCAAGGAGGTAGAAATCAGTTTATACAATTAACGCTTCCGCTTTCGTGATAATGTCTTCGGCATCAGGCATGTTTTTCGTATTATCTCCATGTAAGATTGTTGTGTTCAAAATCCTGTGTGAATTAAGTTAATCTTACATGTGGTATCAAGAGCCTGGAACTTGAATCAATAATCTTCGTAAGAGAATATAATATATATGGTCATGTGCCGTTCTATCAATTTTCGAACAATTGAATATGGAGCTGTTAATGAAATCACATATCTGTTGTTCTAACCTTCTTGTGTTTGTTTACAAAATTAGGTATTTTCTAATTAACCTAATTATTATAAAGTATTCATGTTAGAAGATTACTTCTGAATTCTTTTTTTTTTAAAAGAAAATAAAGCTTCTGCTAGCTAGTTGATAAAATTTAGTCCATAAAGTACATAATTTGTGATGAAAAGCCGTGATATGAAGATATGAAAATTTCGGTCTGTAGTTTTGTCCTATTGTGAAGCTTTAATGCAAATACTGTGGACTTGATTTTATTTAAGTTAAGTCTCGGCAATTATGTTTTGGATTGTAATGTTAGGTTTACTGTCTAAATATTTTAGACACTTAAGATGATGATGTTTCATTCTAAAAGATTCTGTAATACTTAAGTTTCATACTTACACGCATGTAATCCCACATAATGCATTAGCTGTGATTTAATTCTTATATGTGCTATCATGAAAAGTATTCTTTACATTAAGTGATAGTTAGTGTATGTGTATAAAGTTGCATATAGTTTGTTAGTCACCAAAGTGACCAAACTAGAATGTCTAATATTTACACAAACATTATATTCATGTTAACATTATACATGTACTTATGTTAATATAGTTTGTTAGTCACCAAAGTGACCAAGCCAGAATGTTGAAAATATTCACATGCATAGAAAGTTATGATTTTTATTTTATGTATGCATTTATGTTAATATAGTTTGTTAGTCACCAAAGTGGCCGAACTAGTATGTTTAAGAAAAATATGCATTCATAAAAATTGTCATTTATCCTTTAAACTAATGAAATGCCTATTATTGAAGATAAATGGATAATTGACTTTCACTATTGCTAGAACTTAAGGATTTACCCAAAGGTGAATCAATTATTCTATGAGTAGTGAACATAATGAGGTAAATTAGTATTCTTTAATCAAATATGTATTGTATATCCAAAGATGTCGTATATGTTTGATTGAAAATATTTAATTTCCTGTTAAAGTTGAAAATGGCATTTAAATTATGATAGTATGTCGTAGTATCACCCAAAGGAGAATTACAATATACTTTTATTGTTTTGCTGAATCCACATTATTTTCTAATTTATGAGCATATATATCTATTTTGCAGCTATTCCTCTTCATTCGCTTGCTTCATTTGTTACTCGTGTTCAACCTGGATTTAACTTCTGCTGAAAGGGCATGAACAAGTCCAATTCCACTTAGGTGTGATGGATCTTGACTTGGCTCTGTCGAAAGAAAAAACACATATCGATACGAAGACGTTGAGGATGAGAAGTCTTTCCATAAAGCATGGGAACGCTCTAACATATTGAGCCTTTTGTTTATGCGAATGACTATTGCCAACACAAGATTAAGAGTACTATTCCACAGACAGAAAGTGCCAGGGAATACCTGAAGTTTGTGGAAGAACGTTTTTGTTACGTCGATAAGTCTCTCGGCTGGTATACTAATGGCTGAACTCACGACCATGAAGTTTGATGGGTCGCGTAGTATGCAAAATCATATCATCGAGATGACTAACATTGCAGCAAGACTCCGGACCTTGGGGATGAAAGTGGATGACTCCTTCTTGGTTCAGTTTATTCTGAACTCATTGCCTCCTGAGTATGGACCATTCCAAATTAACTATAACACTATTAAGGATAAGTGGGATGTTAGTGAATTGTCCAGTATGCTTACTCAGGAGGAATCAAGACTTAAGAAACAAGGAGGTCATTCTATTAACCTCATGGGTCAAGGAGCTGGTAAAGGACTTAAAGTGAAGGCCAACAAGTTCAAGAAGAAGAAAGCACCTGCTGAAGTTCAACAGGATGCTCATAAGGAACTCAAGATAGATATGTGTCGTTTCTACAGAAAGGAAGGACACTATCAGAAAGATTGCCCGAAACGTAAAGCTTGGTTTGAAAAGAAAGGTAATTTTAGTGCTTTTGTATGTTTCGAATCAAATTTAGTAGAAGTTCCTAATAATACTTGGTGGCTTGATTCTGGTGTAACTACTCATGTATCCACTATGTTGCAGGGATTTCTTACGATCCAAACTACAAATCCAAACCAAGGATTTCTTGTTCATGGAAATCGTATGAAGGTTCCAATTGAAGGCATAGACCTTATCATTTGATCTTGGAGACTGGACATCACCTTGATCTATTACAGACTCTTTATGTTCCTTCTGTTTATAGGAATTTCATTTCTCTTTCAAGACTTGATGTTTCTGGATTTGATTTTAAGTTTGGACATGGATGTTTCAATTTATATAAGAATGTTATTTTTTATGGTTCTGGTGTTCTTATTGATGGTTTATATAAATTGAAACTCGATAATGTTTTTTCTGAATCCCTTCTTGCTATGCATCAAAATGTTGGAATTAAACGTAGTTCAACGAATAAAGTTCACTTATGGCACGGGCGTTTGTTCATATATCCAAAGAAAGGTTAGAAAGATTAGTAAAGAATGAGATTCTCCCGAATCTAGATTTTCGATCTTGATATATGTTTGGATTGCATTAAGGGAAAGCAAACCAAGCATAGTAAGAAAGGTGCCCGCAAAGCACCCAACTTCTTGAAATTATACACCTGCCGATATTTACGGACCTTTTGATGTTCCATATTTCTTTGGAGAAAAATATTTTATCACTTTTATCGATGATTTTTCACGTTATGGATAAATCTACTTGCTGAAAGAAAAATCTCAAGCAACGAACGCTCTCAAAGTGTACGTCAATGAGGTTGAAAGGCAATTAGATAGGAAAGTGAAAATCATTAGGTCAGATAGAGGTGGTGAATTTTATGGAAAATATAGCGAATCGGGACAATGTCCAGGTCCATTTGCAAAGTTCCTCGAGGAACATGGCATATGTGCACAGTATACTGTACTAGGAACACCTCAATAAAATGGGGTTGCAGAAAGGCGTAATCGGACACTTATGGATATGGTTAGGAGTATGATAAGTAATTCCTTATTACCCAAAACTTTGTGGATGTATGCTCTTAGTACCGCTGTGTATTTATTAAACAAGATTCCTAGTAAAGCAGTTTCAAAGACTCCTTTTGAACTGTGGACTAGAAGGAAACCTAGTTTAAGACACCTGCATGTTTGGGGCTGCCCAGCAGAGGCTAGAATTTATAATCCACATGAAAAGAAATTAGATTCTCGAACAGTAAGTGGTTACTTTATTGGTTACCTAGAGAAATCTAAAAGTTATAGGTTTTACTGTCCAAACCATAGCTCAAGAATTGTTGAAACCGGTAATGCAAGATTCATTGAAAATGGTGAAGTTAATGGAGGGTCAAACGTCAAAATGTGGAGATAAATGAGGTAAGGGTTAATGTTCCATTGCCCGTACAAATGTGCCTACCCTACTTCACGAATATTAATATTATTCCTGTTATCGAAGAACACTTTGACAATACTGAACAACATTTGAATGAAACACTCCAGGAAGGAACTAACTTACAAATATCTGACGCAAATGAACCACAAACAGTGCCATTGACAAAATCTCAAAGAGAAAGAAAATCGGCAATTCCGGGGCCGTTATGTGGTTTATTTATAAGTGTACGCATTTTGACATTGGACTTAATAAAGATCCGGTTTCCATTTTCACAAGCCATAGAAAGCACTCCAGTTCGATAAATGGATTGATGCCATGAAAGAAGAGTTAAAATCAATGGAATACAACAAAGTACGGGATGCAGATCTCGTCAATTACCAGAAAATTCTAAAAGAATCGAGTGTAGATGGGTCTTCAAGACCAAGCGCGATTCAAATGGAAATATTGAACGATATAAAGCCAGACTTGTTGCCAAGGGTTATATTTAGAAAGGAGGCATTGATTATAAAGAGATCTTTTCACCGGTCTCAAAGAAAGACTCATTAAGAATTATTATGGCTTTGGTGGCTCATTATGATTTAGAGTTACACCAAATGGATGTGAAAAGCCGCTTTCTAATGGAGACCTCAGGAGGAAGTTTATATGGACCAACCAGAGGGTTTCAAGAAATTAAAGGAATAGGTCAAATGGTGTGTAAATTAAATAAGTCAATATATGGACTCAAACAAGCCTCACGACAATGGTATATAAAGTTTAATGATACCATAACATCTTTTGGATTTAAGGAAAACACTGTTGATCGATGTATCTACCAAAAGATCAGTGGGAACAAGTTTATATTCTTAGTCTTATATGTTGACGATATTTTGCTTGCTATTAATGATTTGGGCATGTTACGTGAGATGAAAGATTTTCTCTCTAAGAATTTTGAAATGAAAGATATGGGTGAAGCATCCTATGTGATAGGGATAGAAATATTCCGTTATAGATCACAGAGATTATTGGGACTATCTTAGAAAGGCTATATCGAAAGAGTTCTTGAGAGATTTAACATGAACAATTGTTCAGCAGGAGTTGTTCCAATTCAAAAAGGGGACAAATTTAGTCTCATGCAGTGTCCAAAGAATGATGTAGAACGAAAGGAAATGGAGTCAATTCCTTAATCTTCTATTGTTGGAAGTTTGATGTATGCTCAAACTTGCACAAGATCGGATATTAATTTTGCTGTCGGAATGCTAAGAAGATATCAGAGTAACCCGAGAATTGATCACTGGAGAGCTGCAAATAAAGTTTTGAGGTACCTGAAAGGAACAAAGAATTACATGCTCACATATAAGAGATCCAACAGTTTGGAAGTCATTGGATACTCGGATTCAGATCATGATGTATGTGTTGACACTGTAAAGTCCACTTTTGGTTACTTGTTCTATTAGCTAAGGCTGAGCATATCGTGGAAGAGTGCTAAGAAATGTCGTTGCTACATCCACAATGGAAGCACTTGGCATGTTTTTTGAAGCCACAATTCATGCATTATGGGCGAACTTTATTTCAGGACTTGGGGTTGTCGACACCATTACCAAGCCGCTGAAAATTTATTGTGATAATACTGCAGCAATATTTTTCTCCAAGAACAATATGTCACACCCT
This sequence comes from Lycium ferocissimum, assembly GCF_029784015.1. Classification (NCBI taxonomy): domain Eukaryota; kingdom Viridiplantae; phylum Streptophyta; class Magnoliopsida; order Solanales; family Solanaceae; genus Lycium; species Lycium ferocissimum. The sequence continues at coordinate 48,690,500 of NC_081349.1, read as the reverse complement.
AATTTCTGTTAGGGCGTGATGGGCACCCGACCCTTATTTAGGGCCGAGAGCGAACCACGACTCACACAATACTCATAATCACGCCGGCTCTCAAATCATGACACGTATACATAACGAAAGTTTTTGGAAAAATAATATACTTTTATCTTTCTCGAATCAAGGAAAGTACGTAACATATAGAAGCATATAGAACTTATAATACAATGCATAATAACATCGGCCATATAGTCATTAATAACCGACATCTATACCACGACAACGTTCGTAAAGTCTCTAACACAGAACATGATACCATATCATAATACTCTGACTCGGCAAAGCCTCGAGCAACCTGAGCTCGCAATCATTTGAACATCTTCTACTAATATCTTCGGCTCACACAGGTATGCACACGTGGCATGAAACGCGACCCCGAAAAGGGGTCGATGCGGAATATGTACGAGTATGCAAAGCATGAAATATAGTAAGCGATCATGCGAAGTAAAGAGTACCAGAAAATCATAAGACTTGCCTTTTGAAAACATTTGTCATACGCATATGCATATATCGGTAAGTAAAATCTTATCATAATCATATCGTCATATCATCGTACATATATACCCCATGCCGACCCTCTAGTGAGGGACTCGGTGAGTAAAATCATATCATAATCGTGCTGTACGTGCATGCGGATATACATATATACATACGTACCCGCCCTACGGTAGGGACTCGGTCGAATGGCGTGTGCCGCCCCGCTAGCGGACTCGGTGAATAATCATACCGTACCCCCCTTCGGTGAGGGGCTCCATTTTAAACCCCCCCGACCCTTTTTGGGATTTTTCTTACCCCGGGCCTTTTTGGGACCCTTTAATAATCCAAACTCTATACCG
>NC_081349.1:48671586-48689528 GCF_029784015.1 Lycium ferocissimum | reverse complement strand
GCAGCCGCGGTCACGCTTCAAGAGATAAGTATCGATTTTATGTTTGATTAAAATATTTGATTATGTGTTGTCTATATTACATGCAAGTTCGATCCTGGCTATTTGCTTCCGCTGCGTATGCCTGTATTCCATCAGATATTATCCGATTGCAAGATGCGTCTGAGATGTTCCAACCAGTGAATTTTTCTGCATTCGATCTCAACCTCTTCACCCCTTACGGTGTTTTTACTTAATCATATTGATTAAGCATGAAAAATTGGTTTTGACGCTATAACAACGTTAAGCTAACAATGATCATTGAGAATGAAGTAATTTCTGCACCTGCACTGTTTCTATGTCAAGGAATGGTGCTTGTTATTGTTTCAGTAATATATGTTGGTGCTTGCTTCAATGGCTTGAAGTGTTGAATTGAAAACAAAGAAGTGCCGATGGAATACTTGGAATTTTGGCAAACAAGTTCATAATTCTAAACAAATTCCAGTAGAATAAATATAGAGTTCAAATTGTCTTATACTACTATTTTCTTTATTTAAAAATCAAATATTAAAAAAGTGAAAATATTTGAATTTTTACCATTAATTGGTGTTAAAGTTACCTGATTGTGATTGTATGAAAAAAAAAAAAATAATACAACGTCGATGGATATTAGTTAAACTCGACTTAATAATAGCATGACATTCCTTTTTAGCTCCAAGATCAACAGTTTTAGCAAGCTAACAGAGGAGTGGAGATAAACGGTTAACAAATTGAGTGAAATAATAAGTAAAAATGATTAAACTCTAAAAATGATTAAACTCTTTTAATTAATGTTGTTTAAGGGGTGTGCGAAGGCATAACCAATGTGATGTGGCACCTCTATATGGCCAAGTATTCTATTTATCTTTTTTCTCATTTTTTTGATAATTTTTTTCTATTTTCTTATTGTACAAGAATAATTAAATGTGACAATTACTTCTCATCCATTCATTCCTATTCTTTAATGTAAAAATTTAAATGTCTCAAAATTTACTACTCCGATCATTCCTATTCTTTATTGTAAAGAAATTTACTGCTCTACTCAGACAAATAAATGATGAAACTTCAATTTTCAAAACCTTTCGTTTTCTATACTCATTCCTTTTTGTTTTCCGAACTTAATGAAGAAAAAGGTGGTCTTGCATGCTTATAAGAAGACTCTGCCAAAGAGTGTTGAGTGGAGTAAGCCATGCCAGTTGTATACAGCAATAGCAACTCATACCTATATATGTTTTGAGTTTAGATTATGTTGAGACAGTATGAATCACCAAGGAAAAAGCTGATGACTAATCCATCTACATATATCAAAGTTCTACCTATGAGTATTTTTTTTTTTTTTTTTTTATTTTTTTTATTTTAAGCCATCCACCCAGGATGCATCTCCCGTGGTGTGGTGGGGGGTTTGGCTTGAACCCCTACCATGTTAATAACTCAATCGCAAAAGTACAATACTAGAGGGGGACATGGCAACCTTACCTCTATTACATAAAGTTGAACATGAATTGGAGTGCAATGTTGTCTTGCTAGAAGATGAGTCCAAATAGTTTGAGTCTATCAAGAATATAGGCATTCAAGTCTGAAGAGTAATAGGCAACATAGATTTTATTTTGATACACATGAAAAATATTTTTTGTGCTTGGAGAAATTATCTTCTTAGTATTGTCTGTCGGTATTTTTTTTTTTTTTTTTACTTTGCCTATTTATTTTATCATGTGTCATAATGAAATTAGCAGCATATAGTTTGTCTTATGGTGTCTCACAATCAGGGGCGGATCTAGAGGCAGGAGGATGTTCCCCCAAACTCTCTCAGCAAAAATTACACTGTATATATGAGGTAATTTTTTATTTATTTTTTATGTACATATATATTTTGAATCCCTCAACATAAGACTAGAGACTGGCTCAGTGGTTTAAGGGATCCAAAATTCATCTTGAGATTCCAAAGATTGAGGGTTTTTGCAAAGAATTTATTTCATAAATTGTTTTTTGAAAAATAAATAAATGAAAAGAAGAGTCGCTCAGTAGTCAAAGGTGTATGTATATGTCCTGGTACTAAAGGGCATTTATCTTTTGGCATTTATCTTTTTCTCATCTTTTATCTTATTCCCCTATTTTTTATCTTATTTTAAAGAATCTAAAAATAATCTTATAAACTTATCAGTTATTATTAAAAGGTGCAGTACTCAAATAAATTCACTAAAATCTTGAAAAAGTTGTATTTGAACTTTTGTAGTACTAAAAGTTGTGTTGAATTCTTTGACCAATAGATTCTCTAAGAGGTAAAAAGAGATAAAAAATTCAAATTTTAAGAGGTCAAGGGTACACATAAACAACTTAACGTGTGAGTTTCGAAGGTTCTAATTAGCAATTCGTCAAGCTCTTTTTTTTTTTTTTTTTTTTTTTTTTTGCTCTTCCTCCTCTCCTTTTTATATGATTGATAAATTTGTATATATAACGTGAAGTTTCTCTCTGTTTTATGTCTTATTTATGTACGTGAAATTTATCTCTTCTATCTCCATTAAATTATTAAAAAAATTCATTCTCAAATTTTATAACCGCGCGAAGCGCGGACTAATTCACTAGTTAACATGTAAAAGGAAACAAAGGGAGTAGAGTTTTAACTTATGTATATTGAGATAAGATTGAACCGGTAACTTGGAATATAAAGCAAATTTTTAGGTTAAACACGATAAATGTATTAGTAGTATAACAATTCTTTACGCTATGCAAGGTATACAAGTTACATATCAGGAGGAAACTTTAAAATTTACAAGATAATAGGATGGAGAATCTATTTTGCTCGGACTCTATCAAAAGTGTTGTCACACTCTTGCCGGATTCTCCAACAATACACTAGTTTTGGATGATTCGGCACACACCCGGCCGGATTTTTGAAGAGTCCGAGCAAACATAGCTGAGAACCCCCTTTCTCCTCTGTGGATGTGTTGAACCCTTGAATGTTCCTCTTTGTGCAAATTTTCGTCTTCTACTCACTCGAGTATGATCATCTATCGAGCTAAAATGATTACTATTCCCATTTTTGAACTTCTTCTTCTTCTTGCGGTGGATTGAGTCATTAATAATTTGCATTTGCATCCGATGACTCTTTGGCCTCAAACATTTTTTTATATTATCTTTCCTGTGTTCCCTCATCGATCTTCTTCTTTTTCTTTTCTCGTCAAATTTTATAGAGCCTTCAGCTTCACCAGAATTACTAGAAATACTAGTATACGTGACCGCGCTTCGCGCGGTTATAAAAGCAACAAACTAAATTTATAAAATACTTTTGTGGATCTAGCCAAGATCAAGGAGATAAAATATGTACGTACATACAAAAATTAATTTTATAACTTGATAAATCACAAGTATAGTAGTTTATCTTCATGGACAACTTGATTAATTTTCCAGAGGATGTTAGTACCTCCATTAATGTGGAATAATTGAGCTTTCCCTTAGTAGTGGTACTGGTTGTTGAACTCTTTAATAAGCTTTGTCAAAAAAAAAAAAAACGTTTTAATCATATTAAATGTATTTTAAGGTAAATGAAAATAAACGTAGAAATAAATACAGCAGAATTTGGATCAATTGGGTAATTTGGAAGTACGGAATTTTCACGAAGCATAGAGGTATAAAGTCAATGTAATAATTGATATTGTGACTTGGGATATTTATTTGCTTACTTCTGATTTTTCATTTGTTACACTTATATTGGAATATCTTATGTAGTTTTAGTTTGATCAAATGCACTTATGATGCTTAACCAGTTAGTCACTTTATATGACTACAAAGCTGCTCTGTCCTACTGTTCCTTGTCGAGTTGTGGGTCTCCGTTCCAATTTATTTGTCACATTTAATTAGAGGCAAAATTAAGAAAAAAAAAAGTTTTTGATACGTAAGTCAAATAAAATATCATAACTTTACCTGTATTAGACAAATTTATTCTCCTACAAGTAATCATGTCATAGCAAAATAGAAATGTAGAATATGTAACTGATAAACATGTGCTAACATTTTTTCAATTAGATAAAACAGAGACAGTCAAGTTAAAATTGAAATAGATTAGAAATTGAGAAGGAAAAAAGAAAAAACTCAGTGCAAGCTTTCTTTTATTATATTGATATCACCATCCCGTCTCATGGTTTGATTCCAACTGTTATCTACTCTCTCAAAATCATGTAAAAACAAAGAAAAACTGCCATATTATTACATCTCAATGATCAACATAGTGAAGGAGCAAATTTTAGTTTGTAAACCGATTAAACCACATATCAATATATACAAAATTAACTAACAATCAAAATTATCGTATATTTTATCACAAACTAAACAACCTGACAAAAAAGAAATTGCTACCATCAATAGGAAAAGAACTAACAACTGACATACTTAATACAATACAACATCGTAGCATTTTATCAAGCCAGCATAAAAAGAACCAGATAAGTTTACCGTACCAAGCTCATAAGAACTTTATTATATGAAGCATTTTAGGCTTGATATTTCAAAGAAGTTTTGGCCATTACTATACAAAGCAAAAAATATGATTAACAATGGAAGCATTACCTGATAGTATCCAAAAAGAGAAGGACTGGAAGGGTTTTGTGTTGTCCTTGTTTTTCTGGAATACTTTTTCATTTTATACATGAACTTTCACGTTAGAGAAAGAGTTTGTCTTTACTTTTGCATTTAATGGAAATTATGAGCTGAATGCAAATGGGCAGATTTTAATGTTCTTTTACACCTCTTCAGATCAATTGTCGATAGGAAAAGAAATACTTTTGGGGGATAAAATATGACTCTTTGCTACCCTTTTACCGTGACTCTTCGTTGCCCCTCACAATTCTTCAATACCCCATCTATTACAATAATAAATAGGAGTAAATAATTATTGGAAAAGGGGAGATGAGGAGGGGGGGGGGGGGAATAGAAAAGAACTCAAAAAAATGACAAAAAAGATAAATAGCATTCTAGGTCATAGAGAGGTGCCACATCACCTTTTCTATGCCTAGCTTTATATTATATATAGATTCACTGCTTCTTTAATGCCTTTTTGATGTCTTCTTCTTCTATTATATGAGCCCGTTTGGATTGGCTTATAAGTTGCCTATAAGCTGTTTTCAGCTTTTTTGAATGTTTGGCTGGCTAGCTTAAAGCCATTTTGTGCTTAAAATAAGCCCAAAAAATTAATTGAGCCCGTTTGGCTTAGCTTATCTAAAGCAACTTATAAGCTGAAAACAGCTTATAAGCCAAAAAAAATAAGTTGGACTACCCTAACTTATTTTTTTTTTGGCTTATAAGCTGTTTTCAGCTTATAAGCTGCTTTTTTTAAGCCCATCCAAACAGGATGCCTAGGTACAAGAAGAAGTTGTTGAAGCTTGAAACAAAGGCAAGTGCAACAGCAATCTAAGGCTAAGAAGCAAGTGGAGAAGCAAGCCTAAGTAGTTCTACGCAGTATGTGACAAATGCACTGACAAATTCCCAACTTGTAAAGCAAGTAGAGGAATAAGAGAACTGCAAATAAACAAAGGAAAATTAAGTTAATTACAATGAAGTAATCACTTCCAATAACTTGTTTTAACATTATTTCTCATGTGTGTGTTAGGAAAGTAACAATTCAACCACGACAATCAAAAGGGTAAAAATATCTTAATTTTATCCAAGTCATCTTTGAATTTGTTATATCCTTGGAGTCAGCAAATCGCCTCGTATTTGCCCTTGATTCTAGTGTTTGATTATGATTTACCCCTTTTCCTTTAACTATGGTTTAAAATTATTCTCTGTTGTACTTCATGTTAGAGTTATCTTACGGTAAAAGGAAAATATGAGACGATTTACTAACAACAAAGATATAAATGTCCCCTAAGAACAACGAAGGATTAGATTATTATTTTTTTATTGTAATGAAGTATTTTGACCATTTTTCCTATAACAATTCAATCAAGACAATCAAGTTACATTTATTCAATAATCTATGGAAATCCTTGATTTATCTATGTGATGCCTGGAATATTCTGTATAAAGTTCTTGATATCATTTTAGTAACCTTAGATAAGGTAAATACTGCAGTTTTTCATTTTTTCAAACGCGATCACTAAATAAAAAGTCACATTCAATCAATCTTATATAGCAAATAAAATTGGGTGCTAACATTGTAAGGTAGAAACTGACCGAAGTAAAAGAGGATTGACACCATCGCCGATTTCATCAGTTGAGGAATGCAAAAGTTTTCTATGTAACATAGAAAATCCCATGTTGGGGCACATACTGAACTGAAATATTTAATTATATCAACACATAAAACATTTTAAAGGGAAGTTAAAGAGAAAGCAATGAAGCAGTTAGAGAACAGAGTCAATTCTTGTAAAAATAAGCTATAAATAGACTAAATAAAAATGTTGAGCAAAGCGAATAAACATTTACCTACAAGCCTTTCCAGACAAAAAGTCAAGTGGATGACCAAGCAATTTGCCTAGAATGTCACCAAAACCTGATAATAATGCACCCATCACATTCCCCATTCACTAAACCACTAATAACAAACTCATTTAATGCTTTCACATATACTCTTTAATTTCCTGAAAAAATCAAATTAAATAAATCCTCAGTAAATACGAAAAATGAATTCAAGAAACAAATGAAGGAAAGGATAGTCACCGTTGATAATAACTATAGCCTCCGAATCAGTTAAATGTAAGTAAATGGTCTCCAAGCAAAAAATTGAAAAGGAAAAAAAAAAAAAAATAGATAGAGTGAAAATCATACTGTAAGCTGATTTTTCCCCATTCAATTTTTCTTTCACTTTAAATAAATCCTCAGTAAATACGCAAATGAAGGAAAGGATAGGTCTTAAAAGAGAGTAAGTATCAAGCTCTTTTTCTTTCACTGCCACGTCAGAGACCAGAGGGTAAAGACTATCAAACAGCAAAGTCCAATTAGGACTACGAAATGTTTAAGTGTGCATCGAATAAACAGTGAATGCCAAAAGAAAAACCATTGAATAACTGCTTTCTTTCACGTTTCATGTTTAGCAATTCTTTTCAATTGGTATATTAGAAATTGTTTGCTAATCTTTATCATGATACATCAAGTGCAACGGCATGGCCAGCAAAGTTTAGCATAACCATCAATGTATTAATCAACTATCATGTAACAAGGAAAAAAAGTTTTTTCCCCTAATTGTTCTTATCATTTTCAGTTTTCTATTCCAAATATTTTAATAACAAGAATCATATAAACGGCAGAAACAACTTCTTCTAATCAATCAAGTTTTGCGGGAAGCGATTAGAAAGAAGTTGAGAAAATTGATTAGAAAAATTCAAAGCAAGATTATGAACGGATTAGCAACCAACTTAAAATTAGTATGACACCATTAAAAGCATATGTATTCTTGTCCTATAAAAGAGCAAAAAAAAAAAAAATATATATATATATATATATATATATAGATAGAGACTGAAGGGAAATCACTCACAATTTGAAGAATTCGCCAGAGTAGCAGGTTTTCGCTCAAGGAATTTAAAAGGTGTATCCGTACAAGCGCGTTGCGCTGAGATTATTAATGCCACTATTCTTGAACAACTTGGAGCAAGGCCTTCTATTCGCACTATTACAAATATGAAAATAGTGGTCAAAATCGGATTCAATTATCAGCTGCCCCTAATTTATCATAAGAAAACGTTACTTGAAAAATACTGAGACGCAAAGGAGCATGACAGATTTTTGTTTTTGTTATATTTATTGACTCGTTGTGTTTTTGCTCTTCATAAAGTTTGTGTACATTATCAACACTCATTGTATGTTTCAAACAAAGACAAGTTTTTTCATCAAGAATGAGTGTAGCAAATGAGTATCCCGGCCACAACCATGTTACTGGAATGAACACTTAACCTCTACCCCGTTTAAGGCAGAGAATAAGCTTTGTTTGTTAAAATTTAGAAGAAAAAAATCATTCAAAAAAACATATTAACTTTGTAAGCGCAAAATAGATCTTTACCCTTATGAGCAATGAGTTTGTGAGGAAAACTTATCATCCCTCCACTTCACAAAGCCAAAAATCACGGAAATATTTGGACACAGAAAATAGAATAAGAACAGAGATGCAAGAAAAAATTATGCTCTGCTCTGAATTATAGAGGAAAGCAAAAAAATAATTATTCAAATTCTAGTTAGAGGAAATTTCAAATTTCAAAGAAATGAGATTCGGGGATAAAACTTTCAGTTGCAAAATTTATATGCAAAGCTTCCCTATGTAAGTAGTAAGCACTAATTGCGCAGCATCAAGAGATAAATTTACGATATCAAATCCAACGCTTCAAAACAGTCTATGGTCAGTTTTTCTCATAAGTATTGAAGCAAAAATGTGTTTAGTAAATGAACAATGGCAAAGTGTCATAGTTTTATGAAGGGCCAAACCCGAAAATTCTGATTTACAATCTTTACTGTCTTCTTCGGTTACAAATTTCAGAAGATGAAACAAACCATCAATGGAAGCAGAAGCATTTTCTATATATTTATAGACCTTCGTTCTCCGATTTGCACCAAAATTTCTTTAACTGAGAGACATAAAAAAAAAAAAAAAATTTAGTGATTTGATAAGAAGGAATTACATGATCAATCATAATTAATACTAACCACGAGATCTTGAAACAGACGACCTTAAAAAGTCGAGGGAAGTACTTGTATGAAAAGATTTTCCGGCGAGAAAACAAAGGCACAGTTGTTTTTGCTCATCGTTAGTGGTTACAGAATTTGCAGACAAGTTTTTTTCTTTAAGGGCAGTTTAGTTTTTTCCGGTAAGATTAACTTAATTGACACATGATCTTGAACACAACAATCTTACATGACGATAATATGAAAAACATACCTGATGCGGAAGACATTATCACGAAAGTGGAAGGGTTAATTGTATAAACTGATTTCTACCTCCTTGCCCTAGTCTTACGTTACCACAACCGTCAGTGATGGAAAAAGTATATAGAATAAGTGGTAACCCTAATGGGTGGAGGGAGGACCAATTTATAGGAGTTGAGACTTAATCCGGTACGTCCATCAAGTAACCGATCTAACGGACGAGATTTATTTTTCATTAAATATTAGTTATGGGCTTTACATTAATTGGGCCACATATTATATATATATATATATATATAAGAGGGAATGTGAGGACTTTTGTAGTCCTCACAATAATTTCCCAAATTTTTAAAAACTTTTTCATTAATTACTTTTATGTCCTAATTTTATTTATTTAAGTCAATTTTTTTGTTTTTTGTTTTTAAAGTCTACTTTTCAAAAGCTATCGAGCTCGGGAACTTTTGTAGTCCTTACAATAATTTTCAAATTTTTTTAAAACTTTTTAATTAATTACTTTTAGGTCCTAATCTTATTTATTTATGTCAATTTTTTTGTTTTTGTTTTTAAAGTCTACTTTTCAAAAGCTATCGAACCTCCTACCTCATTTTTCACGTTCTTTGATTTTCGATTGGTGCTCGATATCCGCATTTGAGCCCAATTAATCCAGATAATTCGCACTGCATCGCGCCTATTCGGGGGGAGCGCTTCCTCCAAAGATTTTTTTCCATATTCATGTTCGAACCCCTAATCCCTAATTAAGAGAGGAGCAGCTCCATCTGCTGCACAAGTTAAATTATGTATTTGTCTTAAAAATTCATTAACTATGTATAGATTATTTATTTAGAACTAAATAACTTCAGAAAATTAGGATACATAAGTTATAATGTCAAATTCTGGTTCCAAATTTGATTTGAATTAAATAATTTCATCAAAATGGAAGTTAAAATATTAAAGGAGTGAAATGAAAATTTTGCTTTTATATAACTACCCACTTGTGGGACTACAATGGGTATATAGTTGTTGTTGTTGTTGTTGTACACTTGTACTAACACAAATTATATTTCTTTAGTTAAAATATCTGCTTTTAAATCTTGAGTTTGGGCCCGGGCTTAGCACGGGCCTCACATAACTAGTTAGAATTAATAAAGGGCAACTCGCAGAATTGCCCTTCTTTTGGGGTGGTCTTTAAATTTTGCCCCTCATATTTGAAATCTTTAAATTTTGCCCTTCGGCTAAAACCCATAGGTTCCAAGTTCGAACCCACAAGTTCCAGGTTCGAACCCACACACAGTCAAAATTTTAAAAAAAAATTCGCAAGACAGAGTTTAAATTTCGCTATGCCCCCACCGGCATACACTTGTGAAGGAATTACCAAAGTTATGCCGGACCCGGCATACTTATGCCTTAAGAGCACTTGGCATAAGTATGCCGGGTCCGGCATAACTTTGATAATTCCTTCACAAGTTTATGCCGGGTCCGGCATAAAAGTTTGCCCATTAAAAGTATGCCCCCACCGGCATAAATTTGTGAAGGAATTACCAAAGTTATGCCGGACCCGGCATACTTATGCCTTATGGGCAGACTTGGCATAAGTATGCCGGGTCCAGCATAACTTTGATAATTCCTTCACAAGTTTATGCCGGGTCCGGCATAAAAGTTTGTCCATTAAAAGTATGCCCCCACCGGCATAAACTTGTGAAGGAATTATCAAAGTTATGCCGGACCCGGCATACTTATGCCAAGTCTGCCCATAAGGCATGAGTATGCCGGGTCCGGCATAAATTTTGTAATTCCTTAACAAGAGTATGCCGGGTCCGGCATACACGCTACCCAAACCTTGCCTTGCAATTTTTTTTTTTTTAAATTATGCTTGAGCGGGGGTTCGAACTCAGAACCTCATGATTTCTGCGTGAAAGCTTAAAGTTGCAATGCGAAGGGAAAAAATTAAAGACCAAAGAATATGAGGGGCATAATTTAAAGACCACAAATATGAGGGGCAAAATTTAAAGACCACCCCAAAAGAAGGGCAATCCGCGCAAAAAAATGATTAATAAAACTAAAATTTACTTGGCATAGCTTACATTATTACCTATTTATGGAACATAACTAAACTTTACAATAATTATATTTGGTAGCTAAAATATAACATATTTACTTCCTATAACTATCACTTTTTTACCACTCATCTGATAGCTTCCCACACCCCTAAATTTAAGCAAAAAAAAAAAAAGTTCCTCTCTCCTATCCCCCTAAATACACGCCATTATGCCCAATATCTCTTAATTTCCTTCAATTTCAAATCAGTTTTACAATAGTTCATCTTCCTTGTTTATCTCTAATTAACTACTCATTAATTTCACTCATAATTCAAATCTAATTCCCAAAAAAGGTAAGATTCTATACTAATTTTTACATTTCACCGTGTATTTAACCTATATATTTATGTTGTATTTTTAGTATATTTAGCTCATTTGTATTTTTTAGTTCAGTTATTACAGATCTATGACTTAACCAGATCTACATTTTATGTGCATTTTAAGTATATTTTGTACTGTTTATTTTTTTTCACATGTTTCTTCAGTTAATTCATGTTTATTGTTCTTCACCATAACTGTAATTTTTTGTAGTATATTTAACCATTTAAATACAGTCGAAATATACAACAAATATAACTTAGATATATTCCATAAGTCCACTTTTAATGTACAGTGTGTTACAGAAGTTAAAATTTCATCTAAATACACTCCCAATATATTTTACATATATATATATAAAATATAGTTAACAGTAAACCAGAATAAGTAGTAGCTAACAAATCAGTCAAAGTGCAACTAAAATATAGCAAAAATATATACGAAATACAACTATTAAAACATAAATCCAAAATAAAAGGTCAAATCAGTTTGTATAGAGTAGACTTGTCAAATCTTATTAAATCACCAATATAACATAACATCTTGTTAGCTATTTGAATGAGATATGAGATCAGATATGGAATGGGAGGATATTTGCGTGAATCAGGGAACATTAAAAACTGATTTTAATTTAAATTGGAATAGAATTTGTTTCCATAAATATAGCACTTTCAATTTTCTCAGTGTGTGTATTTCCGTTATATTTATCCTATATTTAAGTGAACGCGTCTACTAGCTAAATCTAGGGTTCTCCAGCTATGAATTGTAAATGTAGAACATGTAGTTATAGGTTGTTAGAAGGAGCTAAAAGATAGTTGTTTCTGAAAATTTTTCTTAATAAAATTCTAACATTCTCTCACTTGGCCTAATGACCGCATAACACTAATATTTAACGACATAAACATTAGTTGCGCATAAAATAAATCTCTTATATAATGTCCATCATACATACCATAACATAACAAACCACTAATGCGAGTTATGGCAGTTATACATAATTTTGTGTTACATACTTCCTTCCATATACTACAACATTAGCAACTTATCATACTAGGTTCATAAGCTATAAAACATTTAACATTACGGTCCACAATAATGTCTCATTGAGACTCATCCTGTAATATCTCAGAACAATAATGTGTACACCATTATGAGAAACAGGAAATTCATTAATGTATATCAGAAACACATAATTGAGCTCAGAGTGTCAAACATTATAAAGAAAAACATTAATCATAAGTACAACCAAGACCCATTCTATGTACATGTTCTTTAAATGTCTTTGGTTGTAAACCTTTCGTTAACGGATCTACAATCATGAGATCAGCTCTAATATGCTCAAGTGACACCTTTTGTTTCTGAACTTCATCCTTGACGGTAAAGTATTTTAATTCCATATGCTTGGCACCTTTGGAGTACTTATTGTGTTATATCTCGCATTTTGTACGTCGGAATATTTTTAAGTTGGTTGCGAAAGGTCGTGGACAAGGCTATCTTCCGACTTTGTTTTAACGCATAAGTGCTTATGAACTTAGTTGGATGGAAAGTTAGACATTTCATGAAAATTTGGGGCCAAAGGTGAAGTGTTGGAATTTAAATTCATGAAAAAAATAACCATGTGGCCATGCACATGACTTGTGGGCCATAGGCCACATGTGTGAAGAATATATGTAGTATTAGATGACTTATTAAGTCATCTTTATCATTTTCATTTCTTGGAAATTTCTAGAAAATTGGAGAAAAAGGAAAACAACAACAACAACAACAACAACCCAGTGAAATCCCACAACGTGAGGTCTGGGGAGGAGAGGTAGAGCGTACGCAGACCGACTCCTACCAAGGTAGGACGAGCCGTTTCCGAAAGACCCTCGGCTCAATAGAAAGCATAAAAGCATAAAAGCATAACACGAGGTCAGATAAGGCCAAGAGATTCAAAGCGATATGGAAATGCAAATAACTAAAGCGACTAAGCCATGATGAAGCAGTTTGTAAAGGAGCGATAGCTATCACGAATAAAAATAAGATAATCAAAGTACAGGATAACAAATAGTAGCAGAAACCAAAGCACAAATGTGACTACTAATATGAAAGGATAAACGTTACTATCTACTAGCCTTCTACCCTAATCTGAGTCCTCCATACCCTCCTATCTAAGGTCATGTCCTCGGTAAGCTGTAACTGCGCTATATCCTGTCTAATCACCTCTCCCCAATACTTCTTCGGCCTACCCCTACCTCTTTCGAAACCATCCATGGCCAACCTCTCACACCTCCGCACCGGGCATCTCGTGCCTCTCCTCTTCACATGTCCAAACCATCTCGGTCCTCGTTTCCCGCATCTTGTCTTCCACCGAGGCCACTCCCACCTTCTCATTCCTAATTCCTAATCCTCGTTACTCTTGGTGTGCCCACACATCCATCTCAACATTCTCATCTCGGAAACTTTCATCTTTTGAACGTGAGAGATCTTAACTGGCCAACACTCCGCCCCATACAACATGGTCGGTCTAACCACCACTTTGTAGAACTTGCCCTTAAGTTGTGGTGGCAACTTATCACATAGCACTCGGCCGAGCCTCCATTTCATCCACCCCCGCCTTAATACGATGTGTGACATCATCGTCAATCTCCCCACCGTCTTGTATAATAAACCCAAGATACTTGAAACTACTTGTCTTCGAATGACCTGGGGGTACCAAGCCTCACTTCACGCCGGCCTTCGAGGCGCTTCTTCGAACTTGCACTCCAAGTACTGTCTCTTGGTCCTACTCGCCTTGAATCCTTTAGACTCCAAAGTTTGACGCCAAACCTCCGGCTTAGCGTTGACTCCGCTACGAGTCTCATCGATCAAGACTATGTCATCCGCGAAAAGCATACACCATGGCACCTCGCCTTGAATATGCCGCGTCAATTCATCCATCGCCAAGGCAAATAAAAATGGACTAAGAGCTGATCCTTGATGCAACCCCATCACAACCGGGAAGTGCTCGAGTCTCCTCCTACTGTCCTTACCCTGGTCTTGGCTCCCTCATACATGTCCTTGATCACCCTAGTGTACGCCACAGGTACACCTTTAGCCTCCAAGCATCTCCATAGGATCTCCCTTGGAACTTTGTCGTAAGCCTTTTCTAGGTCGATGAATACCATATGTAAGTCTCTCTTCCTCTCCCTATCTTTTCCACCGCCTTCTTACAAGATGGATGGCCTCCGTAGTTGAGCGTCCCGCATGAATCCAAACCGGTTCTCTCGAAATAGCTACACCTCTCCTCACCCTCATCTCCACCACCCTTTCCCACACTTTCATAGTATGGCTTAGCGACGATACCTCTATAGTTGTTGCAACTACGGATATCGCCCTTGTTCTTGTATAGAGGGATCATTACACCGACCTCCATTCTTCGGGCATCATTGCCGTCTTAAAGATGACATTAAACAACCTAGTCGCCACTCCAAACCCGCCGAGCCCGCAAACTTCCACAAATCTCTCCAGGAATCTCATCAGGTCCTGTCGCTCTTCCCTTGCGCATCCTACGAACAGCACCCTTAACCTCCTCAACCTTAATACTCCTGCAATACCCAAAATCGCGACGCCTCCCTGTAAGTTCTAAATCTCCCAACACAATGTCCCTGTCCCCTTCTTCATTCAAGAGTTTGTGGAAATATGACTGCCATCTCCGTCTAATGCGAGCCTCTTTCTACCAATACTTTGCCATGCTCGTCCTTGATGCACTTCACTTGATCCAAATCACGTGCCCTCCTCTCCTTGCCTTGGCTAGCCCGAACAATTTCTTATCCCCGCCTTTTTCCTCTAGTTCCGCATAAAGGCGTTCAAAAGTGCCGTTTTTGCCATCGAAACCGCCAACTTCGCCTCCTTCCCTCGCCATCTTATAAAGTTCTCTGTTCGTCCACTTCTCCACCTCATCCTCGCTTTCTATAAACTTCGCATACGCCACCTTCTTTGCTTCCACCTTCCTTTGCACTTCTCCATTCCACCACCAATCCCCTCGATGCCCACCCCGACTACCTCGTCGAGACCCCCGACTTCCCTAGCTACTACCCTAATGCAACTAGCCGTTCTATCCCACATACCGGTCGCATCCCCACTACTATCCCACGCCCCCGCGGTCTGTGATTCTCTCCCATCTCCGTGGCACTAGTCATGGTCAAACTCCCCCATCCGATCCTAGGCCGAACACCCACGACCCTCTTCTTTCTCGTCATCTCGATCCCTAAATCCATCACCAAGAGCTTATGTCGGGTTGTAAGGTTGTCGCCGGGGATGACCTTACGCTTCTTACGTACCTTGTCATCCTCGCCTAAGGAGTAGAAAGTCTATCCGAGTCTTAGCCACCGAACTACGAAAGGTTACCAAGTGCTCCTCCTTCTTTGGAAAACTCGAATCGGCTATCACCAACCCAAAAGCTCTTGCGAAATCCAAAAGTGCGACTCCTCCTCCATTCCCTCGTCCCCGAAGCCAAAACCTCCATGACATCATCATAACCCCCGAAATAGACCCGACGTGCCCATTGAAATCACCTCCCACGAATAGCTTCCCCGCAGGTGGTATGCCTCCCACTACCTCGTCCAAATCCTCCCAAAATCGCCTCTTCTCCTCGCCTCGCCTAAACCCGCGCGCATACGCACTAATGATGTTCAAAGTAAGCCCTTCAACGACCACCTTAATCGACATCATCCTATCAGTGACCCTCCTAACCTCTACCACCTGATCCCTCAAATCACTATCTACTAAAATGCCTACCCCATTCCTATAGTTCGACCTACCAGAGAACCAAAGCTTATACCCGTCTACCTCCTTAGCTTTAAGGCCTACCCATTTGGTCTCTTGAACACAAGCTATATTAATCTTCCTGTTCTTAAGAATCTTAACTAGCTCTATGGATTTCCCCGTTAACGTCCCAATGTTCCAAGAACCTACTCTCGGCTTAGACGCTCCTCTAACCCACTTACCACTCCCAACCCTCCCGACGAGAACATGACCCTAGTCTACCATCAATAACCAAAGCCACAAAAGCTAGTATGAACTAATAAATTATTAAAAGGGCTACAGTCCGCAAAATATAACTACGGGTGTGTGGACAAAGAATGGATACGAGCAAATGAGAAAATTAACTCCGCTTCAAATGAACCCGTTCGCCGTCAAAAAACCGTTCAACGCCGGAGTTACCGTTCACCGCCGTGGTACCGTTCACCGCCGCAGTAATGTTCACAAAGACACGAAAGGGAAGAGAGAAGAGAGAGGGGGAAAAGGAAAAAGAAAAAAAAATGGAGGGAGAAGGAGGAGAACGAATCGGCCCGAAAAATGACGCCGGAAAAACTTCGCCGGCGTCGGATCGGACGGCGCGCCGGTAGTGTATAAAAAGGGGAAAAAGAAGAGGTATAGAAGAAGAGAAGAAGAAGAGAGAAGAGAGAAGAAAAGTAGATCCGGCCGGAAAAGTGACCGGCGTTGCACAGTGTTTGTAGTGGCCGGAAAAGTGGGCCGGGCCGTTACCCGATCGTCGCCGACGTTAAGCTGCCGAATGGTCGGAACGGGGCCGAACGATCGGAACGATTCTTGGACAACGGAATGGCCGGATCGTACAGTGCCGGAACAGTGATCGTAACGAGAATCATAGAAAATGGAAACCAAGGAAGTTCTTTTTTCTTTTTCAGAAAAAAAAAAAAAAGGAAAAAAAAAAAAAAAAGGAAAACAAAAAAAAAAAAAAGAGAAAAGGAGTGCACATGACCGGCCATGTGCCATGAAATATATATATATATATGGGTATGATGACTAAATAAGACACAAGTCATCATTTTCACTCAAGGAAAAATCAAGAAACTTGGAGGAAAAAGAAAAAGAAAGAACAAGAGAGAGCCACGGCCAAGGGCTGGCCCAAACTTTCCCCTCCAATTTAATCATGAAAAATTATTTTCTCCTTGTTTCTCTACTAATTGGGAGGCCCTCGTCAACGTGGAGTAGTTGTTAGAACAAGAAAATCACTCGTTGTTGCTACGACCACTTCTAGCCGAGAAGAGGAATTGAAGGCAAAAGGTAAGAATTCCATCTTCTTTCATGTGTTGTTGGTGATTGGTACGTGTGGTGATATATGGAAATGAATGAAGTTCATAAAAATATGGTGTTGTGTGTGCTTGGCCGTGTATGTATAGGGTTATGTAGGAGTGAAGAATAAATCTTATTTAGTGTGTGGTTGTTGTTGTTATGGATTATGTGATGTAGAAATGAATGAAATGCATGAAAGTATGATGTTGAAGTTGTAGCCGTGTATGTTGTTGTTGTGGCCAAAAATGGGCTGATTTGGTGTAGGCATGTGGGACTAATGTGATGTAGTATTTTGGTTGTCGTCGTGGTGAATTCTGTGATGTAAAATGAAGCTTTAATGATCCAAGTTGAAGTCATAATCGTGTGGGCTGAATTGGATGATAATGTGACATTGATATGGTTTCTTGAATTTATGAAAATGAAGTTGTAAACGCATGTATTGTTGACATAATTTATGAGTGTGGAAGAAAGAAAGGTGTTGGTAATGTTCTTGTTGAATTGGAATAGTTTCGGGTGGAGTAGTATATTGTTTGAAGTATTTTGAATATTTTGCGGATTGTTTAAAGCGCTCTTGAATCTTGCGCGAACGGTTTGACTGGTATTTGA
>NC_081349.1:48538398-48671486 GCF_029784015.1 Lycium ferocissimum | reverse complement strand
GTTCCTCGTGGAGTTCATTTGACCATGAATATCATAACATATTTTACTTTTTCGCACATAGCGCTCTTTTTTGTCCTTGTCTTGAGGAGTCAAATAATTGTGTATGATCTTCCTTAACTCTATTTTGCATTTTTTACGGAGATTATTCCATGCATTTTCCTAAAAATCCCCAATAACAAAATCCACAAAATTATAATGTTTAGAAGAAATTGAAGAATAACGATCAAAGGAGATTTCATTTACGCTTGTGACCTCTTCATTCTCATTCTCTTCAAAATTAATCAACTTATGTGGATAAGAAAAATCGGATATAAACTCATCATTTGTTGAATTAAATTCAACCAAATCTTCATTGCAAGCAATCTCCATTAGATCTAAACCTTCTTCTTGAGTGATAACCTTTTTCTCACAAGGCTTGTCTTCTTGAGTTGATTCATTCTCACATGATGTTATGTCATTTATTTGTTCACCACCAAAATTTAAGGAGTTCACAATACTTACCAAGTGATTTACTTGCATTGCTAAGTGCATCATGGCTATTTGATCCTGCACATGTTTTTCTTCTGTCTTTTTCATATAGATATACAAAGTCTCTTCAAAACTTTTGTTCTCCTCTTGAGGTGGTTGACTCGTGTTGCTTTGATTCCACATAAAATTTAGGTATTGATTGCATTCCGGACTGCCATTATACCCATAAAAATCATTATACATGTAAGAACTACAAGCATCGTGACATTGTTCATAAAATGAATCAAAAAAGATAGGATTATCTGATTGGCATTCATGACTAAGGTGACTTCCACCACAACATTCACAAATAACAGACCTTTGATTGATTAATTCCTCAAGGTATTTTAGTTTTTCAAAAATACCGCATGAGATTGTGTTACCTGTTTGACATTCAAAGCTTTGGTGGTTGCCTCCACAGAAATCACATGTGACTGACCTCTGACTTATTTTATCAAATAATTCTTCAAGGTCTTTCAGTCTCCGAGAACTGCCATATGAGAAAGTGTTACCTGCTCGACATTCATGACTGAGTGATTTTCACCACAATAATCACAAGTAACTGACCTTTGGTTGACTCTAATTGGTAATTTTTCAATGTCTTTTGATTTCTCGGAATCACCATATGAGAACTCATCAAAGAGTTCACAATCATCTTCATATTCATAAATAACTGATTGATAATTCAATGTATGATGGTTCCCAACACAAATATTACAAGTGATAATCACCTGACAATAACTTTCAACCAGATTTCTATGTAGTTGATTAACATTCATTTTGAAGGTGCATGGAATGAGTTTTCTATCAAAAAAAAAAAATCAAGTCTTGCTCCAACACTTGTTATACATTAGGATTTTTTTTAAGATAATTAAATAATGATATGATATATAGTAATAATATAAAAATATAATATTAATATGATATATAATAATATTAGGATTTAATAAAATCCTTCCCCTGTTTGAAATCTTTCTTTTGCTTGGATTTCTTTTTCAAGCGTTTTTCTTTCCATGCATGGAAATATTTTTTTCTTTTTGTGCCTATAAGGCTTTTTTGTTTGTGGCATTTCTAATCTGAATTGTCCACAAAATTATCCTAATTGTTGTCTTTCGGTAAGACCATGTTTCTTAATTTGCTGGTTCAACTTAATCTCATTACATAAAGCCAAACCTTCTTGCATACATGTGCCTATTAGGCTCCCATAAGTGTAATTGCTATAATTTATACTTGTTTCCCCTGTACTAAGAGCTTTCCTTGCTATTTCTGCAAAAAAGGCAGGTAATCCATCTATAAATTTGGACTTCCAATGGTTATCATTGCATTCGGGTAATTTCATGATCCGACAAAGGAATATATCCTTATACCATCTGAAAGAAGTAAGAGTTTTACATCTCAGATTTTGAAGTAATGTCCTAATGGTCTCATTATTATCTGACCATCGTCCTGAAAAGTGCTCAATAATATTAAGAACTAGTGTATAAACAGCAGTCGAAACTAAGACCATTTCTTGGTTTTCTCCTGGTTCTCTTTTGATAGCGTTAAGAATACTTCCACGCTGTTCTTGGGTAAGATAATTGTCCCACCAACCTTTTAATTGGCCAGTCAATCCTGCTATTATCATGTCTGCGATAGTACGCTCACTGTTTTTATTAACCTTGCTGATGGTACTATACATCAACATTCTATGTATTGTACAATAGATTTGCCTTTCACTGTAACCATCTATGTTCCATTCATAGATTTCTTTTCCACTATAGCTTGTATTATTAACTGCACGCTCTTCTTCTATTAAGACATCTTGGGAGTTGGCCTAGGATAATAAATCATCCTTTGATATGGCTTAACAAAGATAATACTCATCTATTTTATTTATATTTGCTGCTATTTTGGCCTTATAATCATCATCCTCAGCTATTAAAGGGCTAATATGGAAATCTTTAAATTTCTCATCAAGCATTTAAGCTAATTCTGAAAAAGGTTTTAATTTAAAATCCTTTATTTCAGGTGGAGGCTATATACTTGGAGTAGCAACAACTTCCTGCTTTTTCCCTATATTAAGGGTGGAACTTTGTAATGTCTCTATTTGAGAAAATAGTTTATCAATTCTATCATTTAGTGAAAGAATTTGTTCACCCAAGATAGTTATGTAAATATTAGCATAGTTTTGTTGTTTAAGCATATTATTAAGATGCTTAATAGTTACTTGTAAAGTGTCATTTCCAAATAATTTTGAAAATGCTGCAAAATGAAGAGTCTTATCATCTTTACTAATTTGAAAAGATTTTTGTGAGGAAATACTGCACTAACCACTTCTCCATTAGTCAGTTCGTACTTGCGCTCCAAAACAGATATATAATTGTCAACATATTTGTGTATAAACCAAGGAACAAAAAATATAATTTGGTTAATCCGAGAAAGATCTTTATAAAATTCATTTTGAAAACGTGTCGTTTCACTATTAGTAAAACTTGCAAAAAACCATTTTCTAAATGGCTCCCATTTGGGTGTATAAAATTCATTGCTAATTTTCAGTCTTGCGGGTGATCCCCGACTAAAATCAATTTTTTGATCTTGATCCATTAAATATCTTTAAATTCCATTTCAGACGCAGTCAATTCTATGTATGGAATACTAGTAACAATATTATCTTGGTCAATCTTAAGACCGCTAACGCTATTAGTGTCAGTTTCTCTAATCTGAGAAGTAGAATCTCTGGATGGAGACTTGACAATATAATCAACTGGTGAAATATAAGAATGACATGAAGAATTTGATCTAGTTAGTCTCGATCTACTACTGGTACTATGACTTTTAGCTTTATCTAATAAAGATGGAGGTTTATAAAATCTTAATTTAATAGTCCCATCTGGAGCTTGCTCAATTTCAGAAATATCAGTATTTATATTGTTTTGAGGAGGTGCTGCTCCTTCTATGACCCACTCTTTGGGAAAATCAATTTCATCCCATTTGATAGGTCTTCGAGTAACAACTTTGGATTTATCAAAATTAGTTTCTATTAAAATAGTTTCATTTTTGGAATCCATGATTTTACACATAGGATTCATAGTATATAATGGTTTAAAATATATTGCAGATACATATTACCTCTGTACCTGGCATATAATCATAACGATGTAATTTAACGCTTAATATTAAAACATCTAAAGAATAATCATCCTGCAAGTTAGGATATGCATTAAAATAAACAGGTCATAGGCCAAACTAGTTTGTACTGTCCCTATAAGGGATTTTTTCCAATTTCTATTTTGTCCATCTCTTAAAGCTGCTATAAAGCCTTCCGGCAAACCTCCTAATCTAAGCGGTTTGAATGCAACCCGTACCAACCCAATTTGCATAAATCTATGGGTTTCCTTATAAAGAGCTAAATCACTTTCAGATAATAATCTAAAAGTAGCATGGTCACTATCAACTGTAATTGTTTCTTCAGTGGTTTCAACCTCTTGTCTGAGACCTAATTTCTTAAAAGTACCCATTTGATAGATTAATCTAGGCTGAATCTTAGGAACTATCCATTTATTAAGTAAATCTAAGTATTGAGGCATATCATATTCCTCTTTTTTAATGTTTTTAACAGTATTTTTTCTTCTAATGATATCCATTAGAGAAAGAGTGTTGAACATATATCACCTATTACTACTTCCGTACTGTTAGCTGATACCATTCAACTTGCAGATCGCACTTTGGGATGGCGCTGCAGAGGATCTTTTATAGGTTAATAACCCTGGCGATCGGTTTGTCCAATCTCAGAATAAGTCCAAAAACAGCCCTAAACGCCACCTTGGCTAAGCGGGCATAACAACAGGACCACATACAAACTCCAACCCATCACCCTATGGTAGAAACAGCTGTGGAAGGAGAAACTTCCGCAGCAACTCAAGGAGGAAATTTCCTCACAACTATGGAAATAATTATTTCTCAAAAAAATTTCATAAAGGTTACTCTTTTAATTGATTACAATTTCAAAAAGGAATTCTTGCTCTTGTTGATAGTGGAGCTGATTTAAATTGTATTCAAGAAGGATTAATTCCTTCAAAATATTTTTATAAAACTACTCATAGTTTAAGATCTGTTAATGGGCAGAAAATGGGTATTACTTTTAAATTACCAAAAGCCTATATTTGTCAAGACAGAATTTGTATACCACAAAGTTTTGTCTTAATAAAAGATATTTCAACTGAAATTATTTTGGGAACCCCATTTTTTCAAAAAATATTTCTTATCCAAAACTGAGATCCTAAAGGTATTATAGGAATCATTGAAGGAAAAACTATTGAATTCCAGTTTATAACTGAACCATTTTCCAGAATTTTAAATGAGATAAAAGATAGGTTAATGAATAAACATCAACAAATCAGTTTTCTAAAACAAGAAATCTATGCTCTTAATATTGAAGAGATTTTGCAAAATCCTAAATTGCAGCAAAAAATAGATTTCTTAAAAAAACAATTTTCATTACAAATTTGTAGTGATCATCCTAATGCTTTTTGGGAAAGGAAAAAACATATTGTTTCTCTTCCATATGATGAAACCTTTTCTGAGGAAAATATTCCTACTAAAGCAAGGCCATGTCAAATGAATTCTGACTATTTAGAATTATGTAAAAATGAGATTTTTTTTTTATTATTATTACATAAGGGTCTTATCAGATCTTCGAAATCTCCATAGTCATGTACAACTTTTTATGTTAATAAACATGCTAAACAGGAACGAGGAGTTCCTAGGTTGGTTATTAATTATAAACCCCTTAATAAGGTTTTGAAATGGATTCGATATCCAATCCCTAATAAAAAGGATTAATTAGATCGACTCCACAATGCTATTATATTTTCCAAATTTGATTTAAAATGGGGATATCGACAAATTCAAATTGCCAAAGCAGATAAATATAAAACTGCTTTTAATGTCCTTATTGGGCAATTCGAATGGAATGTTATGCCATTTGGATTAAAAAATGCTCCTTCAGAATTTCAAAAAAACATGAATGATATTTTCATGCCTTATAGTAATTTTATCATTGTTTATATCGATGATATTTTAGTATTTTCAAATACTCTAGAAATGCATTTTAAACATCTTGATATATTCAAGAAAGTAATTATACAAAATGGATTGGTCATATCCAAACCAAAGATGTCTCTCTTTCAAACCAAAGTCAGATTTCTGGGTCACAATATTGAAAAAGGAAAAATTATTCCTATTAATAGAAGTATAGAATTTGTTTCTAAATTTTCTGATATTATTACCGATAAGACTCAGCTTCAACGATTTCTTGGGAGCTTAAATTATATTTCACCATTTTATAAAGATTTAGCAAAAGATACATCTATTTTATATGATAGATTAAAAAAGATTCTAAAACCATGAACTGATGATCATACTCAAGCAGTTCGTAGAATCAAGGAAAGAGTTAATAACCTTCCTTGTCTTACCTTAGCCAATCCTAGCTGGCAAAAAATTATTGAAATAGTTGCTTCTGATATAGGATATGGAGGAATATTAAAACAATATTCCCCAGAGGATAAACACGAATATTTGATACAATTTTATTCTGGTAAATGGAATAATAGCCAGAAAAATTATGCTACTGTGGCTAAAGAGATTCTAGCCATAGTAAAATGTGTTCTTAAATTTCAAGGAGATTTATACAATCAAAAGTTTTTAATAAAAACTGATTGCCAAGCAGCAAAATTTATGTTTAATAAAGACTGTAAGCATGATGTTTCTAAACAAATGTTTGCAAGATGCAGGCACTATTAGCCCCATTTGATTTTGAAATTCATTATAAGAAAGGGACAGATAATAGTCTCCCTGATTTTCTTACAAAAGAATATTTGAGTTCATAACTCTTATTGGTCTTATTTGCAGGATGAGACCACAATTTAGCCCTAAATCTAATAGAGGAAGTGGAGGAAGAGGAACAACATCAAAAGGAACAGGTCGTGGTGGTGCTATTCTTGCTCAAATGGGCAACCAAAGGCTAATAGCAGCCAATATTGCAGAATCTTCCAGTAGTACTAAGGAAGAAACCACATATCAACAATATTTGGATTTTATAAAATCCCAAAAATAGAAGGATAATATGCCTCCATCATATTCTAGTGCCCTTGCAGATGATGACCGCGAGGACACAGATTCTTATGAACAGAATGACAGCAGAGAATTAATAATTCTCATAGAAAATGATGATCTCCAATGGAGAAATGAACCTTGGCAAATAATGCAAAGGTATTTTGATCAAGCATCATATGCTACGATTACTTATAAATATCATATGAATTATGAAATGGTCCTTTCATCTTTAGGATCAGCAGAATTTCAACATTTTTATCCTGCTAGTAAAAAAATTTATAACTTTTCAAAAATTATCATAAAAAAGATTTTCTCTCCAAATGAATGGGGACTAAGTACTTTAAAGGAAACGGATTATATCCATCCTGAACAAAAAGTCCCAGTAAAATTTAATTATTGGGATTATGTTGAAGCTTTTAATAAAGTCTTTTTATATGAAAATCCTAATAAAAAGCATTCATGGTTCATAAAGGTGTGCGCCAATGTTTATAAACAGGGCATTCCAAATTGGTTTTGTCAATGGTGGATCAATTATGGTCCAACTATAAAGATTTTGCTAGAACCATTCAAGAGTTTATATACTGAATGGGTTGAAGCTTCTGCCAAGATTATAGACTTGGAAACTAATAATATTTTCTTTGAAGGAATAGCTAATATGTATTTCTTTATAGAATTCTCTATCCCATGGATAATTAAATGGTCTGTGGAAGTGGGTAATACCCTGCACAATATACCTTGTCTTCACAGGATTTTTTATACAAAATTTTGGAAGAAATTACTCCGAAAATTGAATGATGGGACCATTCCAGGACAACGCATTAATAGACCAGATTGAGACTACCATTGCTAGTTACAGGGAATCAATAAATTCCAGACAAAGGGAAATTTCTAGCCCTTTCCAGCACCTTGCTCGAAGAATCCAAATGAAAAAGGGGATTATATCCCAAGAAGAAATGATTGCCCTTTATGTGGAGGAATTTAAAAAAGATTTATCTAAAAATCTTGAGTTGATATCTCTCAAATTTCCCAGTACATATCTATGGCATCGGTTGGTCATACCACCGACAATGAAGAAAATGAGGAAGAAGATGAAGAAACAGGTGATAGCCATGTTTTAGCTGAAGAATCTCAAAGTCCTGATCATACAGAGGACTTTTCACAATTTTTAGCACAATTCAACAACTAAAAGGAAGAATCTTCCAAAGACCGCAAAAGACAAAGGCAAGACTAAAATGAAGTGACAAGGTGGACCCTGCCACAAAAATCAGCTTTTATAAAAGCATAGCTTTAATAAAAGCAAAGTAGTTTGTTTTGTTTAATTATTGTGCTTTTACTTTATTAAAGATAGGTTTTTCTTTTCTTTATCGGTCAAACTTGTCGGCCATTTTTATCTTTGCATTTATGTCGTTTTGTCTTATGATCCATTATAAAAGGATCACTTGTAATTGAGAAGAGGTAATCTTTCATACACTGCCTTCT
The DNA here is from genome assembly GCF_029784015.1 of Lycium ferocissimum. Taxonomy (NCBI): domain Eukaryota; kingdom Viridiplantae; phylum Streptophyta; class Magnoliopsida; order Solanales; family Solanaceae; genus Lycium; species Lycium ferocissimum. Next base: position 48,663,407 of record NC_081349.1, on the reverse strand, counting down.
CTCTCTTATACAAATCAACTAAATAAAAGTTTGAAGTTTGCTACATCTCTCTCTCCTCTGGTTACAACACAACTCACTTAGGTAGTTTCCTTTTCTTTTCTTTTATTTCATTTAAACAATTTTATATTATCTTTAGCCTAAATGATAGGCTAAACATCTTGTGTTGAACTATATCACACTAGACTACTACTTATTATGGTAAAAATGCTTTAATTAGCAAGGATTCATCAAGGGTGGTGTTGGGGTCAGGCAGAGAATAACCCAGGCGGACTGTTCAAATTTAGGCGGTGGTCCTGTTGTTATGCCCGCTTAGCCGAGGTGGCGTTTAGGGCTGTTTTTGGACTTGTTCTATGATTGGACAAACCCATCGCCATGGTTATTAACCTATAAAAGATCCTCTGTAGTGCCATCCCAAAGTGCGATCCTGCAGTGAATGGTATCAGAGCCATGGTACAGAAGTAGTAATAGGTGATATATGTTCAACACTCTTTCTTCTAATGGATATTAATAAAATTAAAATAATAATTTAATATAATAATAAAATTAAAATAATAATTTAATATAATAATAAAATTAAAATAATAATTTAATATAATAATAATATTAATAAAATAATAATATAATATTACTAATAATAATAATAATAATAATAATAACAACAACAACTTCAAGTTTTAATCCCCTAGCACTTGTCCTGTACGAGAAAATAAAATACTTGAATATACAGTAAATAAAAATCTCAAATTTGTAATAAAATAATTAATCTGAAGTAGATGTTTACCAATCCCCGGCAACGGCGCCAAAAAATTGACGAGACCAATGCGCATAAGTATTTTCTGCTCATACTCTGTCAAATTATAGTAAAGTTTAAGATATCGTCCCACAGAGATTGGAACCACCTAGGCTACAGATTTGTATTATTTTTGTTATTATTTGAGAAGATCAAATTGATGAAAAGAGAGTTGTTCAAAAGTCTTGAAAATTATTATAAAAAAATAAGAAATATTTTTGAATTTTTCTAATAAAAGATAGAGGTTGGGATATTTTGAATCGGCAAGATAAAATTATTATAATAAAATCAAAAGTTTATTATTTATTTCTCTATTTAAAGAATAATTGCTTATTTCTAATACAATCACTCCACATAACGATAATATGTTAATAGCACCACTCTCGCTTATACTATTAATTTATTAAAAATTAATTAGTGACATTAAACAATAATTAATTAATAACACCTCTTTCGATTAGTGTAGCTAACCAATTAAAGTTATGGCTTCGAACAAGAATTATCTTAGTTGAGTGCACCAAGTGAACAAAAGCCTCTTTCAATTAGCTTTTGTTAAATCAATAAACTTATTTGAGTCAATCTCTCCATGAGAACTAGGACTGAAAGAAATAAGACAAAGATCTCTTAAATCAATAAACTTATTTGTGTCAATCCCTCCGTGAGAATTAGGACTGAAAGAAATAAGATAAAGATAATTTAAATCAATAAACTTATTTGAGTTAATCACTCCGCGAGAATTAGGACTGAAAGAAATAAGATAAAGATCATTTAAATCAATAAACTTATTTGAGTTAATCACTCCGCGAGAATTAGGACTAAAAGACATAAGATAAAGATCATTTAAATCAATAAACTTGTTTAAATCGTTCTCTTCGCCCGAATAAGAAATAAAATAACAAGATAAATATTTTTGTAAAGAGATATAATTATATCCAATAATAGCTATAATTAATATCAAATACCTTGGTGTATAAAGATAATAAAGCGAAAATCCCAAAACTAGAAGATAATAAAATAAAGATGCTTATTATAATAGCTTCATCTAGTAGCCCAACCAAGGAAACTTACTCCATTGTGGAGTAGAAAAACTAAATAGAAATAAAGACTAAGAAAATATATTTACTACAAGAAAGAGCCAAGAGAGACACCAAGACTAGTTCTTGTGTCCTCTTCACTATTGGATGCAAATAGGATGAAAGATGGGTTGCCTTTTCTTCTACAAACATGTGCCTATTTATAGGAGACTACAAGGCTTTGGTGAGAAATTGCAAGAGAATATCAATATAATATTATATCCTTGATGAGAATTTGACATGGCAATTTATCATGCAATCTTGGTGAGAAATTGACATGATAATTTGTCATGAAATTTAGGTGACAATTTGCCATAACTTTGTATCTCTTGACTTTTTGTAGTCTTTGGTGAAGTTTTCATGAATGCATCCTCCTTTCTTGACTTTTATTTCTTGTTTCTTCTCTTTTTTCATGTATACTTTTTCCTACAATATTTGTTAGAAAAGTGCGAGAATTTGATATAAATTATTCATATTTTTTTCTTAAAATATTATACTTTTATACTGAAATTACATGAATAATTTATATCCATCACAAGGCCGGGACAGGGCCCCGCTATACCCATCTGCATACAAAAGTATAACATACCAAAATACAACAGCAACTCCAAAACAAGAGGAGTGCTCTAATATTCGCTGAATAACAGCCTACAATGGCGGATCGTCAACCTGTCTACTTGAACCTACGGGCATGAAACGCAGCGCCCCCAGGAAAGAGACGTCAGTACGGACAAAGTACTAAGTATGCAAGGCATAAAAGTAACATGAAAGAGACATAAGAGAACATAGGATAAAATGTATACAACCTGTATGTCTGAACTGCCTCTGTGGGCCAATGATATACATAAATACTGTTGCATGCATAACGGTCATACATATATATGCGTACGTATATAACGCACACGTCAAGCCTCTATGGGCATCCCATCATATCATATCGGCCTCTGTGGGCATCATCATCATCATCGTCATGTGACCAGCTGATCAGGTGGTAGTGCGTATATAACATCGTCACCTTCCCCATACCCCATATATAATACATAATATACATGTATATAACACCTGAGGGGTCATAGGTCTGCATATATATATATATATATATATATATATATATATATATAGAGAGAGAGAGAGAGAGTGCCATGCATGAATATCATCCTGAATCTGTCGGAGTGACGTAAGGTCGTTATACCTCCGAACATCGTTATGAGAAAGCATTTCCATTAACATGTGACTCGATGAATCTTACTGAATCTGAAGAAATACATACTGAACATCCTTACTAGAACGTGAACATGATCAAAACAGTCCTGGTCTCTAATCCATATTTGAACTCTTTTTTTTCACTTTCTCCTTTCAATCAAGTTGTATAACAATCAAACAACCTCAAGAACATGTAATAGAGGTGAAATCTTACCTTAATCACACAAGAACAAGCTCTGGATCAAATTACTTCACTAGGATGAAACCTCCAACTTCAACACCAAAGAGATACTTGAACTTCACTAACCCTATTGAGCTTTCTAGCACTTGAATCTCTTGATTCTCTTGGGTTTGGCCTTGATTAGCATATGAAATTGGGGAGAGGGTTTTGGAGAGCCTTAGGGTCTGAAATGGGCCGTCAAATGGGGCATCAAAACGTTCTTCTGACAAACTCGTTTTCTTCGATTGGTTTAACCTCTAATCCTTCCAATACTTACTAAGCATGAACTTAAGCCTTCACATACATAACATGAACATGTCTAGTATCATATAACCTCGAAGGTAATCCCAGTTCAAGACTAGAATGATTAATAGACGACTAATCTCAAATTAATATACGACTAATCTCAACACACGAAACTATGAGGTGTAACATCTATAAATTTTAAATTCCGAATCTGCCTCTCTACTCACGCTACATGTGAAAAAGAAAATTCAAATACAAACTACACCTAGATACACACACCAAACTATCAATCACCTAGATACACATACCAAACTATCAATCCAGGTTTAAAGGAATAGTCTCAAACAAATCTTCTAGACGTTGGCAAACAAAGTAAGAATATTCCACCTTGTTTATTTTCAAAAGTAAATTCTAACTTATATTTGGTAGAAGGAACATTAATTCTAATTGACAACATGAAGCCTAGGCCTGAATCTTGCAACTGTTGGAATAGTTAGTGTTGATGGGATTATACGAGAGAATGAACTTTGGAAAGAAAAGAAAGTTACTCTTTTCAGAGATAAGAAAGTTACTTTTCTATAGAAAATAAAGTTTTTTTCCAGATATTAAAACTTATTGGTTAAGTCTGAAATTTATTAAAAAGTATTTGGTATATTGTTGTAGTGCATATTCCTAAAGGATGTGTCTCTTACGAAAAGTCATCTTTGAACAGACGCGTCTGCTGCGAACAGACACCTAAGGTACTATAAATACCTGGTACTGCTTCAAAACAAAAATAACAGAAAGACACAAATTTCTTCTCTTCTTCTGTAAATACCCATTACAAAACACAATTCTGTTCTTGTGGGAAATTCAAGTTGATTGCTGAAACTTGAATTTCATAGGCTTTGTAAAATCCTGGAGGAATTCTGCCATAATCCCTGCAGCAATGAAGTGGGAGGCTTAAATTCCTTAAAGACAGAGATTACTCTATCAAAGCAGGATTACTTCTTTCCCGCTTCTGAAACCTATTTTTCTAACGATCTTAAGAAATTTAAGTTTTGATGGCTGTTAGAAGAAAAATATGACGAGGAGAATTTGTTGACTGTTTTGTTGCAGAAATGGGACTCAAATTGAAATATTCCTACGGAAATAGGAAGATGCTATCAACAAAAGGAGGCATCTTATTTTAAGATTCTCATTAAAGACACTTTAAGACACTCCATTGTCATAATGAAGGACACGGCTTGATTTAATTATGTTTGACATTTATATATAACCTAAGTCATATGGTGATAATGACAAGGATTACCAAACATGAAACAACAATGCAGAAATGATTGGCTGATTGAGTGAAAGTTCGCACCCAAATGGCAGTAGTTTGTGTGAAACGGTGTGTTTGATGGGTCGCACCGAAATATATCACATAGCTTGTTTCAGTTTGCAAAACGGCAAGTGACATGATGTTAGGACTGGAAGATCGCTGGTACAAGAAGAAAGTGAAAATAACATCGTGTTCTATTTTCTTTTCTCTACTCATTTTATTTTTTATCCTTTTTGGTTTATGAAATTTAGTTTTTATATATGTTAGGGTAAACGTTTATTTTTTGGTGATCTTAAAGAATATTTGATTTGCATGCCATAACATGAACTAGTTGATATACACTTTGATAGCACGCATGAAATATATGGAAGATTATTTTCAAGGTAGTAAGACATGACTTAGGCTTACAATAATACTTGAAAAGTTTATTCTTGAGATCATGAAATAGTATAGATATATTGGTATGGATAGTGAAAATATACATTTCTTAATTTGATAAGAACAAAAGTTCAAATTGTTGAGATGTTTATGGGTTACAAAGGATTAATCGAAAGCCACTGGAAAGGAAAATTAAAATACTACGAAGTGATCGAGGAAGAGAAAACTGTCCAATCAAAGATAATAATTTATTTATAAGTTAAAAAAATTCTAGTTGGAAAGTAACCCAAGATAATATTACAAAATTCTAGTTGGAAAGTAACCCAAGATAATATTACAACGGCCACTGATAATGTAGTAAGTCAGAATCATACTACGGTAATTGTGAATAAGAGTGTATTAACTTTGGACAATATGTAGTATGAAAGTTGTTTCTTCTTTAGATAAAGAAAAGAGATTAGATCTCCTATTGAACATAGGAGGAGTGAAAGACTTAGTGAGAATAAGAATTTAAATTCTGATTTATTTCTTCTCAAGAAAATTATGTTTTAGTTGAAGGAAGTACAATTAAAGTATTAAATAAAATACTATTGTCTTGAATATGGATGAGGATCAAAAGACGTGAAGCAATTGCTTCAAGATGTGCTTCCTGAAAATGAGAAGAAAATTGTATTGGTTATAAGGTCGTTGTATGGATTAAACGAGCTCCAAAAAAGTAGGAAAATTTGATAAGGTAATATTATCAAATGGTTTTAAACGTTACGGAGCGGATAAATGGATTTCAGGTTCACAAAGGATTATAGAGTGATAGTATATCTTTATGTTGGTGACATGCTATAAGAACTAATTAATATGCAAGGCATGAATGAAACTAAGAAGTTTTGAACTCTCAAGTTAAGATGAAAGATTGGAGAGAAGTTGATACTATCTCTTAGGTATCAAAGTTAAAAATGTATTGGAGGTTTCATTTTACGTGAATAATACTACATTGAAATGGTTCTTTCAAGGTGTTTAATTAATTGGGTATTAGGAAATTTATACTCAAATTGATGGTTTTATAAATTGATTGAGAGCTCGGAAAGATTTATTAGTCAATAAGACTATGCTAGTGCAGTGCTAATTTAATTGCATTAGGTTTTGTCTTTGCTATATCGAAATATGTTCATAATCCTAGAAGTGAACATTGAAGAAATATCATAAGGATACTCGGTTATCTTAAAAGGACAGAATCTTTGCCTTATTTTAAAATATATTTCTTCAATATTGAAGGGTATTATGGTGCTAGTTGGATAACTAGTGTAAATGATAATAGGTTAGCGTCTGACTGGATCCTATTTTGGATGGAGTAGATGGAGGAGCGTTTCATGAGCTTCTAAAAAATAGATGTGGGTTACTTATTTCTTCATGAAATTGAGATTTATAGATGTGGAAAGAGAGATAAATAGCTGGAAAAGTAAATATAAAGTTGTGGCCACAATGGCAGTCAATTTTTCCCTTTGCACTATGATAGTGAAGCAATTATGTCTAAGGCATTTAGAAAAAATGGAAAATCTAGACATATTGCTTGAATAAGACAACTGAATGTTGGTGGAATTATCACCAGTTGTTTATGTCATGTCTAAACAACTATGTCGATCCATTGACGTCTAAAATGCTTTCGAGAGGTATGATTATAGCACTATGAGTATTGTGGGTCTAAGGCAAATTAAATTGTCATAGGTAATGGGAACCTTACCTCTACTATTACTCTACCATAATACTAAAGGTTTAAAAGGTAATAACAAGTTATTCTGTGACTATTAGCAAGTACTAGAATTTAGTACTTAAAAAAGGGAGGGTGAGTATAAAAGTACTCTTAATGAAGAAACCAGAGTTCCGATTAAGAACTAGGTAAAGTCCAAGGTAAGGACTTGCTAAGTCGTCCAAGATAAGGACTTGGTTTAATACTTCGCCTATATAAACACTTGAAGTGGTGCCGCTTCGACCAAAGTTGGAGACAAACTTGGTAAAGTGTTTATGAATTCAGGAAGTAGCGCAAGGTGAGTGAATTGTGTAATTGGTACATTTATGTGTATAAAGCTTTTCCGTCTTGTCATAAAGAAATTGTGATTTAATAGAATTTAATCTAACCATCAATTTCGACAAGTTCTTGAGAGTTTATACAAATAGTAGGTTTAAATCGAAAGACACCTACTACATGCATAAATTTTAAACAACATCAATCACTAACTAAGTGGGGGATTGTTGGAATAGTTAGTGTTGATGGGACTATACGAGAGAATGAACCTTGGAAAGAAAAGAAAGTTACTTTTCTATAGAAAAGAAAGTTTTTTTTTTTTTCATATATTAAAATTTCGTGGTTAAGTCTGAAATTAATTAAAACGCGTTTGGTATATTGTTGTAGTGTATATTCCTAAAAGATGTGTCTCTTATGAAAAGTCATCTTTGAACAGACGTGTCTGCTGCGAACAGACACCTAAGGTACTATAAATACCTGGTACTGCTTCAAAACAAAGATAACAGATAGACACATATTTCTTCTCTTCTTTCTAAATACTCATTACAAAACACAATTCTGTTCTTGTAGGAAATTCAAGTTAATTGCTGAAATTTGAATTTCATAGGCTTTGTAAAATCCTGGAGGAATTTTGCCACCATCCCTGCATTGAATGAAGTGAAAGGCTAAATTCCTTGAAGACAGATTATTCTATCAAAGCCGGATTACTTCTTCCCCACTTCTGAAACCTATTTTTCTAACAGCAATACTTAATATTGGTTGTCTAATCAGCTGCTTATTTTCTGATCCTTTTAGCTAACACAATAGTTATCTTCAAGAAAATTATCACTAAACTCTAAAGTACAATATAATTCATGCACGCAGAAAGAATGTATGAAAATATGGCTATCCCTTATGAAAGGAATAGTCTGGCCATCACGTATTGAAAATGGAATTAGGGGTGTGTTTGGTAGGAAAGAAAATATTTTTCATGAAAATACTTTTATGAAACATAAGTGATGTTCTTACTTATTTTCTGGTATTTGTAAGTAAAAAAAAAAAAATTATCCCAAGTAACTAAGTTATGAACACTATGGGATGGGCTTGGGATGGGGATGGGGATGGGGATGGGCTAGGGTTGGGTGGGGTGGGGTGGGGTGGGGGTTAAGAATAGGTGGGTTCTTAGGGGGTGGGAATGAGTCAATCTACATGGAATATCACTTATGAAACTTTTTTTGATTACGCTCATCAAAAAAATTATTTTTCTAATTTTTAAAGAAATTATTTTTATCCTTATACGTCAAGTGTGCCCATAAGCCAAATTTAGCTCAAATTAAACTCACAAGTTGATCATACACAGCTTATGGCTCTTATATGTAGTTTTAATTTGACCAAAGCCTTTATTATTTATATGATCTTTTGTAATCATCAAACTATCCTTTTCAAGATAAAACTTCTTCCTGTCTCGCCATTTCATTTTTGACATCCGTCCTTTTTTATGTAAAAATATTTTAAAATTTATAATTTCTGTAAATAGCTTAAAAGATGTTTCAATTATTTTAACAGATACTATTAATTTTAAAAAAAAAAAAAAAAAGGAAAGAATTAGAGATGAATAACTTCTGTAGCTAAATAACAAAATTCTTTGCTAATCTTATTTAGCGACGGATTATCAAAATTATGTTAGCTACGAGCATTAATTTAGCGACAGATTTGTAGCTAATTGCAATTGTTTTTTTTTTTTTTTTTGGTGAGAAGAAGTGTTTATCAACATCTTTTTACCAAATACGCTTTTAAAAGTGTTTCTCAACACTTAATACTTATCAACTACTTTTGACAGCTAAACCAAATGAGCTCGTAATCGCATATTGTGAATAATCAATTTTTACAGGGACTACATTCGAATGGAAGGATGGCTGAGATGGGGTTGTGACAAACCTTGAAGGGGATCGAGGCAAACAAGATGCTATTGTTTACTTTTCCTATCCTTTCTTTCTTGATTGAATCATTAGTTTGATTTCTTTGTGTAATATAGACGTGACATGAATTTAAATAAAAAATATTGTCAGTAACTAGTTAGAATCTTCATTTCCTCTCAAGTTCCGAAAATTTACCAAGTAAACAATTCAAGAGATCTAAATAACAATATAATGCTACAGAAATTTAAAAAATAAATAAAAGAAAAAGAAGAAAGGGAATTAATACCATGTACACTACAGATTACGGGTATTTTTTATTTTTTTTTGTCAAGTTCCCTTGTTCTTGCTCAACTTTCCTTAATTATAAAAGTTTCCATATTTTGTAACAGAGAGAAACCTATTAGAAGTTGGTTTAATTTGTACTATTAAATAACTTTCCATATACTACCTTTTGCATGGCGGTTGGTTTGCTTATATATAGCTACAACCCTAAAACCTTTTTCCCACACAACTAAGTTCATGAATATGCATATAGTGGATAAAAGACTTTGACAGGCATTCTGCTGCTCCTTAGTGTATTCTACTAATATGATTTTGTACTAATAATGAGCAGCAGCATGCTTGTCAGTGCCTTTTCTCCTACTATTCTCATCAACAACACTAGCCATACATGAAGTTAGAGACGGAGATAGAACCCGAAATACAATTAGTTCGATCGAATTCAGTAATTTTGGTCCAAATCTTATAGTATTTGTCTTAAGAAATTCATTGGATATGTAGAAATATTTCTTAAGAAGTCATGATCGAAGGAAGCTATCCTTCTATCGGTTTTTTCGTTTTCGAATTATGAAATTTGACTCTTTGGAATCTTAGATTATGTCTTTTGAAGGTTGCTTTAGAAATTTTGAACCAGTTATTTAAAAATAAAAAATAAAAAATAAAAAACGAATTTAGCCATTTGTCATGATTAGTCTGTCGATCAATTGGCAAGGTTTTCCAAAAACTATCAGCATTTTTTTAAAAATAATTTAATATATCTTGGTGATTCCAGTAATTTGTAATTTAATCCAACCCCATTTAGTAGCGATTTAGCGTCTTCTTCTTGATCTTGTTCTTGCTCTTTTTCCTTTTACCCTTTCGGAGATGAAAGATTTTCAAGCTTGTTTGGATTGTGTTGTAACTTAGTGTATTATATTGTGTTGTTAGTTTAAATACAATATATTTGTTTTGATTGTTACTTAAATTTTATTGTATCGTTAAATCTATCGTTATGTAACGATGAAAAGTCTCATTTTGTGTAACGATTGTTACCTTATTCTTTTTCTCATTTTGTCTTTACTTATTATCTAATAATAATCTTATTTTCTTTTTCACCCTACCGTTTAAATTAACTCTACCCGATACCCTACTTTACTTGTAGGTTTATCCTTCAAATTGCTATTGAATCACATTATGTAACAACAAGAAACGATGCAATCTATTCAAACGTTGTATTTATTAAAAAAATACAATTCGATACAATATAATATAATACAATACATTATGAAACAATATGTAACAACCATCCAAACAAAGGAGATGGGGAAGAAAATATAAGGGAATTAATGGAGTGGCTTTAGTTAGCCAATTTTTTTAAAATATTAACATCGTCACACAAGAGGCTAATAAAGGAAGTTGGATTGCTTTTTGCCAATAAGCGGACCAAGTTATATTTGTATGCCAATTTCTCGTTTCCAAATAGTACGCAATACAAGGACACTAGTATTTGTCTTTTTAATTATATAAGGAAACTAGTTAGAATCTTGACTTTCTTTCAAGTTTCCGAAAATGTGCAAAGTAAACAATTCAATAGAACGAAATAACTGTACTGCAGAAAAGATAAAATAAAAGAAAAAGAAGAAAGGGAATACCATGTACACTGCGTAACTTTTGGCAAGTTCCCTTTTTCTTGCTTCTGTTTTTCTTTAATTATAAAAGTTCCCATATTTTGTAACAGAAAGAAACCTATAAGAAGTTGGTTATATTTGTATTAAATAACTTTCCAAATAAAACCTTTTGCATGGCGGTGCGTTTGCTTCGTTAGTTTGTTGCTTATATATATAGCTACAACTCTAAAACCTTTTCTCCACGCAATGAGTTCACCCATAATATCATTATTGCATAGTGGGGAAAAGACTTTGACAGGCATTCTGCTGCTCCTTAGTGTATTCTATATGATTTTGTACTAATGAGCACCAGCATGCTTGTCAATGCCTTTCCTCCCACTATTTTTATTATCACTATATTCTAATGCTTTACGCATACACGAAGTCAGAGGTGGAGATAGAATACAGGTCACAGGTTCGACCGAATTTAATAATTTTAATTTTAATTCGATATTTGTTTTAAAAGTTCATTGAATATATACAAGTATTTAAGTTAGAAATTAATAACTTAAAAGGACTAGAATCTCGTAGCTATAAACTTTAAATTTTGACTTCGTCTTCTTTGCATGAAGTCACGAAGTTATCCTTCTATCCGTTTTTTCTTTATCGATTTGTATATATTTGGCTCTTCTAATCTTAGATTATGTCTTTTGAATTCGAACAGGTTATTCTTTTCATTTTGAACAATTTAACCATTTGTAATGACTTGATCAATTGGCTGAACGTTTTCCAAAAATTATCAGCGTTTTTCTTAGTGATATATGTTGGTGATTTCAGTAATTTGTAATTTTAGTTCAACTCCCATTTAAGAGCGATTCTTGTTCTTCTTGTCCTTGCGAAGGGAATACATCTTGAGTTATAATCTTGGCCCCTCAATTATTGTAAATTTTGATCTTAGTCTTTGTGATAGACACATTTAACTTTCAATTAATTAAAATATGTGTATTGATCCATATATTTAAAAAATAAATATGTTATATTTTGACTATTTTAGAACGCCAACTTTCATTTAAAAATCAAACTCCCCCTCAACTTTGAACAATAGACATCCCCCCCCCCCCCCACCATCCTATGCAATGACCTATTTCGCCCTTGGTTTTTTTCAATCCTCAATTTATGTAATACATTTTTATATTATAATAATTATTTTTTTAATCTAGGTATTTATAGATTCTTATTTAAGTTCATTAACATTATAAGTAGAATAATACTTTTATGAATTTGTAACAAAATCTAATGCTATTTTTAATGATTGTTATTTCAATATTATATGCAGTAAGTATGCATATATGTATGTACATGCATCTGCATATATTTAAGTTTCACTTCTATCTTATTCTCTATTGTTTATATAAGTAAACAAGTTTTGGTTGTCACTAATGGAATATTTCTTAAATTATAATAAAATTCATTTACAGTATAAATAAATCATTTTTAAAAATTTGCCTCTATTGTATAATTGTTTTTTCATTACCTGCATATATATATATAAAGTTTTTATGACATGTTATTTTTCACTTGTATAAATAAATATTAAAGTTTTGATTATTTTTAATAAAATTAACTTTTTGTTTATTCTGTTAATTTATTTTATTAAAGAACATCATTAACTTATATACTCAATTAGTATTTCTCACTTTTTTTTTCGCCTAGAAGATAATATTTATTTTTTATAAGAAATTTGTTATATAAATTTTAAAAAATGAAAAAATATCATGATCTTATAGAAGTAAAAAAAAAAAAAAAAGATAAAAGTTGATAATGTAAGGGTAAAATAGACATTTAAAAAAAGTCAATTAGGATAAAGGGGGGATAATATCTATTGTTCAAAGCTGAGGGGGATCAGTTTGATTTTTAAAGCATAGTTGGGGGGTGTAAATCATTTTCACCCATTTTAGAGCTATATTGCCCTCAAATATGAAGCAACGATTCTGGCAAAAATGATTAATTAGTGTACTTAAATCGTTATATCACATAATTTTTCCTTATCTTATTAACATAGTTACAAGGGGCTAATAAGAGGTAGTTCGGCTATTTCTTACCAATGAGTGATTAGCATTATATCTATACGCCAATTTCTCATTTCCAAATATGCAATAGAATGAAATTAGTAGTTTTCTCTTTTATAAGGGGGAAAAAAAACTAGTTAGAATCTTGATTTTCTTTCAAGTTTCGGAAAATGTGTAAAGTAAACATTAATTTAAAAGAATAGAAATAACAATACCGTAGAATTTTAAAAAAAATAAAAGAAAAAGAAAGGAATATCATATAACTACGAGAATTTTTTTGGTAAGTGCCCTTTTTCTTGCTCTAATTTTTCCTTAATTTTAACATGAGTTTCCATATATTGTAACAGAACGAAACCAATTAGAAGTTGGTTTATAACTTTCCATCAATTGCCTTTTTGTATGCATGGCGGTGGCTTTGCTTCTTTGTTGCTTTTAGGATATATATATATATATCCTAAAAGCCTTTTCTCCAACACAAGTTCATCAATAATATCATTATGCATAGTGGGGAAGACTTCGACAAGCATTCTGCTGCTCTTTGGTGTATTCTACTATTATGATTTTGTATTAATGAGCAGCAGCATGCTTGTCAATGCCTTTCCTCCCACTATTTTTATTAACACTATATATTCTATGTTTTACACCACATATGAAGTTAGAGGAAGAGCTAGAATACGGGTTACGGGTTTGATCTAATTCAATAATTTTAGTTCAAATTCTGTATAATTTTAAAAAAAATCATTGAATATATACAAATATTTAAGTTTGAATCCAATAACTTGAAAGGATTAGAATCACGGAAGCTATTAACTTTAAATTCAAACTTCGCCTCCTCTACGTGAAGTCACAAAGGTATCCTTCTATCTGTTTTTTTTTTTTTTTCTTTTATCCATTTATGGGGAAAATGTCTAAAATACACCCCAACCTTTATCCGAATTTGTTGTAACAAACCTAAATTTTACGGGGATTCTATTACCTCCCTTGATATATTTTTAAGGAATTTCTTTGACATTTATCAAGTGATCTGAATAACAATTCAAACACGTGCTGAACAAAATGCCAAAAAATAGAGGAGTCCAGCCATTTTCAGGTCATTTAACTCTTCGAACAAAACAAAAAAATAGAATTCTCTCCTATGCTCTTAGTTTTTTTCATGGAGAAAGTAGTTGATTCTTTTGGAATTTGATCTTCTGAATCACTATATTCTTCCATAATCGAGTTGTTACACCTCGGAAATTTCATGTCGTTGTGCGGTAAATAAACTAACGCAAGCTTAAGGTGAACATGAGGCCCTTATGATCATAAGAAGGGTACCTAGAAAGTTTAGAGTGTATACGATAAAATTTTGAAGTGATATGAATTAGTGAGACTAAGTTCGTCAAAGGAAGGTGAGGTATAAGTTGTGTTTGGGGAAGATTTTGCAACTATCGAGTTAATGATTGATTGGTAATGCCTTGGAGAGGAGTTATGAGGATATTTAGATTGTTAATGAAGTGTTAAACAAGTGTTAAGAAGGTTCCATAAGGATTGGAGATCAAACGAAACGACGAGATTAACTTCGGAAAAATGGAGTTATACGACCACTTATACGGTCCGTATAAGGGTCCGTATAACCTTTACAGAAAGGAAAATCCCTGATGGTGAAATACGGTCACTTATACGGACCGTATAAAGTTATACGGACCGTATAAGTGTCCGTATAACATGATCGGGACAGCTTTTTTTTTTTTTTTTTTTTAAGTATAAATAAGTGATCCAAGTTATTATTTTTCATTTCCCATCTTCTCCACTTCTCTCAAGACGTCTAGAAGGTTCCGTACATTTCATTAACATAAACTCTAGGTGAATCCAAGATCAAACACCAATAATTAGTGGAATCAAGTGCAAGGAGGCTAACAAGGGTTCATGGAAGCTAGAAATTTCCTTGGAATTGAAGTGAGGGTTTTCTCCAAGTGAAGTATTTTTCATCCAAACCTCATTCCTACATAATCAAAGGTGAGTTTTATGATCATTTCATGTTATTAATAAAGAATAGTGAATGGTTGAAAGACTTGGATTGGTGAAGAAAGTAGAATATGGAGCTCCAATGGGAAAATAATGGTATTCTTGAATAGTAGTTTGACATGAATCATGACTTTTGATATGTTATGAGTAAAGTCTTGTTGTAAATGATACAAATGATGTTAAAGAAGTATTATATGAGAACGAATACGGTGTTATGCCATAGTTATGGCCATGAATCATTTTGGTAGGGAATTGTGAGGATTGGATAATGTTGAAATTGAAGAAGTTATTGATTATGATATTATGAATATTGTTATATTATATGGAGGGAGTTGTAGAAACAAAGGAAGTGCTGTCCAATTTTCGTTAGCCCTTAGTCGCCTTAGCTTAGCTTCAAGTATGCTTCCGGTTATCTAATCTTAGTACAAACTCTCTTGAATGTAGAATAGCGAACTCGGAGGGAAGCGTTTAGTCGACAGAGCTAGAGAGGCATAAAGGTATGTGAGGCTAGTTCACTTATTTCAAAGGCATGACTCTTATTTTATAACTTCTTTTCTATACTCCCATGATCTTCTTACACTCAAAAAGAGGAAGGTTAAAAATTCTTAAAAGCTTCTTATGAGATAGAGATGAGGCATGTTCCATGGTAATGAGGATGATAATTATGCTATGATGAGCCCGATATTCTTATCCTTATGATTTCATTTATGTTGCTTCTTGTTGTTAGTCTCACCTCTTGCTACTAGTTCCTTCAAGGTGAGACATGACGATCATGACTATTCCATAACATAATCGGAGGTTACCGACCTTACGTCACTCCGATAGAGTTATAGCTTTCACTTGGACTCCCATGCATGCTTATGCATTTTTATGTATGATTACACCGTGCCTACATGGCAGGGCCGACACACCACTGCAGTGGGCAGCTTACCCTAGACGCGGGAGGCCTGGACGCGGGCTAATGATGACCACACTGTACCTATATGGTCGGGCAGCTTATATATGTATGATATGATATTATTTTTATTATAAAAGTTAGCATGCATGACCCCGCCTTAAGAGGCATCCAGTTGCAGGTTTGCTCCCAGCTTTATGTTTCTTTACATCTCCATTATGCTATTGTACATGCCTTACATACTCAGTACATTGTTCGTACTGACGTCCTTTTCTTTATGGACGCTGTGTTCATGCCCACAGGTAGACAGGGAGACGGCGCAGACGCTTAGGAGCTCGCTCAGCGATTGTACAGAAGCACTCCACTACTCCGGAGTTGCCACATCTAGGTATATTCTTTTGTGTATATAATAGGCATGACGGGGTCCTGTCCCGTCCTTATGATTTCAGTCTTCAGTTAGAGGCTCGTAGATACTTATGTGTGGGTTGTAGGTGTCATATGACTTCTTCACTGTAGATCTTGTACATCATTTTTGTAGCCTTATGGGCCTATACTTATATATGCTTTGGGAGATGTTGGAGATTGTTTCATGATAAGTTTGTATTGAGAATGATATACGCCCAGGTTGAGTATATTAGTCAGCATAATGAGCGGTGCTCAGTAGTCAGCTCCGGGTACCCGTCATGGCCCCTGGTTGGGTCGTGACACAAGTCTTGGCTAGTGTCGCGTTAGATTTTGGTTTGATTTTTCCAGATAAATGCCAAAGAAATGCTTTAAAATATATTTAGGGGGGTAATAGGACCATCGTAAAGATTAGGAGTGTTATAGTAAATCCGGGCAAAGATTGGGGTGTATTTTAGACATTTTCCCTCCATTTATATGATATTTGACTCTTCGATTCCTAGATTATGTCTTTTGAAGGTTGCTTTTGAAATTTAGGACTGGCTATTCTTTTCCTTTTTAACAATTAACCATTTGTAATGATTCGATCAATTCGATCAACAAGGTGAAAGTTCAGGTAGCCAACCAACTGAGCTACTTTTTAAGATTGAATGCTTAGTCAATATTTTTGTATTTATTTCTAGTTTTAATATACAAATATAGGATTAGGGTAATAAAAATAAAAATAAAAGGTGCTTGAGCACCCGGTGGTGGCGATATAGGTCCGAATTACTAGTATTTTAGCAAAAAGCCAAAACAAATAATTTAGCTCCTATAAACTTTCTTTTTTTCTTTTTAAAAAAGGGGTTATAAACAGATCTAAATAGGACAAATTTGATATTCTAAGCACACGACAATAAAAACATGAATCAAAGGTTATATATAAAATGGCGAAACAAAAAAAAAAAAAAAAAAAAAAAAAGAATAGAGATACCTATAAAGAGGAAGAAGAACAATGCCTTGGCAATTTGCTTAGGGAAATAAATAAAAGTTGGTGAATTTTGAGAGAGTGAGAAATCGAAGATCAGGTGTGCGTATTAGCTAACATGGCTGCGGGGACATTTGCACAATGTCGATTTTTTATTTTATTTTTTTGGTTAGAAATTAATATTTTCTTAGGAGTGTGTCAAAGGCCAAAATGACACCTATTATGGACCTAACGGAGTAATGAACTAATGTTCGGAGTACGTAACAAATTAATTAGATAACACTATTTGGAAACTAGTTAGAATCTTGATTTTCTTTCAAGTTCCGTAAATGTGCAAGTAAACAATTCTAGAGAGAACGAAATAAAAAGACTACAGAAATACATAAAAGAAAAAAGAAGAAAGGGAATGCTACGAACACTACGGATATGTTTTGACATGTTCCTTCGTTTGTTCAATTTTCCTTAGTTATAAAAGTTTCCATATTTCGTAACAGAAAGAAACCTAATAGAAATTGGTTTAATTTGTATTAAATACCTTTCGATAAATTGCCTTTTGCATGGCGGTGCATTTGCTTCTTTGTTGCCTCTATATAGCTACAACCTTGTAACCTTTTTTCCACACAAAGTTCATCAATAATATCATTATGCATAGTGGAGAAAAGACTTCGACAAGCATTCTGCTGCTCTTTAGTTATTCAATATGATTTTGTATTAATGAGCAGCAGCATGCTTGTCAATGCCTTTCCTCCCACTATTTTTATCAACAACATTATATTCTATGCCTTTCACCATACATGAAGGTATATCTTCTATATGCTATTTTCTTTTTTGATTTACGATATAATTTGACTTTCGTGTTTTACATTATTATGTCTTTCTGAAGGTTGCTTTAGAAACTTAGTACTGGCTATTCTTTTCCTTTTTAACAATTTAACCTTTTGTCATGATTCGATCAATTGGCTGAAACGTTTTCCGATAACTATCAGCGTTTATTGTACTTTTTAAAAATTTAATAAGTCCTGTTGATTCAATAATTTGTAATTTTGATTCAACCCCATTCAACAGAGATTAAGCGTCTTGTTCTACTTGTTCTGGGAAAATCTTGAGTTTCCTATTAATTCAAGTTTACATCCCCCCTTTTTTTTGGTTCATAGGGATAATAATAGCAACTTTGATCCCTCAAGTAGTTTCTAATTTTAGTTCTTAATTGTAATGTATAACTCAACATATTTAATTTTATATTAATTAAAATGTGTAGTTTTGGTAGGATTTGTGCATTCGATTTTTCGATTCGATTTTTGCGTTATTCGATTTCTGTTATGAAAAAATTGCATCCAACTCGAACCAAAATAAACTTGGTTTGGTTCGATTTTGCTCGATCTTTTTGTTTTTTCAGTTTGGTTTCTCGATTTTTTGGTTGTGTCCATAAGATAATACGGAGCTAATACAATCAAATAGTACCATATTAATTTGAATAATGAAAAGAATAACTATTATAAAGAATGAGAAGTAGTAATGTTCTCTTAATTATTATTTTTTTGATCGAAATAGGGGATACCTTCGATAAGATAGAAATACCTAATGTATTTGATACGATAGTCAAATACTCATAGAAGTTTATTTTGAAAAGTGCTTTTTAAAAAAGTATTTTTTTGCGAGAATCAGTTTGTGTTTGGCCAATTAATAATTTTAAGCAGCAATTAGCGTTCGGCCAAGCTTTTAAAAAGTGCTTTTAAGTGTATTTTTCTCAAAAGCACTTTTCAAAATAGTGCTTCTGGGGAAAAACTACTTTTTTTAGCTTCTGAAAAACTGCTTCTGTTATTCTCCAAAAGTACTTATTTTCTCCCAAAAGCACTTATTTTCTCCCAAAAGCTTGGCCAAACACTTCACTTTTTTTTAAAATAAGTACTTTTTGAAAAAAAAATAATAATAAGTACTATTGGAAAAAAATAAGCTTGGCCAAACAGGCTATCAATCTCCTATAAAATCGTAATGCAATGAATCAACAAGAATAAGCTCATGCCTAATATCATTATTAAAGTAAAATGTAGGTATTATTTAGTGCTAGTTGATTTCTTTACTAATCATATATAAAATTAGATTTTCCGATTTTTCGGTTTTTATTTATTTAACATACATAATGCAGATCAGTACTTATTCAACTTTGACTAACAAGTACTACATCTACTTAATGAAATAACAACAACAAATTCTAACATCAAACTTATTATGATCTTCTCAATTACGCTTGAAGAAGGCCATTATAGGATTATATACAACTTCTTTAGCATTTGTACCAAAAACAAAGTCAGCATGTGCATAATCTTGTCTATATTGCACCACAAGTTTGTCTGGATCGTGATCTTGCAATTTATCCAGCAGAGTCTTGACATCATTCACATCAGAAAGATAATCTGCCCCTCCATAGGCTAAAAAAAGAGGGATATCATTTGGGATATTTGCCATTATGTATTCTGGTGGAGTTGGCTGACCATAGTACTTCTTGTTTTCTTCATCACTTCCATAGTCGAATTTTTCGATGGTCCCTTTTCTTGTCACTGTCCAAAATCCGTTAATCAATCAATACATTGTAGCCAGTAGTACAGTGAAGCCATAAATTTGGTTAAGGGTGTTTTAATATATATATATATATATATATATATATATATATATATATATATATATATATATATATATATATATATATATATATATATATGTATGTATATATATATATATATATGTATGTATATTTAGTAATTTTTTATCTCTATATTTGCTGTATAATTTAAATTTTTGACGAAAAGTGTTCAATTGGCCACCCTTCACTCTATGTGGCTCCGTCATTGATTGCAGCTTCATTTGAAGAAAATTTTATGAAAAAGAATTACTCATAAATTTCTAAGGATTAATTTTACCTACGCTCCTTGAACTATGTGTGGATTTTCAGGGATAACCTGGCGTTGGAGGTTATTTCACCTTCCGGTCCTTTGCATTTTTGTTGATTAAAATTAATTCACACATGGTACTGTTACTTTGATTCAACAAAAAAATAGTTGCTACTTGATCGTTATAGTAGTAAAGTTCAATGACCATACGTGAAATTAACCCAAAATTTCAAACTTTTATTTGTTCATTAGATAACTTACTTTGGGCTATATGGACCATGTTTTTTGTTGCTGTCGCCTGTGGCTCATGCTCAAGAAAAATATCGGTTCTTGAAGAATTCACACAACAATTTGGACCTACCATCACAAATAGAGTACCGATTAAAAAAAAAAATCCAAAGAAAATGGAAAAAGAATGAGTAGGTGAAGAATTGAGATACCAGTAAAAGAAGTCATCAAGTCACTGCAATTGTTGCCTGGATCTTGGCAGATTTTTTGCAGAAGTTTGACAACTGCCTCTCTGTTTTACTCATAAGTGAAAATACCAAATTAATTTAACAAACATGAAATGACTTTTTGATGTGAGATAAATAACTAAAAAATGAAGTCATAACAAGGTACTCTATTTTGCTTAAATGGTGTCACGTCAATATTATGTATGGTAAGCAATAATACGTGAATCTAGAATTTTTAAGTACACTATTAGCAATAAAAGTTTTTCCCACTGACATTCAATGAAAAATTTGTGCTATAAAATATGATTTTTCCACATCATTCCCATCAAACCAGTTCACTGGGAAAAACGCATGGTAGGAACAGGTTCCCATGCTGGGAAACTTCCTAATTTTTCCGTGTGAAAACATTATTATTTTGGTTTTTCTCACCGCAGTGGGAATAGCCACTGAACATTTTAAAGTAGGAAATTCAGTGGGAAAATAGTGATTTTTTAGTAGTGGCAATGGGTGTGCGACTGCCTTTAATCTAAAATTATTTTTTAAGTTTGAATGCTTAGTCAATATTTTTATAATTATTTAATTTCTAGTTTTTAGTATACAATTATTGTGTTCACGTAAAAATAATAGGTGTGGTGCGCCCACTAATGGTAAGTTGTTGATTTGGCTATACTCATATGACAATTTTATTCTTGCGGCAGCTTACATATGCTTTCCAGACAAGATTTAGCATTTTTTTTATGATTCATAAGATAGTTGATTTATTTTCGGAATTTTCATTACAAAAAATAGTTTTATGACTTTGGAACAATAAATTTCAAGTTGAATGATCATTAGCGAGATTACTCCTCCCTTTTTTTATCTCTCCTCTCTTAACTTCCAATATTTTTCTTAGTAAAAGCATTAGTTAAATGAGATAAGTGGAATATCTTACCCTCTTGGATCAAATTCATGAATCCCCAACCAGTACAAACCCTGTAAACAAATATAAATAGGAAATGTGAGCCAACTTTATTGAAGTGTAACGAAAATCACAAAGAAGAGTGGAAGAAAATTAGCTCCTTTACTTCAGCTATAAAATCTTTAGAAGCACTTTTTGCAAGAGGTGATCTTAGCTGCCCCAAATAAGCAATAGGGCTTAGCAAAGCTGCTGATCTCAACATGTCTACTAGCTTATTTTCTGAAATGGCAGCAAATGCAATCAGGGTCCCCTGACACCAAAAATAGAAAATATAAAATTTAGTTATCTCTCAAAAAAAATATTATGTTCACATTTTGAGAGGGTTACCTTCAAGATGCTCATTAAACTTTCGTTATTCCACCAAAATCACAAAACTAATTGTTGTCGTTTAAAATATTGAACTTTGGATAAAAATTTCATAAATAGCCACTTTTTAGCCTTTAAAATTGAAAAATATCAGAATCATGGAGTTACAAATTCAACTGGTGAAACTCCATAACATTGTCATGGATTTTCACATGTGGAATAAACTCCAGGGTAGTGCATATTTTTTTAAAACGGGGTTGAACAATGTCTAGTGGGCACTATTTCTACAATTTTAAGTGACAAAATTAATTTTGTTACTTTGGTGAAAATGAAAAAACGAAAGTTTGATGACCATCTGTGGAATGAATCCCATTATTTAGATCAAGAAAAGAACGTGTAAAATGCTACTCCCTCTGTCCCAAAATGATTATCCTAGTTTGACTTGACACGAAATTTAAGAAATAAAAGAAGGCTTTAATTTGGTTATATTGTTTCTAAATATAGAAATGTGTCAATCTTTTTGGGAGCTGGGGAGTATAAAAGAAAAGGACAAAAAATCACCAGAGAATGGCCAACATAGTGTAACTTTTGGCCAGTTTGGTCATGAACATACTTAAATGTAGCAGGTAAATCGAAATCCACCAATTCATCCCATGACCATTCCCAATATGCCTGTTCATTATAAGCGAACAGATTAAATTATAGAAATTGTTGTTTTGCTAATTTAATAAATGTTTATGTATATGTGAGATTGAAGTGCAAAAGATTAATGAAACTGAACTGGATCTTGAGGAGTAAGTGAGGTATGTCCTTGGCTATACTTAGTTCCTCGTGTATTTGCGATCCAAACATCATAACCATCATCTGCTAGAATAAAAGCTAATGATTGATCTGGAGGATTTAGTAGCCATGTAATTCCGTCCTGTAATTAATGATAAAAAAAAAATTAAGTTTAAATTAACGTTTCAATTAATTACAACAAATTAACAGCTGAGATGGCATTGACTTCGTTTACTACAAGAAATGAGATCTTTTGTGGCGACTTTATGTCGCGAGCACCTCAAATAGTAAGACTTATTCATGGGTAGTGGCGAAGCTACATACATTGAAGAGCGGTCGATTGAGCACTCTTCATCGAAAAGTTATAATCCGGATGTAGAAAATTATATTGCTATATAGGTCAAAAATTACCTTTTTTGCAGACATATTAAATCTTGAATACCCTTACTGAAATTCCTAACTTAACTTTGTCATTGTCATGGCTCTCAAAAATGAAAGTTTGCCTAAAAGTGATAGTTTTAGTAGCGATCTTTATGCTTGCCACTGAAAGTAGCTTTTCACGATGACTCAAAATTAAAAATCTTGTTAAAAAAATGATAGTTTTAATGGCAATCTATATGGTCGCCATCGAAAGTAGACACTACCAACTTAACAAGTAAGACTTTTTATGGCGACTCAAAAATGAAAAAGTTAAGTCAGTTTAAAAAAGTGATAGTTTTAGTGGCAATCTTTAAAGATTATAGCGGAAAGTAATCTTTAAAGATAATAGCGGAAAGTAAAGTTTTAGGGGCGCCCTATGTGCTAAATTTCTCTTTTTCCATTAAGGACAAAATTTGGTTTAAAAAGCATTTGTGGCGATCTATCAGCCACCATCACTAGAAGTCTTATGTGCTGACTTAATCGCCACAAAAAATGGAGCTTGTAAAAGGGCATCTGAACATGAATTGTTTGAGATTTGAGAAAATAAAATATTTGAAGTTAAGTTGGAAAAAATATATTTCAAAGTTTTTATAAATTAGCCTATATCAAGCAAAAGACAAAAAATTGGGAGCTTAGTTAAAATCAAAATGAAGAATTAATTAACCATTAGTAGTCCATGTTGTAGAAGAACAGGTGGTTTTGTTGCTGCCTCTCCAGATATTCCCTTAGGAATCCTCTGTAAACTCAGAATATAGCCATCGTCTGTTGTCACCTAGAAAAAAAAAAAAAAAAACACATAACCAAATTTTTTTTAAAAAAATGTGTAATATAATCTCCAATTCTATAAGTTTGTTGTAAAATCTTGAACATATATACATAGTGTTCTTCACAAGCATAGCCTTGATTTTCCACCATAGATGTACAAATACCATCTTCATTTTCGCTCAATATTTGCAGAATATTCCTTGCAAAAACAGTTGATACAAAGAAAATAACTTGTACTAAACTTGTGGTAATTAATTTTCTCATTAAAGCCATATCTATAGAAACTTTGAGTTCCTTACATATCCATAGTTCAATTTGTTTCTTTTTTATAATATATTTGGAGGTGCCAAAAAAAGAATAGACAGAAAAAGGTATGATGTTAATTCCAAGAAATGGTATTTAGAATTGACAAAAGCTTCTCTTTTCTATCGTTGTTGCCACACGACGATGTGTAGAATTATCAATTTATGTGTCTTTGGTTTTTAACACTGATTGGTTAGATATAGTTCACACTAGAAACTATTTTTAAAAGATATCCAAATTTTTCCTTTATACTCTAGGTCGAGTGGCACTTCATAATTACGATTATTCATTAAACATGTTCCTATATATCCAATGGAACACTATTGGATTCGATGATAAAGACATTGAGAAAAAGATAGATTTTTCTCGAATGAATAAAAATAGATTTATATAACAAGAGAAAGATTTCACATTTCTTAACTGAAAAAGATATGTTCACATGAAGGAAGGATAAAGTGAAGCAGAATTAACAACTGAGTGGTAAAGTTATAGATAGAAACACTTTTTTCTTTCATATGTTGGATCGTAGCTCCACAAATGTTACTGATAAATAAAAATCTTAAAGCAAAATATTATGTATGAATGATATGAATTGGCTGGACAAGAATTTTTGAATTGCAAATAACCAGTCCAAATACTCACAAACACTAGCGGGGAGAGTTCAAAGAGCTTCCCTTTATTCATTAATAAGATGAGGTAATGAGATAGTTTATGTTAATGCAAAAAGTGAGAAGAGAATATTAAGTTAAACGTGATAATTTGGTAGTTATTTTCTTATAATTGAAAGATTTTGAGATACTATAGAGGAACAATTAAACTTGATATTCTTATATCGAAATTCAAGACTATAGTTTATGACCAAATGCACGTCCAAAAGAATTGATTGTTAAAATCGTTAAGTTCATTGTCATTGACCATATTGAGTGCATTAAAATAAATTAGGGACTTCTGCTACCAATTTGGCTATGATTTTAGCGTTAAAAGTTCACATAATTGTATATTCGAAACCCCTTCTGATACAAATCAAGGCATATCAAGAGTGAGGGTGTGAACTATCTTGGATATGAAAGCTTTCAATCACCCATAAAGAGCTCAAGTAATGACAACCACAGAGGTCATCAAGGACTTTGGAGTATTCTTCCAACCATCATGTACTTGGAGGACTTAAAGGAAACATGGAAGGAAGACTTCAAGGCCACCAATATGTTCAAGTGGATATTTTTATAATTTGGTCATTCTTTTAATTTAGCTATTTATGCAAGACTACTATAAACAGTCTTCAAAGTCTTTCACATTAGGGTTACTTTTTAGATGACATTTGATTAGGCTCCTTGTGAGTTTTGGGGAAGGCCCTCTTATCTCTTCAATGAAGTTCTCTTGGATTCTCTAAGTAATGATCTCCGTGTATGAGTTCATTTCTCTTCTTCCTTAGATTGAATCTAAGAATTATTGCATTTTAATTATTAAATTATCCCTTCTTTTCTTCTAAAGTCTATTCTCACTCATTTCTATTTATTAATCATATCCCTAGAGCCCGGAGCCTAAAGGGTATAAAAATACACGGTTTTTACCAAAAGGGAACGTCTAAAAATTATTATACCAAAAGGGGTATATCGTGGGCTGATCCACGATATACCCCAAAATTCTTTGTCAGACGATTGAAGCAAAAACAAAAAAAAAAAAAAAAAAAAAAAATAAATCGCTCCACGTTATACAATTATACTTGTATAACGTGGGCTGATCCACGTTATACAATTTATATTTGTTAACTTGGATCTGATCCGTTTATATTTGTTAACTTAACTTGACTGATCCGTTCGCCCTAAAATATTTCTTCCGCCGCTTCATTCCATTCTCTTTCGTTCTCTTCCATTCTCCTCCATTGCAAATATTTTGCGAACCTCCATCTCCTTCTCCTTTTTCTTCTCCTCTATTTTTTTTAAACCCCGCAATACGCCTAATTTTTTGGAGCAACTTCTTCATCTTTATCTATTATTGTTATTTAAATTAAGGTATTTTTTCTAACTCATATAATATTATATATTTATAGTAGATGTAGATCTGTTTGTCTTATATATCTTAATTGTTATTTTTTATTTGTGTTATTTTAATACGTTTGTGTTATTTGTGTTATTTTAATTTGAACTTAAAATATGATTGTTAGAAGCATTATTATAAAAGGTCCGATTTGTTTAGTAGCACTTTTGAAGAAATTTATTGTTATGTTCCTGTTATTTTTGTGAATTGTTATATAAAATATCTGAATAAAATTTGTTGTTATGTTGCTGTTATTTTTGTGGATTCTTTTATAAAAGATCTATGGATTGTTATGTTCTTGTTATTTTTGTTAGTTTTGTGGATGTTTGTAAAACGTGGACTGATCCACGTTATACAATATATTTTGTATAACGTGGATCAATCCACGTTTTACAAGTATAGATCACTATCTTAAAACATTGTGGAACTGTGGATATTGCCAATAATGGACCGATGATGACATTTTCGGTACGGGAGAGAAAAGAATTGTGAAATGTGTCATAAAGGATCGAATTTTTTTCCTCCCATTTTGTGAATGTTGCTTTGTTTGATGTATTTATGCATTACCATAGTAATTTATAAACGAGAACCTGTAATTTCTTCCCTATGCTCGGAAGTTTGGTATAATTGTGAAACGTGGACAGTTCCATGTTATTCAATATATTTTGTTATGGATTGTTATACAATATATTTTGTTATGGATTGTTATACAATATATTTCATTGTACCTTTAATGTGATATTTATATAGCCAGAAAAGTGAAACTTAATTGATGCCTCAGTAGGCCAAAAAAAAAAACTTAAAATGTCATGATAATGCTTTATTATATGGGACCTAAGTCTAAGTGGGTAGACAATTATTTTGTCTATACCTTATAGGTATTAATGTGGTCCACTATCAGTGGTTTCTAAATAAGGCGTATGGAAGTTGGCTTTATCTAGCCAGTGCATATTTGTTCTGCTAAAATTGGAATAATATATTTTTTTTAATAGTGAGTTACTCCAAATAGCTTGATCTGGACTTCATTTTTTTTTTATATATAAGGTATGGAGTTTCCACGGGTATGCGTACATCCGGGGCCAGAAGTGTACGATGTGTTAACACTCCAGGAGAAGCATCGATCAGAGGCTGTGTGGGATGGTTCCTTGACAGGACAGACCGGATGCCTGTTTCCTCGGCGCGCGGATACTGAATTTTGGAAGCATGTGAGGCGTCATCCTTTTCATCCTCGCATCCTTGACTACTTTGGCCTGTGTGGATTTAGGGGAGTAATAGAGGTAGGATGTGTATCATATGATTGGGCAATCATCACTGCACTTATAGAGAGATGGCGTCCTGAGACGCACACCTTTCATCTGCGTACAGGTGAGGCGACCATCACATTACAAGATATCGAGGTCATGTTTGGCTTGGTTGTTGATGGTTATCCCTTGAATAATCTTAATGCTAGATATATAGATATTGGTGGGTGGCAACAATTGATCCATGAGCTTACTGGTGGGCACCGGTCCGGATTGTTTTAATGGTGTTAGTAGGTTAGAAGTACATAAATTAATTGAATATATTAGAGGCTTAGATGACATTACGGATCGGACCCCGAAAATTGATGTGCAACGGCGGTTAGGTTATACTTGCTATGGCTTTGTGGCGGCACGATATTTCCGGATAAGTCCGGTGACTTACTTAATTTAGATTATTTGCTTGACATGCGTGACCTTAGAGCAATGAGTGGACAAGCTTGGGGAGCGGCTGCACTGTCATATTTATATACTTGTTTATGCCGCGCTTCGTTGAGGAAAGCCAAGGATGTGTGTGGATTCATTTCCTTATTGCAGGTACGTGACCTTTAAAATTATATAATTTTATTTGGTTGTCCTATTTGATAGTTATAAGGTTTTTATGTATTTATTTTAATTTTTTTAATATAGGTTTGGGCTTGGGAGCGCATTATACCGATGCAGCCACCACCCAGGGCCCTTCCGCCACACACGGCTCTTGCACGAAGGTGGACTCATCGTAAATCCCACGAAAATGAGGCACGTGATGTTTTACCCATATGTAGGGATGTATTGGACAACCTAATAGATGGCCAGGTATTTTATCATAATTATGGTTGTTAATGGCGTTTTGATATAATAGCTACGCTTATGTGTAATTTATTTATTTTATTATCATGTAATTTTATGTTCTTTCTATCGTAGTTTGTGTGGCAGCCTTATTCAGAGGCCATCATCAATAGACTCCCTGAGTGGTGTCTGCGTGGCCGAGATATTTGGATGGCGAAGGTTCCCCTTATTTGTGGTATCTATCGAGAGTGGCACATGGTAGACCGCGTTCTCAGACAGTTTGGTAGGAAGCAACATATTCCGGGTCCATGTGCTGAGATTGATCCTTTTCATTACAAACGTGACAAGCGGTATGCTATAAAAGCGGAGGATCAACAATATTTTACAGAAACAGACTTTTTGTGGGGAAATCGTCGAGAAAGTTTAATTCTGGCCGAGTATGAAACTCAAGACCCGCAGTCACTATCGGCGTATTTTTGTTGGTATCGACGTCACTCGCGCACTTTCATAGGAAATCCTGCGCATAATGTGGATAGAGGATACCAACACATGGCAGGCAGGCATGAGGCACTGGTACGTACATTACATTCCATTAGATGTTTGATGTCTTTATATGTGTCTTAGACCACTATCAAATGTTGCAATTTTTTTTTTTTTTAGGCTTTAGGACATCAAGAATCGTACAGGTTGGCTCAGCAGACTATCCAAGATCCAACCAAGTCTGGTGAAGTGAAGGAAATAGCAGAGATGTTTAGCCACATTAATACAGAGGCCATGGCTGCTGCCTCTCTGGGGACGATGTTGAGTTTCGCTCCATATTATACACCACCGGCAGAGTATGATGAGCCGCCTACTGTGCAAGTGCAACGTCCTAATGTACCAAGACCTGCGGCGCGTGGTAGAGGACGCCAAACAGGTAACAGACGGGGTCGAGTTCCCGTGGATCACCAGTTGGTTGATGAGGAAGAGGTTCGTTTTGATCAAGATATGCCCAGCTCAACGATGCCTGCAGATGATGATGCATATCACCCAATAATAGATTTTATGTCCAGCTCATTGACGTCTGCTCCCGAGGTTCAATCACCAGCTGTAATCAGAAGTGAGGGGCCTTTTCAGGCATTCGCATCGTCTGGGCCTATTAGCCTCGCGCTTATGGCCCAACAACAGCTTGGTGGTCGACAAGCGCCTCTTATGGGATGACC
The DNA here is from genome assembly GCF_029784015.1 of Lycium ferocissimum. Lineage (NCBI taxonomy): Eukaryota > Viridiplantae > Streptophyta > Magnoliopsida > Solanales > Solanaceae > Lycium > Lycium ferocissimum. The sequence continues at coordinate 48,633,897 of NC_081349.1, read as the reverse complement.
GAGGGTCTTTACTGCATTCACCGGACGGAGCTCTTCAATTGGGAGAGACTGAGTTTTACCGACGTGAGTATTCTAACCACTCAAATAGCTTGTATCTTGTTTAAAGTAATGGCTACCTTATGTGTCTATATTATTTATTTTGCATAGTCTCCCATGGCATTTGATGTTGGATCCTCACACATTCCTGTGCCGGATGTACACACTTTAGAGCCACAGGTTAGCTTTTAATTCAAAGTTTTTGGAGACTTGTGGTTGTTATGTGGTGTTTTGTCTTGGTTGCTTTGGTTGTTTGTGTTGGTATATGGTATTGGAGGAAGTCCTTGTTACAGGGGAGATGCTGCCCGATTTTACGTAGACAATCAAATAATTGGTACGAAAATTGGCTGCCAACGTTTTTCCTCCGATGATTGATTCGCGCAATAATTGATTCGCGAAATTTTTTTTACGCCAGAGAATCGTTACAGTCGTCAAATCACGCATGCTGCTGTAAAAGTAAAAACGATCAATAATTTGTAAAATTTTTTGTGTAAAATCGCAGAATGCATGAAGTCGTCGAATCTGCCATCCAATCGTCAAATCAAGCGTGTTTTGCGTAAATGAAATAGTAAAATCCGTGAATCATTAGTTTTATATAAAATCGCGATTTGTATGTCTCACAATTCTACACTTCTCTATTGTAGACTTCATTTTTTACGAACTCTCAACTTCTGTCTCGCACTCTCCATTAATTTTTACTTTTACATTCTGTTGAAAATAATATGGCGGAAAATTATGTAAGAGTTAATTTATATTGGGGTGGGGAAGTTGTGTACGAAGAAGGTTCAGTTAGATATAACCGTCATCCGGAAGCCGCACAAAGGTTTCAATTCCTCAAATACGATCGTCTACAACATGTTTTCGAAGCAAAATGGCCATATCTCGATCCTAACCTTTCGGTGGTTATCCTTTGGACGATATCCAACATCAATTACGGCTAGGGATTTCCCATTTACGGGGAAACTCTTATTTCGGATGACGACTCCTTATCGTTATTTCTTCGAAGTCCTGATATATTTAGCAATCATATCAGTATAGCCACACTTGACATGTATGCAACTGTTGAACGCTCTACTAATGTTGAAGCACCCACTGACGATGAGTTTGATATTCGGGGTACTACGTATCTTCCCGCTATGAATATTGGGCTTCAAAGAGGTACACTTCAACAAGAAATAATGGTAGGAGTTGGTAGCCAGTCACATAACTTTGGTTGGACTATGCAGAGCCGTGATATTCCTGGACCGAGTAGTGCTCCAGATACAACTGAATTAGGTGGCGGGAGTATAGTTCGATATCACCCTACTCAAGTAGAGTCATTTACGAAAAGGTAAATATAACGATGTTTTATGAAAACTTTCTCATTTACGTTACTATTCAATCTTTGTGTGTTTAACCATCACAAGAATATAACATGTTATTTAGTTCTCATGTACCATTTTTATAATATAACTTTCAGGATAACTATGTAAATTATTATACTGCAAATTCTAACTAACCTCTTTCATTGTTCATCCATGGAAAATAAAAAGAATACAACATGTTATTTAGTTCTCATGTACTATTTTTATAATATAACTTTATTTTTAATTTTTCATTTTGTAATCGGCATGTTATTTTGATTATTTTTTATTTTTTAATTTGTCCATGGGGTTAATTTAGGTGTGACGATTTTGAAGAAAACCCCGTATTGACTCAGCTCACACAAATTGTGAGCAATAACGACGTAGCTAATGATCACTCCGATAAGTCAGATAGTGATATCCCATTAGATCACACAGAAACAGACGATGATCACTCATCTGATGGTGATGGTCATTCTTATGAAGACATTACTACTCCGAGTGATGGTAACGTTAGCTACCATTCTAATGCGATTCCATATTTGGACAACACAGAAGAAGGCCCGGATGATTTTGCCTTCATGAGAGATGACGGTCCAATTCGATCGCACTTTGGGATTATAAAAAACACGAATTTATCGAGGGATCAGGTTAGTATGGTGACAATGAATATTATTTTTATTTGTTGGACCATTTTTAAGGGGTTGATAATTTTCCTTGTACTATGTAATTAGGTATGTTATTTCAGAACAAGCAGGAAATGAAAGGCGCAGTGAGACAATATTGTCTCAAAGAAAAGAAAAGAGTTCATTTGTGATCGATCCAAAGGTAAATTTTGGAGGGTTATTTGCAAGCGTCATATGTTGGGATGTGAGTGGATGATCCGTTTTAGAGAAATTTCAAGTGGTATGTGGAAGGCGAGGCAAGCGGATCTCCGCCACCATGTTGTCTCACGGATGATTACGAAAGGATCATTTCAATTTGAACGATCACCTAATTGCTACTACGTTGATACCATATATTATGGTCGATCCGTACATCGGTATTAAGTCGGTTCGGGAAAAAATAAAAGGATTGCATTTGTTTACTCCTAGTTATAGAAAAGCACAAAAGGGGCGTAAGAAAAGCTATTGAAATGGTATTTGGTGATTTTGAAACCTCTTTCAAGACATTGCCCGATACATGGGCCTTTAAAAAATATTTCAATCAGGGGACCGTTGTTGAGTGGGAGCACGAATCAACTACAATGCAAGGTGAACACACCTTCAAGTTTCTTTTACAGGCTTATAAACCAAGCATCGATGGATTCAAAAGTTGCGGGCTGTCGTCTCGATAGACGGTACTCATCTCTGTACGGTAAGTATGAGATGAAACTGCTAATTCTTTGTTGGAATTGATGCGAACAATAACATTTTTCCACTTGCATATGCTATTGTTGCACGTGAGAGCTTTGAGTCTTGGACGTAGTTCCTTGTGTTATTGTGGAGACATATTGTTCGTGAGAGACAAGGAATTGGACTTATTTCTGACCGTCATCAGGGCATCTTGCAATGTGTCCAAACACATGATTGGTTACAACCACCATCCACACACCATAGGTTTGCGTTCGGCATTTGAAAAGCGAACTTCAATAAAAAGTTCCTCGACGGTGACCTTGAGAACCTAATGTGGTTGGCGGCTACGGAGCACCGAGAAGAAGAAATATAAAATGAGGATGGAACAAATCAAAACAATGTCACCTCCGGCGTATACGTGGTTAAAATCTCTTCGGAGGAGAAATGGACATTGCGCCAAGGACAACGGTCATAGGTGGGGGGCTATGACAACGAATGTCTCCGAGTCTTACAACGGTTTATTGAAGAAAGCTTGTGGACCGCCCATTCTTTATGGTCCGTTATACGTTTAAAAATTTTGTTGATCGGTTTGTTGAGAGAAGCACCTTCTTTTTCCATTTGTTGATTGCGGATAAAAAGTTTTGGCGCGCGCTGTTGAAAAAAGTTTGATGAATGCGGGAGAGGTCCCTAAAGCATCACCGACATGCGACGGCAATACAATGCAGCGGAAAGGGGGTCTTTGAGATTCGACATTTGCACACGACGGTAAGGGCGGAAATATCCATAAAGTCTGCCCAAGGGAAAAAAGTGTTCGTGTGGGAAATGGAGAAACTACCATATGCCATGTTCACATGCAATTAAATTTTGTGATATCCGCGGAATTCAACCAAAGGACTATGTTAGCAAGTACTACGATTGCGGGTTTTACAAGCAAACGTACGGTGAAAATTTTCACCGTTGGGTGATGAGGCATATTGGCCACCTTCTCCTTCGCTTTAATTGCAAACAACGAATACGAGCGAACTTCGGGAGCGCGGAGTACAACTAGAAGGAGGAATGAAATGGATATAGCTCACACCGCATGGCTAGAAAGTCTAGTACGTGCAAGCAAACAGGTCATAACAAGAATCGGCTATCGATAGAAATCGGTAGTTGTTGTTATTTGTTGGTTTTTATATTTTTTTCTTAACTTGTACAATTGTTATTTCCTTATGTACTCTTCCAAGAATATATAACGTATGTCTGTGCGTTTAATAGTTAGTATGTAATTTAACATTTATTACTCGGTTAATGTGTGACGTTTATTTAACTTATATTTAATTTTTTATTTACGTTCGCATATATAACACATTTAATTATTTGCATGTGTTAAAATATTTTTTGAGTTAATCATGCTTTAAAAATTAAAAAAATTAATAAATTTCTTTTATTAAAAATATATAACAATATGAGTCAAATGAATATTCTTTTACTTGTATAACGTGGGGTGATCCACGTTATACAATATAAATTGTATAACGTTATACAAGTTATAATTGTATAACGTAATTGATCCACGTTATACAATTATATTGTATAACGTGGATCGGCCCCACGTTATACAAGTAATTTTTTTTTTTTGTTTTTGCTTCAATCGTCGACAAAGAATTTTGGGGTATATCGTGGATCAAATTACCCATATACCCTTTTGTATAATAATTTTTAGACGTTCCTTTTGGTAAAAACAGTATTTTTATCTGGCTTTTAGGTCAAGTTCCATATCCCTATATCTTATCTTGCTTGTTTGATTGTGGTTCAATTAATTATTCTTGCATCTTGAATTACATCACCTTCTTTATATTTTAAGAAATTGCAATTCCTACCTTAGGTCTTTTGCAAGTCTATGGTAAAAGTGAGATATAAGCAAGAAAAAATGGTCAAATTTATTTTTATCTTATTTAAAATTGAAATTTTATCTTTCGTTAAAAGTTTTTATTAATAATACTCTCAGCGCGCGTTAGGAATCTTTTTTCGGTCCTTTGAACTCTAATAAAACTCCATGCTGAAAATTTTAAATCATAGTAATTAAAAGCTAAAGAGTAAATTTAACTTTTTCTTCTCGCGAATGCATTCATTTCATATTGAAATTGGTTATAATGAAGGCATACACTAGATAATTTATTAGTGACAAAAATATGAATAGATCAAAAATATATCAAATGATACAATTAAGTGATCGGCTGGTCACATATAGTTTTCACTTTTTGTCCAAAAGATTATTTGAACATAGAATCAATATAGTTTTTCGGAATTTAAAAAACTCCAAAAAGTTATTTTCACAATTTTTGCTCAAATCACTCACAAAAATTCAAAAGTAACTCCAATTTTATTCATCAAAATATTTTGTTTTTCGAATTTCTCATTTGTTATATATATCCAAACGCTCAATAAGAATATAGTATAAGTATTGAATCAAAATTGGATATACTCCTTGACACACGCGTGACATTTAAATATTTCTCTCACAAATCCAAATTCCGCCCCATTATATTAGCATCTGAAAAAACGTAAAATATAAGTACTAATATTAGCATATCCTTTCCCTTCCTTTTCTATTAGCAACTCCAAATTTAATGCTTACAAATCCAATTTTTTTTTTTAATGTTTTTTCCTAACCCTAGCAGAGAGAAAGAGAGATAGATCGCTGTATATGTATATGTTATTTTATTATATACAAATATATATATATATTAGAGGAGCAAATCTATACAGATTTACAGCAAACTCATAGGGTGGATTGCATCCGATTTGAAAGGTAAGTTTGTATTTTATTTGCATGGATTTATTGTACCTGGTAAATAAGTCATATAAAATTGATACACTTTTATTAAACATTTTTTATGTAATGCTATTAGATTCTATTATTTGGAATTTTGTTTGGCGGTGATCTTCAAGTTTAATTTTGCTAGGGATGTGTTTTTTTTTTTGTCCTAAGTTGGTTAATAGGTTTATATAAGGTGGAAAAAAAAACAGATTTTTGAGTCGATTTTTGCTAATTATTACTCCTTTAATTTATGTGATCTTTTCGATTTGACCCCTAGCGTCAAAGCTAAATTGAATTAGATTAACTCAATATTTTAAGATTAAAATTTATATATTTGAAAATCATATGAAAGTACTATAAGTTGCAATTTTTCTGATATCAATTTGGTGAAAAAATACATCTTAAAATATTGGTCAAAGATCATGCAGTTTGAATCTTGGGAATCTGTTTAAATAAAAATGCCTCTTTCCTTTTTTGGAAACTCTTTAATTCCAACTTTCCACATGGCATGTTTAAGACCACCGGATTAAAGGGAGTTTTGGTACATTCTACGTATTTTAGTTTAAGACCACAAGATTCAAAAGTCTTCTTTAATTTTTTTTTAAACTCCGTGTCAAGCCAAAATCAGATAAACAAATTGAAACCAGAGAGTATCAATTTTGACTATGTAGTTAATGTCGAATACGTGAACTAGTGGACAATTTTGTCACAGTGATCTTAAATTTTAATTTCGGTAGGGATTGGATCTTTTCATGATAAGTTGGGAATGAGGTTTATATGAAGTGAAATATACAGATGTTTGGAGTTGATTTTTGCTAATTATTACTCCTTCAGTCCCAATTTATATGAATGTCTTTGACTGACACGGAGTTTAAGAATGAAAGGAAGACTTTTGAAACTTGTGGTCTAAAACAAGCCATATATTTGTTTGGCTATAACTCATCTCATTAAGGGTAAAAAAGGAAGTTTGAAGTTATATTGTTACCAAATATAGAAAGGTGTCATTCTTTTTTGGACTGACTGAATAGGAAAGAGTGTCATATAAAGTGGGACAGAGGGAGTATCAATTTTGACTATTTCAGTTAATTTTGCATTCGTGAATTAGTGGACAATTTTGCTCATGGTGATCTTAATGTTTAATTTCAGTAGGAATGGATCTTTCTGTGTTAAGTTGGGAATGAGGTTTATATGAGGTGAATGAAACAGATGTTTGAGTTTATTATCAATTTTGACTATTTTAATTAATGTCGAATATGTGAATTAGTGGACAGTGAATGGATAGTTACGTTTAAAGGTAATGACCATAATATAATGCATTATTAATTATGGCGCAGAACAACATGTCAAATCTTACATAGAATGCTTGTGGGCATGAGTTTTATGGGGATATATTATCTTTAGGTCGAGTTGATAGATGATGTTTTTCTGATGAAGCGATATATGCTGGTCTTCTACTAGTTCAGCCATTTTTAGCAAAGCATAAAGGATACGTTCGTTGCTGATTTTGGATTTTGATGAAAGATAGTGCAGAGATTATGCACCAACTATACATGTGAGAGGAATTGATATAATGTAGTAGGAATGTTAGGAAAATTCTCAGAAAATAGTTCTTTGAAATATCATTATCTATTTTAAGAAGGTAGAAATATACAACAACAACGTATCGTATCCAGTGTGATCCCACAAGTGGGTTCTAGGATGGTGGGGTGTACGCAGACCTTACCCCTTCCTGTGTGGGATAGAGACACTCAGCTCTTAAGGTAGAGATATAGTTGGGAAGAATATTTTATTTTAATAATTAAGCCCCCACAAGCCCGTCTCTGACAAGGAAAGAAACCCCTTACCCCCAAGAGGAAGCAAACATAGAGTTTTATGGCGCTTGTATTGCCAAAAAACATTGAGGCATAAAATTAGTGATACACCGACCATCTTGCTTGAGATTGAGGTGTGGTGGTTTTTGTTGTACATAAAATTAGTGATGCTTGATAAAAAAATAAAAAAAAAATTATTGATATATATTATGTGTGATTTCCCATGTCGATGTGTGACTTGTGATCACCTTTGGTGAAGTAATCCTTCAGATACTCTTTTTGATGAGTAAGTAGATTTCATTAATAGCATCAAGCAAATGCAAGAGCAAAAATTGCAAAAGAGAGATTGAGTCAGCTCATATACAAAAAATTAGGCCATAACTAGAGTGCTGATAGAATCCAAAAAAGATCAATAGATACAGGGGCCTGGTTGAGCTAGCTAAACAGATTTAGTAAACATTTGGCTTTTAGAGTGATTTGAAGTTAAGATTCCATCAAAACATCTGTGGTTTCTTTGTCCAGATACACCAAAAAAACACTAGCAGATACCATTAACCAGATTTTCGTGATGGCTTTATCAACTTTCCATGAACACCCGCTTGCACAAGCTTCCTTGATGCTGTGAGGCATGATCCAAACTAGTCGAAAATTTGATAAAAACATACTTCAGAGATCTTCTGCAACTGTACAGTGAAGGAGCAAGTGGTTGACACTTTCATAATTCAGTAGACACATCCTTCATAAAAAAAAAAAAAATACAGCTAACACATATAACACCTAGTAACCCTTCAGATGCTCTTTCTACCCATGTCGAATGCCCTGGCTGGCTCATGGGTGGGAAGGTTTCATTTTAGCAGGATATCAAGGAAAATGTTTGTTATAACTATAAGTTGCATTTTACTGGTGATTCAAGGGTTTTTGCATCTTGACCTCAATTTTTTTTTTATTAATTTGGTGGCTGCTCTTAGAAAGGGATATAAGAAATGTGCCAAAATGGGATAGATTGATTGAGAATAAGCTCTGTTCAGATAGGAAACAACGTACTCTAATATCATGTGAAATGCCTCTGCTATGTTGGTCTTTTTGTGATAATTAATTGAATTGGTTTAAGCATGGAAAAACTGTTTGATGATTCTGTTTTTTCAATCTCTTGCATCTGCCCTTTGTTGATAGGTCATTAGCCTATACGATGAAGTTCACTAATAGAATCCAAGATATGTGCATCTCACGTACCAAATTGGTTTAAGCATGATGAATGAGCTTTTTCAAAATTTTGTAAAGCTAAACTGGAAAAACCTTTGGTCCTTAATGTTACTCGAGAAGACCAGAAAAACTTCTTGTTCACTATTTGGCTTAGCAAATATAATCTCACTGTTCTGTTATTTTATTAAGTGATTCCTTAATAGTTTTTTGTCCACATTAGTTGTTCAAAGACTCAATCACTAATGCCCAACTGTTTCTATATCTGGTATTGTGAATTCTCTTCCTCCTCCTGTAGAGAAGCACTGAAATATTGATCTCTAGATATGACAGTAACTAATGAGATATGCCTGAACTATTATCATTACATAAAATATTGGAATTGCATTTTTACAAAGAAATATTACAACTGCTCACTAGCTGATTATTTCATTTCAGGTACATATATATTTTGAAAAATGGCAGATGCCATGTCAAACTTTTGGGGTCCTGTAACATCTACCAAAGAGTGGTGTGAGCTAAATTATGTCCGCTCCTCCTACATTGCAGAGTTCTTTAATACCATATCAAATGTTCCATGCATAATTTTGGCTTTGATTGGTCTTGTGAATGCCCTCAGACAGCGGTTTGAGAAAAGGTTCAGTGTCCTTCATATGTCAAATATAATACTTGCCATAGGGAGCATGATATATCATGCGACGTTGCGGCAGATGTAAGAACTTTCTCCCTTATTTCCCATTTTGTTTTATCTATAAAATTGGTTTATTGTTATTTATTCCCCACATTGCCGGAACATGAAGAAGGTAATCCATATTATTGACATGAGTACCTATAGCGCTATATTATTGACATGACTACCTATAGTACTACATTATTAACATGAGAACCTATATTTTGTTAAATGCATGAGAATATAGCTCTGTCTCATTTACTACATTGAACTTTCGAAGAAGCTAATAGAACGCCAATTGTTTAAAGCCTAAAAAAGCTTGGTAAAAGGAACTTGACCTTAGTACTTGTGGGCAGCTCATGCTACCTAGTTATTGGTTTAACCTTGACAGAAGATCATTTACTGTCCTTTTTGGCAAGTAAACTTTGTAGCAGGTTCTGGGATGATTTTTCTCTCTCTCTCTCTCTCTCTCTCTCTTTTTTATTTTTTATTTTTTTTTTATTTTTTTTGGCATCTTGTCTTAAAAAATTCATATATGTGTATGATACATTTATTTCATTCTGATTCTTTTTGTTTTTTTTTTTTTTCTCTTCAAACCATGAGGTAAAGCCTAAAAGATTTGTTTTTCTTAGGGAACTATGTGGTGCTACTTTTGATGGCTAGATCTCTTTCAGAAGGCATGTAGCACCAATTTGATAATATTCAATTATTATTTAATGCTTTAAATATGACTCCTTGCGTTCCACTTTATGTGATATACTTTCCTTATTAGTCTATTCCAAAAGAATGACACTTCTAAATTTGGGAACAATTAACTTTACATTTCCCATTTTACCCTTGATGAGAAGCTTTTGTAACCACACAAATGTTACGGCGTTTTAAAAGTTTTATAGTCACACAGATGTTTTGACGTGTTTTAGACTACAAGTTTCAAACGTCTATTTCTTTCTTAAACTCTGTCAATTCAAATTACATCACATAAATTGGACTAGCCTGTACTACTTTTCCTCTACAAGTTCCAATTTGCTTAACCTCCAAGTTGTTAATGTGTCAACACTTGAACGGTGTAGCTCCTTCGGATATTAAATATTGCATAAACGAATGCCCACAACCTCATGTTTGTCAATTTGCTGCATAACAGGATAAAGCTGACTATGAACTAGATACCAAGTTGACCTCCTTTAATCCCTCTTGCTTCTTGTGTGAATGTTGTATGCCTGATATTGAAGTTTCTTGTTAGATTAAACTATATTTTTGCTTCGTGCATACAGAATGAATGGAAAACAATTGTCATATATCCATATGTTAGATAATACTTGCTGATATGTGCTTGAGTTTTATGGTTTATGCTAATGCATTATGATCCATGCTTTAAATTGATAGGCAACAGCAAGGTGATGAGACACCCATGGTCTGGGAAATGCTGCTCTATATTTACATCATTTATTCACCAGATTGGCATTACAAGAGTACAATGCCCACTTTTTTGTTCCTTTATGGTGCTGCATTTGCCATTCTGCATTCACAGATTCGCTTTGGTCTTGGTTTCATGCTACATTATGCACTATTGTGCCTTCTTTGCATTCCTCGCACATATAAGTATTACATTCATACAGAAGACAGATCCGCAAGGCAGCTTGCAAAGTTATATGTGGCCACTTTATTAGCTGGAGCTGTTTGCTGGCTGTGTGATCGTCTATTCTGCAAGGACATTTCACGCTGGTACTTTAATCCACAAGGTCATGCAGTATGGCATGTCCTTATGGGTTTTAATGTGTACTTCGCAAATGCATTCTTGATGTATTGCCGTGCTCAGCAAAGAGAATGGAATCCAAAAATCAAGCACTTCCTCGGATTTTTGCCATACGTAAAGATCCATAAACCGAAAGCTCAGTAGCAGAAGTTATTACTCCGAACTCAACGTGTAAGAAAAAGCAGTGCATGAAATGGCACCAAGGAGCAAGTGCCATGCCAGGACTCGCGATTTTTTGTCTTCTCCAATGCGGAGTATTGTGTATATGAAAGTTTGAATCAGTTTACTGGTTTGGGTAGTGATCAAATTTTTTACTGTACAATTAGTGGTCTCCCGGTGTACCATATATTTTTACTCACACAGAAGACTGACATGGACTAACTAGTAGTCTTTTTGGCTGATGTTTTTGCTTTTGCATTTTAGGAATTGTTCTGACATGGTTTTTGCTATTATGAAAGCACAATAAAAGGTGGTTTTTGATTACTCATGATCTAGCATAACTAGTAGTCTTTTATCCTAATGTTTTTGCCTTTGCATTTTATGAACTGTTCTAACTTGGGTTTTGCTATTATGTAAGCATGGTTTTTTATTACGAAGTGATCTAGCATAGCGCTTTTTCTTTTGTCTGAAATTTGGTAGAAGCATTTAGCCAAACAGATGAATGTGATTCTCTTTTGATATCTCACTCTTGATTTTGGCTTTTAAGCATTAAGCACGTAGGAAAGGAATTTCTCTTTTAGAATGCCAGAACAGATTTCAGCATTTCATATCAAAAGAGGGTTCACATTAGCAAAAGAAATAGGATACGAAGGCTCAGAAATGGAAACAGGCTCTGTACTTGTTGAGTGTAGACGACATACAATGTCACCCCCTAAAGACTGTTGTTGAATAGTGCAAATATTTATTGAAAGATGATAAGGCCACTATTAAACATGTATGGGGCGAAGCAAATTATTGTGCCAATTTTCTGGCAAACATGAAGAAAATTGACTAATCTAGGAAGATGTTATTAAGAACATGGAGTTGTTTCTCCGATTAAAGTCTTATAGCTTACGAATGATTTTAAATTTTTTCGAGTCTTTTCATTGTACCGAAAAAAAAGATTGCTGCCTTTTCTTGTAATTAGTTACAAGCTGTGATAGAAATCCTATGGCGAACCTCAAAGAACAAGCACAAGTAGAAACGCGGAATTAAAGATAGAAGAAATTGAGGATGAGAAGAGAAGATAACAGCAAGACCCAAATTAGATGAAATAGAAAGACAAACTTGGAAATAGGTTTCCAAATCCTTCTTTCTAACTCTAACAATTTGAACCAATATTAATTGAAATCAAGGCAAGAGGAATTCAATTTATATCCACAAATGACCAACTTTTCATGAATTTCAAGGACAAGGGTTCATTAAAAAACAATGGAACGACACCCCATCAACTAAGCCTAAAACTAGGGCTAGTAAGCCAAACAAACTATGATAATAATATCAATTCTCAATACATCAAAAACTAAGTAATGAAATGACTAAGTGTAGTATTTATACTACTATGCGAAAGAACACCAGGGTAACTATTTCAAAAATACCTTAATGAAGTAAGGGTCTTGTTTGGTAATCTTCTTTAGGATGATGGCTTGACTTTAAAGACTAGCCTCTTTGCATGGCTAACCGCCATCATCTCCTTCCATGCGACCAAACAATCATCCACACGTCATATGCTCTCTTATGAAGCTACTCAAAGGTCTCCAAAGCCTCTCGTCGCATCACCGTGGCTTGTAAGGCTCGAAGTTCCTTGGCTCGGCCTCTGATGAAGTATCTTGATTCATGTGTGCTTCTGGGGATCGTATCATCCTCCCCTTCTTGGAAAGGATTCGTCCTCGAATCCGAACCTTGCAAAACATAGGAGATAATGAGTACATGCACCCTCACAAAACACTCAAGGTAATCATCATAAGACAAATGATGATACCTAAAGTAAGCAAAGCATACGACCAACACACTAAATGACTCACTTTTATGATATAACCAAGCATCATAAGGATCTAAAAAGTGTAAGTATCCAAATAATGCCCCAGACACTTGGCTATTCAAGACATGTAGACAAAAGGGTAAATTAAGGAACCCAATGCATTTAGGAAAACAAACATGCAAGTTCTCATTGGTCCTAGCAATCAAGAAGTACATATCTCCCCTTAAGTCAAGAAACAAGTAATATCCCTCATGGCTAAGTGTAATTTCACAAACAAGCCCAACCCAAGTCAAGGGTCTAATCATCACACTAGCCCACTTTAAGAAAGGGATCACTCCTAAGTCAACACCGGGGTCAAATACGAAGGTATTCCCCACACTATTTTGCTCACATTCCCCATGCAAGCTTAAAATGAAGTCAAGTAATAACACTAGGCAAGAATCACATGATTGGATAGAAGTGCTACTACTATACTCATCACATAAAGAAGTTACCTCCATGGCTTTAGAAAGCCTAAGAATAAGCATGAGCCACGAATACATACCGTCCTTGAAGGAAGTACAAGATGTGACTTCATACCAAAGTGTAGTCCAATGAGGTCTTCTCCCATGGTTTTCCTCTTCAAGACTCCTCCTTTGATGAACCTTCACAAACAAGTTAGTCCAATAACCAAGTTTATCAAGAGAGAGAGTTTTACCTTTACACTCATTGAACCTATTCCAAGCTTAAAGTAGCATCTCCTCACCCTTAAGGTTAGAAGATCTAGTATAGACATTCCAAAATGTAGGCTCCTTTCCTTACACATTTCTCCCCTTCTTTAAAGAGCGCTCTTCATTTTTGGAAGCCTTTCCAAAATACGATGTTGGTCCGTCAAGTGGGTCACAAACTCTCAAGAAGGACTTTTCGTCTTCAGGGATGGGGTCAACAACTTCACCCACCCCATGCTTGTTATCATGACCAAGCTTCACTTCACAATCCCTAGAGAGGGAAGTTCCTCATTTGGGAAGGGTATCATCATCCCATAGTGGGTTACTAAACACCTTGTAGCCTCCAAATGTGGCTACAGTCTCAACATTACCATGCATTCCACTAGGTACAGTCTTTTCACTAGTCATGCAACATCAAATAAGACATTATCTCTAAAGAGAGGACAATCAATAAGAGTTGAGGATTCCAAACATGTAATTTCACTCTCATAAAGACAAACGTCATTTTTCAAAGCAATTTCCTTTTCATGACTATCTATACGATCAATTATATCAACATCATCACTAATTTGAGGTTCATTAGGCACATCACAAAGTTCCTCAATTAGTGGACTAACATAACAAACAAATTGATCAACACAAGTATCCACACTAGTTGGACGCAACTCGATCTTGCTAGAAGAATCAATTCTGTCATCGCTAGGATCAACTAGTGTGTGAGCTATCATTTCACATAACAACGCACTAACATCCAAATCACAAGTGTCAACACTAGGTGGACACAAATTGATCTCACAAGAAGGATCAATTCGGTCATCAATAGGATCAACTAGTGTTGGAACACCCATATCAACAACATTGTTAATAATCTTTAAAGAACTAAGCTCAACACGTGGTAAAGACTCATTAAGCTCACATAAGGACAAGCTATCATTCACACTCAGGTCAACAACATGAACATGAACATTAATTGGAGTGTTGAGATTAGCTATTTTACCTTGAAGTTCACATAAACTATCTTCTTTACCGTGGTTTTCAACTTTGGAGTCCATTTGCTCTTTGGGGAAGCGTTCAACTACCTCATGAACTTTCAAAGTTTGAGGCTCATCAATCGGTTTGCTTCCAATAATGCTTGCACCATTATCAAGACAGCTAGAAAAGAAAGAAAAGTTACATGAGTTAGAATAGGGTTGTGACTACCCTCTCACATCACTCCCCACAACCTTTTTTTTTTTTTTTTCATTCTAGAGTTGTCACTTTTCTCTCCCTTACTCCTCTCAATCTTTTCTCTCTCACTTTCATGGGAGTTGGGACAAGTGTCAAGCATTCTTTGGGGAGGATTGGGGAAACCATCCACTTCAATCTCCTCTTTCGCTTCACAAGGATTAGATTTCTTTCCCTTCATTTGTTGCTCCTTGATTAAGCGTTCCATCATTAGGTGTAGATGCTCTTCCATCACTTTGATATCGTTGGCTATCCTTTCCACTTATGAAGGATCGGGATCACTCACCATAGGAAGGGGTTCACTTGCACTTGCTTCTTCTTTAGGGAGTATGGGTGCAAAAAGAAATCCCCCTTTCTTGTCCACTACATACTTGTACCATTCTTGCTCATATGAAACCCTATGTTCTTGGTACCAAGGATCTCCCAAACACAAGTGACAATTGTCTAGGGGAAGTACATCGCACCGGATTTCCTCTTGGTAGTTGCCATGGGCAAAGAATACCTTCGCACTCCTATCCACCAAGTACCCTCTTTGATCATAGTAAGGATTTCGTCTCATCACACAAGATATTACCAACTCTTTAACCGCTTGAGGGGCAAGGTAGTTGCTATACCATCACTAAACACAAGGGAGTACCCCGCACTACCAAGGAGACTTACTTTCGTCTCAAGGATTTGCCTTTTCGGGTCATTTCTTCCTTGAAACCTTGCATTTCCTCTGCTTCTATCATCTATCGAAACTTCGCTCCTACCTCCAACATCATAACCATATTTAGAACATGGAACATTCGTATTAGGATAAAAAGTATGATCCATTAAATTTCTTGAAGTAGGAAATGTATACTCTCTATGCATACTCTCTTCTTCTCCTAGGACGATTCCTACTTGGTCCAACCCACACACGTATACCACTTTGCTTGGGATAAGAAGTATCACAAGGCAATGTACGTGAATATCCGCTAAAAGACTCTTCACAAATATCATATTCAAAGTAACTATCTTCATAGACATATTCACCAAAAAGTGCATACCCACAAGGGTCATGTTCGTCACAGCTTCCTAATTCATGCAAGTCTTCACCAATTGATTCATAACGTAGGTGTGAGGAAGGAATATACCTCAAGCCGCCTCCATATCATTGGTGTGTAGTATGAGAACCGTCAAAGCTTTCTTCTTCACCATAGAATTCTTCATAAAGCTCCTCTACTCCTTCATCCTCTTCATAATACCCATGAGATCCACTTGTCTCATATTCACCTCCAGAGTAGTACTCTCCGCCATCACATTGGTCATGTTCATATTGACCACCATTGTCTCCATAGTCTTCTTCACTATAATAGCCATATCCTCCATTACCATAGGCATAGCCTTCCATGTCGTCACCACAAGATTCCGTGGCTATGGATGACATGATTCCTTATATCTCATCTCGTTATGACTTCTCTTCTTGTACTTACAAAACGAGCAAACAAAATTAGTAGTAAAGTTCCTCACATCACTCGTATTTGCACTCAAACATTACCACACTCTAGTGTCCTTCCAAAGTTGTCAACGAATCGCTTATCCAAATTAATTCACAAGGTTGCTAATTCTTTGTGGAAGAAATAGATTCTTGTCAATTGAAAGACGGACGACTCGATTAAAACAAACGGACGGAGCCAAAGAAGTTTCAACGAGGTTAAAATGAGAAAAGCTTGAAAGAAATTGGTACAAAAGAAATTCCGACTCAAGAACTAGTTAACAACCAAGTAAGGATCAATCATTAGTTGTTAATTAGATAGGAGAATCAGAGAAAAGAGAGGGAAGTGAAAGAAATCGAACCCAAGACTACAGTAGATGTACCTTAAATTCACGGTCCGTAGAGTCAAATCAATGAACCCAATTCGTGCTCCACGAACTCGTTCGTGCTCCCCACGAGCATGAAGAAATCAATGACTGTAGCTACTGCCTGGCTCCACGAACTCGTTCATGCTCCACACGAACTCAACACGATCTAACTTCGTGGACACGAACTGACTTCGTTGCCACGAACTCTCCGTTCAGGGGTACCTTTTTTTCCAATTTTTTTTATTTGGTACTTGGAGTACCTCGGGCCCACTATTTCAGACATTTTGCCATTTTTGCCCCAACAAACACTTTTTCAACTTGGACTTGGATTTTTTTTTTTTGGATCAAACATTCCTTTTTGCATCTTCTTCCTTATGAACTTATGAAGATCCTCAAGAACACCAAAAACATTCAAATTTTCAACTCCTTCATTCCAACTCCAATTGCTTCCAATTTTTAGGTCTAGCTTCCCCTCAATGTAGAGAAGAAAGCCCACTCCAAATTGAAATCAATTGGCCTTCAAATCACTAGACCCATTTGCTTGTTCTTCAAGTTGTTAAAAAACCTTCAAGTCAACAATGGTGATTTGCCCAAAAGTTCTCCGAACAACTTGAAATTGTAGATCTAGGTAGATTTGACCTTTAGGAACTCAAAATCTACACTCAATTTCACTCAACAACACCAATTTTTTTTTTTTTGAATTTTTTGAATTTCCAGATTTTTTTTTTGGGATTTTCAAATAAGATGAACCTAAGATTAAGAATTGTAAGCACAATCCTTTAGCCTAAGCTCTGATACCAAATGATAGAAATCCGATGGTGAAACTCTAAGAATCACAAACACGGGTAGAAACGCGGAATTAAAAATAGAAGAAATTGGGGATGAGAAGAGAAGATAAAAGCAAGACCCAAATTAGATGGAATAGAAAGACAAACTTGGAAATAAGTTTCCAAATCCTCCTTTCTAACTCTAACAATTTGAACCAATACTAATTGAAATCAAGGCAAGAGAAATTCAATTGATATCCACAAATGAACAACTCTTCATGAATTTCAAGGACAATGGTTCATTAACAACAATGGAACGACATTCCATCAACTAAGTCTAAAACTAGGGCTAGTAAGCCAAACAAACTATGAAAAAATAATATCAATTCTCAATACATCAAAAACTAAGTAATGAAATGACTAAATGTAGTATTTATACTACTATGCTAAAGAAGATTAGGCTAACTATTACAAAAATACCCTTAATAAAGTAAAGGCCTTGTTTGGTAGTTTTCTTTTGGGATGATGACTTGACTTTAAAGAATAGCCTATTTGCACGGCTAACCACCATCGTCTCCTTCCATGCGACCAAGCAATCATCCACACGTCACATGCAATCCTATGAAGCTCCTCAGAGGTCTCCACAGCCTCTCTTCGCATCACCATGGCTTGTAAGGCTCAGAGTTCCTTGACTTGGCCTCAAACGAAGTACCTTGATTCATGCGTGCTCATCGGGATCGTATCAAGTTGGGATGCAGCTGTCCTATTGGTCTACAATGTTTTTAAGGTTTCAGCATTAACCATGGAGATGCCCTAGTCACAATTTAGAATACTCATTTAGTAAAAGCAACACACTGCAGGTTAGCGTTAATGATTTTAGTCAATATCAATTCTAGAAAGTCAAGACTTCAATACATAATTCTCCGAAAGTCGGCATGCTGAGTTCGTATGAGACCACAAAATGAGAGAGAAAAAAAAAGTATAAAGGATATTTGTTAAAGGCATTCGATATTTTTCTAGGTTTGGTGACTAGATCGAGTTAAATACACACACTCCCAATTGTGTCAGTAAAATTCCTGCCAGATTTAGCTATCAAATAAAACAGACAATTTTCTCAATCGTTACTAGGAGTTGAGAGTAGAGTCCACAAGGGTAAAAGGGCAGCCCAATCCACAAAGCATCCCGCCTTAGCAAGGTCAAGGGGAGGGGGGTGGTACCAATAAAATAAAATAATAATAATTAAGTTACATCTTGGAGTTTATTCAAAACAGTCCTACCAACAACAGTCGAGCAAAATGTTTGAGGAAGAAAACAATTCAAAGTTGAATAGTATCAACGATAGCCTCAAGTGCTTTTTTCTCCAACTCTTTTTCATCAATCCACATGGAACTTTGCCGTCGTAGAAGATCTTGTTTCTCTTTCTTCTTCTCTGAGAAGTTCTTTTCCCTCATCCTCCAGTATTCAAGCTTTCCCTGTCTTTCTTTAAGCTGCAAACATAATAATTAAACATGCACGGGATACGTTATTTTTACTATATTGAGAAAATTAGCAAGCAAAGTTATATGCATTTCAGACATACTCAACGCTATAACAGACTACATTCTTGCACCTACTTTACAATTGAACTGTATGTATCGTCTCCAAAAAAGGGATGAAAAAAGATCACTAACAATGTTGGCAAAAGCTCGCTTGAGGTGCGTTAAAGCCCTTAAACAAGACACAGGGCCCTAGCCAATTTGCCTCACTTAGGGATTGTTTTAGTAAACAAGGCTCCAATGCATGTACCTCATCGTGTATGGATCTGTATTGAAGAGGCGGCACTATACAACAAATATAGCTCACAATGTGATACATTACTATTAAGGAAGGAATCACAATGAATGTATACATGAGTTAGAGGCTCTACATAAACCACTCACGCGTCAAAAGATTATATCAAACATTTGAAAAAACTTGCTAGAGGGATAACAACCCCCCTTGCTAACTGTTGAATGTCCAAGTTTGAGTGGCTATAAGATGGAATATGTACAGTTTTAATCTAAACTGGACGAACATGAGACCTACAATTAACATTTGATTTGTTTGGATTTAAAATAAAGAAAGTAGCATTCGGAAGTAAAAGAAAAAAGAATCTTATCTCAATACTTGTGTTGTACAACATGATTTACAACTTCCAACATCAGGCTAATAATAAAGGACACAGTTTCAGAATAGATAGGAAAAGGAAACTGAACATGTAATTTAGAACTAGAGGGAGTTCAAGATAGCCAAGGACTGAGCTATGTTGAAAAATGTACCTTGCCATAATCAAATACTTCCTCCGTTCCAATTTATGTGGCACACTTTCCTTTTTAGTTTGTCCCAAAAAGAGTTTCTCTATAATTAGAAATAATTTAACTTTAAAATCCTCATTTTACCCTTAATGACATGATTTATAGCTACACAAGTGTCTAAGGTTTGTTTTAGACCACAAATTTCAAAAGTCTTCCTTTCTTATACTTTGTGCCTAGCCAAACGGTGCCACATTAATTAGGATGAAGGGATTACACATTATGATGATTCACTCTATTCAAACTCATGTTGAAGTCAAATAATGATAAAGGATAAATGACCTCCTCATATATCAACGGCTAATCAAATTTATTCATCATGCACTTAGTTCAAGGTAAAATACAGAGTAAAAGAAAAGATAGATGACAAGGCACATTTACTTTTCCGTAGATTAGTATCCACCCATATAATAAACATTTATTTTTTTTATCAGGAAAAATCATAGCATCCACCCATATAATAAACACTATGGCAGGACTGTATGAGCTTGATCATCTCAGAAAGAGTCCTCTTGTTGATTCAGTAAAAGAGCTTATGGGTGAATTTCATCAAGCAGTATGCTTACAGTCCTAGCATTCTCTAAAGTTCATTTCTCCTTGTTTCAATTCAGGTACTTAGTCGAGTGATGGCTCTGCAGTTGCAGGAATTGCAAGTCGGTCTCTCAGAAAAGGTTGGTTTGGGAAGAATTCATTAAGCAGAAGCTACCGTTGCACTTCAACATTAACCATGCTTACTGGTTTAGCATCATGTATGATCCTTTGGAGCCTGCTTCTATTCAACTAATTCAGTTGAGATACCTCTACAGAGGCAGGCCAATATAAGCATCTTCTAGTCGTGAAGACTTTGCTTATATTTTAGCATCTTTTAACATTCATCTCCAGTGTTCTTTCATTGTATCCAGGAATTTTTAGTATCGATAGGTCCAAGGTATTTCAGTCTCAATATAGCTCCATAATTTATAATAACTAACGAAATTTGCAGATACCCGAAGATTTAACCATCTACTTATGTATAGAACAAGTAAAACTCATGATATTCGAGTGGTATTATATATAGCTAGGCACACGAGGTGATTCCCAAGTTTGCATTCAAATTTTTTTGTCCTACAAGTTAAGCTTATGAGGTGGATGAACCACAAGAGAGTAGCTTATGAATACCTAAGTACAACTCTAGAGGTGCAAAGAAAAAGATCTTTTAACAATGCCTCAGTTCATATGTTATGAGGTAATAGCAAAAGTTGTAAACAACCAGTATTTTTAAAAGAAATAAGTGCAAAAGAACGATCAGGTCCATGGAGTGTAAGGCAAAAAAGTCTGAAGTGAAACGCATGCTTTTCTTAAGTGAAGCACCAAATTTATGGAAAACTAAAGTACCAAATATGTATGAATTTAGTACTATAATAATCAAACTGTAATTAAAATAACTAATTTCAGCATCCACTATACAGTTTTGCCGATATTATCCAATTCCTCTAAAGTTGAGATTCAAAAAACTGACAAACATGTCATTATTGGAAGCAGACACTTTTCTGAAGCGGTAGCCCCTCACTTCGCATCGCTTCCTTGCTGTAAGCGAGAAAGCACATGTCTAATAAGTTATCTGATATCTTTGTCCACATGCTATTATTGGAATTCTTAGGCTTAACTTCACATCTCCTTCTCATCCCTTGATGTGTTATATTTTCTGCAACTCTATGCTTTTAAATGCATAACCAAAACTCTTATTTCTAGTTATATTTATGAAATAAATATTACTTGAAGACATTCAAAGCTCAAAGCATAGGATACCTAGAACTAGATGCCTGCAATGCATTAATCGACTTTGCTTATAACACTTCTTGATAACACAATTGCAAGTAAAAGGAAGGCATATCCCGTATCCAACAATGTAGTGACATACAGAAAGTGTTTACCATTTACACTCATCCTAAACCAACAGATTGGAACTTCCAATACTTGCATAGACTCTCGTCGCTGATGGAAGTTAATCATCTCTTGAGAAAAACTACCATCACCCAATAGCTACTTCAAGCAGTAAAAATCACAACAACTATTACAACTCAACCTTAACTAGTAAAATGAATCCTGTACATCTATTTTGCTCCATTTGGGCCTATAACATTGTGAGGATTTCCTAGTGGCCGAAGCAGTGGGAGAGTTAACATGAGTTTTGCAGGTTCGACAGAACAACAGTTTCGACTCAAACCCTCTGTGTAGAGCGAGAATGAACAACAAATATCGATAGAGTTAGATGCGCATTTCGAAACCCGTATCCCCAACTCAAAACCTAAAACATCTAATTTTTTGAATTAGCCACTTGGTCCAAGAGTTGGAATAATAACGTTGGGAATCAAACTTAAAATCATATATCAATGAGAGTGGTTGAATTATTCCCATTTGGGTACGCATATTACCTAATCCCTATGTGACGAGAGGTGGCAGGTTCCTGAACTAGTGGATTTGCTTGCAAATTGGCCTGAACCAGTGGATTTGCTTGCAAATTGGCACTTCACCTTATAAAATAAGACCTATTGCAAGGATATCATAAGACGACTAGTCCCCACCATAATTATCCTCCGTACTCCCCACACCCCCGTAGTATTTGTCTAAATTAAATACAAATACTTTTAGGATAATATTCTTTGCTTATGTAGCGAACACAAGAAACAACAACAACAACAACATACCCAGTGAGTCCCACAATGTGGGGTCTGGGGAGAGTAGATTGTACGCAGACCTTACCCCTACCTTAGGTAGGGAGGTTGTTTCCGGAAGACCCTCGGCTCAAGAAAAAGCATAGGAAAGGTTAGATACGGGTAAACAATTCAAAGCAATTATGAAAATGAAAACAACGAAAGTGAATTAAGCCATGATAAACCATTTTGTGCAAACAGATACTCGCAGAAATCAAGGGACAAGAAACTAAAGATCAATGCAACTACTCGCAAGAAAGGCTAAACGCGACTATCTACTAGCCTTCTACCCTGATCTGAGTCCTCCATACCCTCCTATCTAAGGTCATGTCATTGGTAAGCTGAAGATGCGCCATGTCCTGTCTAATCACCTCTCCCCAATACTTCTTCGGCCTACCTCTACCTCTTCTGAAACCGTCCATAGCCAGCCTCTCGCACCTCCGCACTGGGGCATTTGTGTCTCTCCGCATCACATGCCCAAACCATCTCAGTCTCGCTTCCCGCATCTTGTCCTCCACCGAGGCTACTCCTACCTTGTCTCGGATAACTTCATTCCTAATCCTATCGCTCCTAGTGTTCCCACACATCCATCGCAGCATTCTCATTTCAGCCACTTTCATCTTCTGAACGTGGGACTTCTTGACTGGCCAACATTCCGCCCCATACAACATAGTCGACCTAACCACCACTTTGTAGAACTTGCCTTTTGAGTTTTGGTGGCACCTTCTTGTCGCACAACACTCCGGAGGCAAGCCTCCATTTCATCCACCCTGCACCAATACGGTGTGTGACGTCATCATCAATCTCCCCATTTCCTTGTATAATAGACCCAAGATACTTGAAACTATCTATCTTCTGTATGACCTGGGTGCCAAGCTTCACTTCCACGTCAGCCTCATGCACTATATCGCTGAACTTGCACTCCAAGTACTCTGTCTTGGTCCTACTCAACTTGAACCCTTTAGACTCTAGCGAACACAAGAAAATAAGCAAGAAACCCACTCATAGGAAACATTTCCTTCATATCGAGCACACCCAAATACTAGTAAATAAGGAGAAGATGGGCAGAGGATGCTAGCTCTGTGCCTCTCCCACATACAAGACAAACAATTACATACCAGGGTTTTGCGGAACTCTTGTTGAGCAGCTTCTCTTTCCATAGCTTTAGCTTTCTTCTCAGCAGCTTTAGCAACTTTCCTCTCTTCATTAGCAATCCTTTGCGCTTCCTTTTTCGCTTCATCTTTCCTCATTTTCTCAATCCTCTGCATCTCCATTTCTTGTATGTACTCTTTCCTAACTTCCTTCACTTTCTTCGCATATTCGCGTCGTAAAAACGCGAGTTTAGCTTCGGCTTCTTTAGGATCTTTAGGTTTTCTCCATGAATTAAGGTACTTGTTTGCTTGAAGGAACTCGTGGTCATTGTGATGTGATTTTACGGCTGACCCGCCGGCGGCGGAAATTGATCGGAAAAAGGGTTTTAGGGTTTGGTTACGGAGGAGCTGCCCGGAAAGCGACATTTTTGTGCTTTTTTGGGTTTTATGCACAAGTAGTGTATATTGGACTGTACTTGTGAATCTTAGGGCTTGTTTGGATGCCAACATTAGATTTGGTGCTCCCGTTTGGCCATCAGAATATTCCTTTTTTTTCCCCATTTTATTTGAAAATCAGTATTTAAAAAATACCTAAAACCACTTTCTTCACTTTCAGTTCGTTCAAACAACAAAATATTTTTTTGCATAAACTATAACAACTGCATCTTCAACTCCAACTTCAAAAATTTCAAATAAAGTGAAAAATATGGAGTTGCCATGGCCAAACGCTTACTAAAACTACGGAAAAGGGTCAAAAATATTCATAATGTATTAGAAATTGTTCAAAATTGTCCTTCCACTTATTGGATCAAATTTGTTCTTCCATTTACTTATTAGGGTTAAAATTGCCCTTAACGTATTAGAAGTAACTAAAAAATGACGTCCTCCTTGCACCTATTGGATCAAATTAAATTTGCGTCTAACGTTATTAAATTACCCTTCATGTACGACACAATTATGCTCTCTCTGTCTCAATTTATGTGGCAAACTTTTCTTTTTAGTCTGTGCTAAAAAATGACACATTTCTATATTTAGAAACTATTTAACTTTATGAGATGATTCGCAGCTACACAACTATCTAAGGCTTGTTTTGGATCATAAATTTCAAAATTTTCCTTTCTTTCTTAAATTTAGTGCCAAGTCAAATGATTCCACATAAATTGTGAGATGGAGGAAGTATGACTTTTGAGTTTTAATTAAATTTTAATTAAACACATGAACTTTATTTATTGGTCCACATAAAATTTTGACCTACCCATTTGTCACTCAGTCCAACACAAAAGTTTGTATATATGTAAAGAGGGAATACATCGGAACCCCCTGAAGTTGACATCTTTTTTCAAAAAGACACTTAAACTTTCTTCTTCAGTTTTTCATTAGGAAAAAGGGTAGAAAATAATACCACAGAGAAAAACTTCAGAAAATGGGTTGTTTTTCAATTTTTACTGTCCTTTTCTTTACAGTTCTCCATGTTATGTTCTTGCGTGCGCATTCAACTATATATACAGTTTTTCTTTTCTTGAGTAAATTTAAAGTTTTGGCAATTACCTCACGTAATTTATCTCTTTTCATGTAATTTTATTTAGCACAATTATAAATGAAGGTTTTGAAAAGAATCAATAAATTTCCCAGAATTTATAAGGGGTTGGGCTGAAACTCGAATAAAAGAGCTAGATCTTGCCTCTATTA
The DNA here is from genome assembly GCF_029784015.1 of Lycium ferocissimum. NCBI lineage: Eukaryota > Viridiplantae > Streptophyta > Magnoliopsida > Solanales > Solanaceae > Lycium > Lycium ferocissimum. The sequence continues at coordinate 48,608,659 of NC_081349.1, read as the reverse complement.
ATCTTAAAATCTAATGGGTTTTGCAGAATTGTTTGAAATGTAAGGAATTTTTTTAATAAGATTTTGGAATTGAAGAAAAAGTTGAAGTGGTAATAGTAAAAAGAAGGTGGTCGGAGTTGTGGCAGAAATAATGGCATTGAAAGTGGCGGGTGGTGTGGCAGAGATTGTTTATGAAGAAGAAAGAAGAAAGAAAAGAAATGAAAAATAAGGAGAAAAAGTTAAAATAATAAGAAAAATAGAAAAATACATTTTATAAAGAAAAAATTGTAAAAATAAAGTCATAGTGGGTTTTTGGGTCACTCACTCTCTTAATATGCACTCTCTTTAAGAGAGTGTATGCACTCTCTGTGCCAGGTGACTCAAACAGGAGGTAATTATATCAGTTTAAAGTTGTTTAGGGGGTAATAGGACCCCCGCAAAGTTTAGGTGTCTTTTTGAAAAAAGGTGTCAACTTCAGGAGGGTTCCGATGTGTTCTCTCTATATGTAAATTTGTATGGTATGGCGTATAAAAAATATATAACATATGATCTATAGTCATAACTACTGAAATTACAAAAACAAACAACGCTTGACTTCGAAATTAGTTGATAATCGATAATAACTTCAAACTAAACCCTAAATGCATGAGTATTAGCAAAAAATACTCCGAAAAGTCAATGTGCAAACAATATAACCCTAAAATGACTGCACATTTTCGATTTAGTTTCAAACAGATTAAAAATCGCAATCGCCAGTTAAAAGCCCTAATCGCCGGTAAAACCCCATGATCACATTAAAAACTACATTAGAAATTACTAAAAATCAACATTAAAACTTACATTACATAATTATAACTTCAATTTCCAGAATATTTACTTGCAGAAGATTCACTACTTGTTAGCAACGAGATGAATTTACTCGTTTCAAACAATGGTATAGCTTCAAAAAGCGAAAAGGGCAAAGGTGTCTTTTTACACCATTTTAAGCCCAAAAGCGGGTACTGGTGTAAAACAAAACTTCCGCTGCGTATTACTTCAATGGGCGACCAAAATTGGGCGCACCCATAAATTTTTACTCTAAAAGTGAATAAATTGCCAAAATACAACTAACTACTATCATTTTCTCGCGAGTTTTACATCCTAACTATTAGAGGTTGTTTCTCTTACCTGAATTATCATTCTCCCTATTCCTTTTTTCCCCAACGCAACGCGACTCTGCCATCTTCGGTCGTCGCTCCTCTGCAAAGTACTCTTGGGCCTTCTCCCATGAAACCCCTTCCTCACTTGGTTGGCAAAATTCGTCTCCAACATCTTGTAATGCTCTCTACTTCTCTTTTTCCAAATGGGCCTTCTCCCATGAAACCCCTTCCTCACTTGGTTGGCAAAATTCGTCTCCAACATCTTGTAATGCTCTCTACTTCTCTTTTTCCAAATGGGCTTCTCCTATTTCTAGGATGTTATTGCATGTTTTGGAGTATTAGTAGAAAATATTGTGCTTTATACCTCTTTTTCTTCTTGCCATTTGTTTTTTTCTCTCTCTTTCGAGTAGTAATAAAGGAAGTGTAAGTCGAAATGTATCCGGTGTACCGCGGCAAAACGCGGCCCCCGAAGAAAGTCCCAATACGTGAGTATGTAAAGCATGACATACAAATTAAGTATTGTATTGCCTTTGCACCAATATGTTCTTTAATTATTGGATTCTTGAAACTTTATTAGATTCAACATTTTTTGTAGCATTATTGACAACTTTATTAATTTCAAATATACCTCTTTATTAGATTTTTCTTTGACAAATATTACATACTTCCGCAAAATTCTAATGACATTTTTATGAATCTACCCGCTTCATCATCATCTAACGCTATTTCCTTAGAGGCTGAGAGTCCGAGGCCTTCACAACTTATGAAGTTGTTGAACTGTGAAAAAGGAAGAGATATTTCTAAAGCATTTCAAGTTGGTGTATATGTTAATGGTGTCACGGGCGGAGCCACCATTGGTGAAGGGTGGTCTGGTGTACATCCTTCGCAGGAAATTACGTGGTGTACATAAGTTAAATCTTAGGTATTATGAGTATATATTTAATTTTGCTACTCTTAACATAAGTGAGAAGAAAATTTGCACACCCTTCGCCAAAATCCTGGCTCTGCCACTGAATGGTGTTCCTTATGGTCAATGTAAGTATTGCAACGCTCGATATAAAAATTGTTACACCTTGGAAAATTCCCCGTTAGCGTACAGTGAGTAGACGAGCGAGGAGTATGATGTATACTAGGTTTGGACAAGTAAGAAATAGTATTTGATGATCCTAATTAAGATTTCCAAAGACATTCGAGTTAATAAAAGAAAGTTATTAAGGAAAGCGAGTTATAAGTTGAGTGTATCGGATGAGAATTACGAGTATTGAGTTAATGGTGTATAAATGATGCCACAAGGAAGAGTTATAACGCCCCTTAGATTGGTATTGAAGTGATAAACAAGTGTTAAGAAGGTTCCATAAGGATCGGAGATCAAACGAGTAGACGAAACAACTCTCGGAAAATAAACAAGTGTTAAGAAGGTTCCATAAGGCAAACATACGGCGAAACAACTCTCGACATGCGGCCGTATAATTTCTACTGACCGTATGTCCAGTATATTCCAATCGGGACTGGACCTGATTTTATATAAGGGATCCTTTCCATTTCATTTTTCATTTCATCTTCCACCTTCACACTTCAAGAAACCTCTAGAGTGTTCCAAACATTTCATCCATAAGAAAACAAGAGAAATCAAGGATCAACAACAAGAATTGAGTAGAATCAAGTGTATGAAACCCACTAAAAGTCATACAAATCAAGAAATCCCAAGAGAGATAAAATAGGGTTTTGGTGCTAAGGGTGAATCACCATTCCAAGCTTATTCCTCCATCATCTAAGGTAAGTTTCATGATCTTTACATGTTGTTTGAAGTATTTATGAGTTGAAAAACATGGATGGTAGAAGAGCGTAGAAAATGGGTCTTAAATGGGTGAAGAATGTCATTGTGGAATAGTAGTTAGAATGAATCATGAAAATGGTTATGTTGATGATTATAAATGCGTTATAAATGATATCTAGAACATGAAATAAGCGTTGGATACGAAAGAATGCGATAGTGAACTTTAGTCATGAATGTGAAGAGTTGAAGTGAAATTGTGAAATGTAGATCATGTAAATGAACGATAATTGTTGCTAGCGATATTGTGAATGTTGGGAGTTGATATGGAATATGGCGGAAAGTAGTATAAACAGAGGAAACGCTGCCCAATTTTCTTTAGCCTTAAGAAGCACGTTCTTGTAATTACGAAGCTAATGACAATACGAATTCTCTTGAAGGTAAAGACGTGAGCGTTAAGGAGAACGAGCAAGCAATAAAGTAGTTAAGCAACAAAGGTATGTAAGGCTCAACCTTTCCTTCTAAGGCATGAATCCTATGCATGATCATTCTCCTTCTCCATGAATTTCCTATGTTTCAAAGGACTAAAGGCCTACGCCTATGAATAGTCATATGAGATAAGAAATACGCTATGAATACGATAATGATAATGATAAGTTTAAGTCTAAAGATTCTAGAGATTACGATATGACGTACCTACGAAGTTAATGATGACAACCATGATCCATCGATGTTCTCCCCTATATGTGCTCACCTTAAAACGTTGGTTCCTCCAAGGTGGGATATGATGCCTATGCTTATTCCATAACATGATCGGGGGTTCACAACCTTATGTCACCCCGACATAGATATAGTTGCCCTCAAGTCAAATGTATGTGTGATGATATGTATATGTATATGCACATAAGGATGCTAAAATATGGTAGAATCATGACATGCTTACGATGCGATTATGACACGAATAAAGATGAATGTATAATATGTCCATGTAATGAACGATAGTGATGAATATATGATGATGTATGATGACGAATATATGAAACGTATGGTATGTGTGATGATGTGATTCCACCGCGCCTAATTGGCCAGACATGTCACCGCTAAGGCGGGCTGCTATATTCCAACATGCCTAATTGATTCCATGTCACCGCTACGATGAAAGGGCGGACATGATCACCACTAGTGGGCTGCATATGATGGTTACCCGGACGCGGGTTAACGACATGATGATGTATGATTGATGTGATGATGCTGGCATAGTATGATGATGTATATGTGATATGATAAGGCACACGCTATGATAATGTACATGATATGCTTATGTATGATGTATGTATATGAAACGTAGCTATATGTAGAAGAATGCACAGGTTATATCCTCATCTCATGATTTATGATTTCCTGACTATGCTTATTTCATTCACCCTTACATACTCAGTACAATGTTCGTACTGACGTCCGTTTTATTTGGACGCTGTGTTCACGCCCACAGGTAGGCAGGGAGACGGAGCTGATCCTTAGGAGCCAGTAGCTGATTTGTGAGCACTCCATTGTCCGGAGGTGCTATTGATTATTCTTTTGGTACATATATGTATATAGTCATTATTGGGCACGACGGGGTCCTGTCCCGTCCATAAGTCTAGTACTCCAGTAGAGGCTCGCAGATACGCATGAGTGGGTAATAGGGTCCCATAATGTTCATGTATATGTATGTGTATATTTATACATGTATATGTATTATTTTGATGACCTAAAGGTTTGTGTTTATAAAGGTAAATATGTTTCCAATGATGGTATAATTACATGAATTTAAGCATATGTTATGAATGAAAGGCTATGGGTAACGGAACGAGTGGTGTTCGGTGGTTAGCCCCGGATACCCGTCATGGCCCGTAGTTTGGGTCGTGACAGAAATGCTAGAAATTGTGGAGTTTTAGCTAAGCATATAGCATGTATTTGCAATGTTAGAGCTTCTACTGCTATGAAGACTAGACTGCTCAGTTGTAGATTTTGAGACGAGTCCATTCTCCTGGAGTTTTATGTAGCTGTAGACTAGAACAGTTTCATCTTGTTTTCTGTAGTAGCATTTCTAGTTTACTTGTAGAGTTTATTGGGTTGATCTGTTGTTGTGTAAATACTACTTTGGTAATTAATAAAAGTTGATAGTTACCAAAAAAAAAAAAAAAAAACAATTGAACTTCCATTTGGTTTGATTTTATAGTGATTTTAGTCTATAATCATTGATTTCAAATGTAATCATATGTACATAGCAAAACAAATTTACATGTAGAGAAAGTGAGGAGGACAAAGAAGAAGACCTGATTTATAGAAAGAACTAAAGAAGATTTTTTTTTTTTTTTTTTAAAATAATAGAAAATTGAATTTTCTGGCTTAATTAGCCATAAAAGCCATGTAGATGACTTTTTTCCCCTCACCCATAAATCACCGAAAATCGAATTACCGAGCCAAATTGGGATATACCATATTTAAGTTTGATTTACCGTATCAGACCGAACTTTGAAAGTTCAGTATCTACTTTCAATTACCGATTAAAGAAATCGAACTTTGAAAATACCGAACCGAATACCAAACGCCCACCCCTAACTACATATATGGGTAACATTAAAGAGTGATTTGGATGTCTTGATTGACTTGTGATGCCAAATTTATAACGTTAGGGCTTGCAGAAATCCAACTTCTATATGTGATTTCTTTATAAGCTAACATGTCAAATGTTGGACAAATTATGAACATATCTTGTCAAAATATCTTTTTCTTCGATACATAATTACCAAATTATCATACTGGAATTTACCGTATTAAAGTTTGATTAATCGTATCAGACCGAACTTCCAAAATTCGGTATTTGATAAACCGAACTTTGAAAATACTGAATCGAATACCGAACGCTCACCCCTACTCACATGCCTACCAGGAGGTGTCAACACACACTTTGTCATCTGTCAAGCCAGAGGGGTGTTACCACTTGAAAGTTATACTTCAGGGGGTAATGTAAATAAGACATAGTTTAAGAATCATTACTAAAAAAACTGGATTTTCCGACCTCAAAAAAGGTCAATTACCGACCTCATGAGGTCGGTTTTGGGCAAAAACCGATCTCAAAACCGACCTCAGTTGAAGGTCGGAAAAGAGTGGGTCGGAATTATTACCGACCTCATGAGGTCGCAAAAAACCGACCTCATGAGGTCGGTAATATTTTTTTAGTCGGCTATTATTTATATAAAGTACCGACCTCGTGAGGTCGGTAAATTATATTAATAATATAATGATATTAGTTTACCGGCCTCATGAGGTCGGTAAGTTATACGAATATATATATTGTAAGAGATTTTTGTCGTCCTATTTTGCCAAAACCCGACCTCATGAGGTCGGTAATTTAGAATTTGTGGAAATTTTTTGCAGAAAACCGACCTCATGAGGTCGGTAATTGACATATGTTTGCAGAAAACCGACCTCATGAGGTCGGTAATTTGCAATTCCCTGAAAATTTTTGCAGAAAACCGACCTCATGAGGTCGGTAATTTGCAATTCCCTGGAGAATTTTGCAGAAAACCGACCTCATGAGGTCGGTAATTTGCAATTTACGGAAAATTTTCCGAGTAAAATCGACCTTATGAGGTCGGTATTCTGGAAAAAAAATTGTAGCACATAGCTGTTATTCCAGCTGCCCCCCTGTCAAAATGAAAATAATTTTACTTTCAACTAAAACCAGCTCAAATAGCTGCCAACAATACACCAAACTGCTATAAATACATAAAACAATAAGCTACTATTACAACACATATATTACAACCACCAAAACATCACATTCAATTCGAAACTACTTCAAAGTTGAATAAAAACGTCAATTAAACATTCACAAGAGACATTAATTAAGCTACTTCAACCTTCGCAAACATCAAAACAACATTAAACTACTTCAACATTTGTAAACATCCACAAAACATTAAACTAGTCTACACTAAGTTAGTCTACAACATATTAGACTACTTCACCCTCGCAAATCCACAAATCCACCACCACATTAACATTCAAACATGCCTTTGTGTGTTTGACACGTGAGTCCCATCATCATCCGCACCACTAGCTAAATCCGTCGAGAAACCTTTTTTTTTTTTTTTTTTTTTGTTGTGTTCATCCCCGGAGAAAAGAGGCAATCACCTATTCATAAACAATGGGTGTCAACTCGTGATCAATTTGAAGAAGATTTAGAGGACAACAAGGAACTAGTAATGTTGAAAAATTCAAAAAGGTTGTAGTTGCTTGATAATAATGCTCAAGTGGCAGTTCAAGGTAATAGTAAGCAGCAGAGAAATAATCAGTGGCAACAGTTGGCCTTGGTGCATGGTACTGTGGCTACTATGCCAATGGTGATCAATGACAACAATGAACAACAATCAGGTGGAGACAAGCAAATAGCAGTTACAGAGGAGAGGCAACTGTAGAGTGTTCTTTGCTGCAAGGAATTCAATAACTCCTCTAATCGTGCACTTATGTTGTCAACAACAAACTGATCACTTTCATTAGTCAGGTCTAATCAAGAGGCCATAGTCAAATAAAACTCCAAACACATCACCCTCCTATCAAGAGAAAAGAAAAAGCATATATTAAGTTGTTAACCTTGTTTTAATTTAACTTGCTTTCACAAATGAAACAATGAGCCAGGTGATCCAACACATATTCAATAATGCAAATCAAAGGGGTCCTGAAACATAACTAGAAAAACACTTAAGTCATGAATTCCTTTTAGGGATAGGTATTATCACATCATGGTGCAAAAGCATTGCCTATTGGAACTCTATTGAATCAAGCTATGGAACCTATCAATGATGCTTTAATTGAGGCTGCACAAAAGGTAGGAAAACAACCGAGGGTTGCGGCAGATGCACCAATTGATACAAAGAACACTATATTCACTATACTAACTACGAAAGCTAATATAAATAAACAAATGAAATAGAGTAATTGAGCATATAAATATAGGAAATGAGAATATTAACCTTCAGTAGCCTCACAAGGAGTCTTGAATCCCAAACCAATACTCTTAAAGTATCGATTCCCTCCCTTTCCTGGCCTCTTGCCCTTCCCTGTCTTCTTAGAACTGCCCAACAAAATACAACAAATACGCAAATCTTAAAACTTTGCAAATTATGAGTACCCAAATCCGGTGAAGGAGGAGAAAGGCTCCTTCTCCTTAAGCTATTGAAAAATCATCCGAGATTTACACTCGAATCCGAATATGAGAATATCAATAAGGTCATGTATCGAGAATATAAACCGTTTTATCTTTCTTCATCTAAAAGGTGCTCTGTCCTTTCCATTTGATGAATGGGGCGCAATATGTTCAAAATAAAATTATAACAGGGCTCATAGCTACACATCTTCCTATTCCAAGATGATAATACATCTTGTGTCACTATGTCTGGACAGATGATTTATCGAGTAGTACATATTCCCGAAAGAGGTAAAGTGGGACGATCCACAAAAGGAAGAGTGAACAAGGACAAACCTTGTTTCTCCTTCCTTTTTGAAGGTGTGGGATCAATATCATCTTCCTGCAATAGGATAGAAACAAAATTCAAATGAACACATTTAATCACCATGCAAATTATAAAACAAAATCATATTCTGAGAAGGATTCTTATAACATCATATCAAATAGCTAGAAGGTGACCTCTCCTGACCAAATAGCTAAAGGCAAAACTTCGAACAGCTAAATAGTGGGAGCTGCACCATGCCCGTGTCACTTCCCCAAAATATAAACATGCTTGTTCAGGTCAAACAAAAAATACTGTCTTATGGCACTAATCTTCTACTCAGGATACTTCTCAACGTATCATCAATTTTATAGTCTAAACATCAGTATTTACAACTCACTTATAGGGACTTTCAACAAAGATAAGATTTTCCCCGTCCTTTGGTTTCGTGTTGGACCATTTGCAAATCCACGTCCGCCACATCCGTATATTCGCTTCTTACCAAAGATTCTTATTTGAAAACCAAAAAGAATTGCAACCAAAAAATAAAATAAAAATATAGTGCCCTCCGTGATGGTTATACTCACTTTGAAGGGTATCTTTCCGAAGTTAATAGACGCAGACCACACAAGGACTCCGACACACTCCTCAATTTGGACATTTGTACCAAAGAAAAACAAAGATAAAATGAAGTCACACACATATGCGGTAAAGAATAAGAGACTACGAGATATTAAACCACTTTTACACTAAATATGTGACAAGTAACACCCACGTGTTCTTCACCGAGTTGAGGTTTGAGGTTTAACCGAAATGAAACAATGTCTATTGCATATCTCTATGTTCCAAAGATTTTGAAAGTTGTACCGCACCTAAAATTGGTAAACAAAGGGCACCTCACTCCATAACGCATGAATTTCAAGGGAGTATCTAGGCACTAAAGTCAATAATTTCGAAATTACCAAGACCGAACATATCGTATTACGTATCCATATAATACCCCGTCCTTTAAGGTTCCGGTTGCACTATGAAAGCAACTCGAGAGCACACTCCTAGAACATCCGAACAAAAGATCATACATAGAAAAGAGCTTCACCTTTGGTGCAGCAACACCGGAGCGCCGTTGACGAACTTTATTGATGACCTCCTCATGAATAGCTCTTTTCATCTTCATCACATCGACCCACCGATTCAAAGATCGATTATTCAAAATATTTATTAAGAATCACCTCGAAACATACTTGGGAATGGGGAGAGCAATGTGCAAGTTGACTCGAAATTCCCAAAGACACTTAAGTTCCAAAGACATGATGGTAAATATAAACCTAAACGGAACACATTACTTTTGGGACTAAATATACTCCAAATTAAGCTTTAAAATCTATTCGACATAATGCACCGCCAAGTAATAAGAGCACACAATCTTTAGTAGCTCGGCAGTTAAGAAGTTCAAATTGTATGGATAAAAATGATGAAAGGGAAAATCATTGATTAGAGGGGGCTGTGAAATGTTCAACAAAATACAACAAATACTCTTAAAGTATCGATTCCCTCCCTTTCCTGGCCTCTTCCCCTTCCCTGTCTTCTTAGAACTGCCCAACAAAATACAACAAATACGCAAATCTTAAAACTAAAATACATCCAACTTACGAACTTGAACAGAAAAAAAAAAAAAAAGCATATAGCAATGTTCAGGATACTGACCTTAGAAAGCGCTACTTTTGTTAATTCCCTTCCCATCATTCATTAGCCTGACTGATGCGGAGGAGCTAGCTACGCATTCCGACTACTATTAGAACTAGATAGGGAAATCAAGACAGCAAGGGTTGTTAGCTTTCAAAGCATATATAGAGGGAAATTTATGAATTGATAAATATAGAAACGCATGTATAAGCTAATAAATACAAATCACTAGGTTTTTTTAGAGAACCAGTAGGGGCGTCGCGAGTGTTTTAGCCACGGTTTTCACGTCCGTGGTAACCTTATGTTAGCCACGGTTTATAGTTCTAGTTAGCTACGGTTAAACCGAAGCTAATTATTCCGGATAAAAGTTTATATTATATTCGACTTTCGAATTTGCCACACAAGAACCGTGGCTAAACTGATTTGCTGGGAAAAAATTATTCGGGTTTAGCTACGGTTGAACCGTGGCTAAATAATACATTCATTTAAAAAAAAATTAATTATATTACAACCATTCCCTTGTAATCACATTATCAAGAGGTATACATATACTGATACAATGTTATCCCAATAAACAAATCATCAATTACTAATGATGAAAGCACTTATCAGTCATCACTAACTAAGCAAAAGTTACGGTAACATTACAAATATTAAAAAAAAAAAAAAAAAAAAAATTCTTCCATAGTTGCTAGCAATAAAATAACTAAATACAAAGAACACTTCGCGATTCAACGTGTATTGGCAACTACCTAAACCACACACTTGACACAACATTCGAATCTATATACCTCCGCATTTGCATCACTAGGATAAGCAAATGTCTTTCATGAAAAACCTTAAGTGACAACATGTTCTTGATATTTTATCCTACAAGTAAAATGGAATACAAGTTAATCTCAAACTTCAAAGGAACTTCTTATAAGCTGTAGAACAACATAAAAGAAAATTATAACTACAAAGTGAATAATGAACCAATCTGTGAAGCCACAAGGCCTAAAACAATGAAGCAAGAAAAGCAGTTAATTCAGAATTCATTATATACGACTCCTACTATCTGTCAACACTATTAGCATTTTCTCTTATTTACAATTCCTACTAGTTGTCAACACTACTAACATTTTCTCCGATATACCGCAAAAGGTAAAGAACTATTCCAAAACTAGTAAGTAACAAAATTAAGGCACCAACAAACTTAACCCATATATACCAAGAGCTATGTCAAAACTAGTTGGACTTTAGTCAACTGGTAGTACTAATCAGAAAGAAAAGAAGTAGCAAACAACCTGTAGTTCACCATTTGAGTGTTACCCATGGTTACTGCTAGAATTCCAACATAAAAGGATCACAACAATGGAAATGGCCAAAAAAAAAAAAAAGGTAAGAATATTGATCAGTCAATCGAATACATCCCAATTCAATTAGTTGCAAACAACTATAGAAATTCCCTGTATCCATATCCATTTAGACCATTTTAAAGTTCATTACATGCTACTTTGTCTACTAAAATAAAACCATGTTAATAGCAGGGATTTGGTGCATATTACTTGTCCTATGTTAAAGAGTAAGCTCTTTCATCTTAGCAAAGTCAGTTGAACAAAAGGAATCATTAAACTGAAAATTTGTTTTGGCAACTCCGAAACGTTCTTTTCTGATCTCAATTGTTGTTTTATCCTGATATTTATCTACAAAGTGCCTAGCTCAGTTCGTTGGTGTAGTTACTACATTATGTTGATTAATTACACTTGCTTACTTTCACATAACTGTAAATGACTTTCTTATTTACTCAGCATCTAACAAGATTAGTGCACAATCCAGGACTTGCATGTGTTATGCATTTTAAATGTAACAACAACAACAACCCAGTGAAATCCCACAACGTGGGATCTGGGGAGGGTAGAGTGTACGCCGACCTTACTCCTACCAAGGTAGGACGGCTGTTTCCGAGCATTTTAAATGTAAATGTCTCTAAATAGTGCTGCACCATAACTCAACCACATAAGTGATCTTTAACTGGTGCCCACATAATGCATATCAGTAGGTTTCTACAACTTGTCATTGGCCTATATAACCACATACAAAGAGGGTTTACCATAACAGCTCTCACCAAAACTTGAATCATACAAAGCTTTCCTCTCGCTTCCAAAGTCCTTACAAGTTATTCCTTCCTTACTTCGAGAAAATGCAAACCGTTAATTAATATGCATCTATCCTCACATCTAACTCTAGTTTCTAACGAAGTTCATATATATTGGCCCAAAATACGTATATCCGATCACTTTATTAATAAACAGATGAGGAAATATCAAATGACATCGTAACAAAGAATTCAAAACTGAGCAACACAAATTCGTCTACTAGGTGCAAGGGAAGTCTATGCCTTGCAATGTATTACTACAAATACATAACTGTCCATGAAAAACTAACTGTATAATCACATTCATGCGCATAAACAGTCTCCACTAGCAATTTCTTTAAAAGAGTACTGAACTTATATATTCAAATATTAAGTGGAATAAATGCACTAATAAGTAGAGTAAAAAATCAATCTTACTGCATGTGGGGAAGTCGGACGCTGGTATTGCATGACAAAATGTAGTGGAAACATCTAGCGATTTTCACCTTCTTCCAAATCCCCTTTCCTTTCCCTTTCACAGTTCATTCTCCACCCCATGCCTTAACACATTTTCCTTTCGAAATCACAAAATATAACAACAGGCAGGTTATAGCGCTCACGTTTGTTCAATCAAGGCAACGAGAAAGAGTATCACATATTATGAATTATAGCAGATTTCTTAAGGCATGAAAGTAAGAAGATTTCGATTGTGATAAATCCTACAGTCATGATTTCTAAAACTGATACCCAAAAAATAGACACAGAACCCATACCAGTGGTGTCACCTACTCACCAGACCAAGACGCTCCAAAACTCTTAACTATATCCATACTCTTCATATACTTTCTTGTGGGTCTTCACACAAAACATGGTTTTCAATGTTAGAACTTGGCTAAAAATGTAGATAATAGTAGAAAAAAATGGTTGTAATCTAAAGTCATCATGGCACAAGAGTAATAGTTGCCTGTATCAGAGGCCCTACAATACTCAATTTGCCTAATTTTAGCAATCCTAATGGCTAAAAGACTTAGCATCTAAAGCCATACAGATACGTCTCCTCAGAATGTCAAGCAAGCAGTTTACAGTTAATCAAACCAATTACATTTGTATCTTCAGGAGTTAACACAAACATTCCTCATCATTCTAATATTTACTGATCTGGATCAGGGGTTGCTTCTTCAGGATAATGCAGTTAGTTAATACTAAATTGTACTCATAGTTATCACAGTACATGTTCTATTTGTAACATTATTCTTTTGGCTCTTCTTTTTATTATGCTTGTATTTAATATTGAATAGTTACAGTTTATTTAATTTGGGTTTAATATCGAACCCAAATCAAATTACCTAAGCATATAAGTTTCAATAAGCATACTCACACTTTCCTAAAAACAAACAACAAGAGGGTAAATTAAAGAAAGGAAACTCACGAGGTATTATCATAAGCTCCTTTACAGTATTTTCAGAGAATCATAACAGAGCAAAAGCTGAAAATAACCATCAAAAGCGAATCAAAAAAATATCTTAAAATACCCGAAATTTTTACCAAAAAACAACAAAAGTGATAGAAATTTCAGAGCTTACAAAGCATTAACTAGCTCTTACATTCATGTATAGATGCAGGATGAGAAAGGAAGAAGCGAAGAAAGAAATTTTCTTTCTAAAATCGTTCCTTTCCCTAAATTCTTTCAAAATTTTAGACAAACAAGAACCCTAAAAGGAACCAATTGAAGATTGAATAAACAATTGACTTGAAAACACTGGGTAGCAGAGATTTGTTACCTTTAAGAAGTGATTCTACCATTTTTCCGCTACTATTCGAAGCTAGAGGGGGTGAATCAGTCGAACGAACTTTGGGTGAAGCAATCGCATTTAGGGTGAAGCAGTTCTGTAGAGGGGTTTTGATGAAAGAGAAAATCTAAAAACCAAAAAAAGAAAAGTTAACAATGTAAATAAATGGGGGAAATGAAAAAATAAAAGGGAGGAGAGAGGGAAAGAGAAGGTTACATTTTTTGATTAATTTTGCCACGGTTTGGGGAAACGGCAAAAACCCGTGGGTAATGGGCGCTTTTTTGGTAGTGGTACTAGCACAATTTAATCTAAGAAAACAAAGAAAGCATACCTCAAATTGACGATAGGTCGGGCGACGGTGATACCGCGGCGACTAAGGTGACCGGAAGGTGGCGACTACGGTTAAGAGAGGGGGTTAGAGAGAGAGAGAGAGAGAGAGAGAGGAGAGAAAGAGAGAGAGAGAGAGAGAGAAAGGGGAAAGATCGATAAATTAAAGGGTCTGTATTTTATGTTTTTTGACAAATTATACCGACCTCATGAGGTCGGTATGTATATTATTTTTTAATTTATTTTTAATTTAAAAGAATACCAACCTCATGAGGTCGGTTTATTAAAAATAATTTAAAATTTATTTTTAATAAATCGACCTCGTGAGGTCGGTATTCTTTTAAATTAAAAATAAAATTATAATATTTTGCATAAAATGAATTTCTGACCTAGAGAGGACGGTACTTTATTTTTTGAAATTTTGGTACAATATTACCGACCTCATGAGGTCGGTTTATTTTTAAAAAAATTGAAAAATAAATATTATGATTTTACCGACCTCATGAGGTCGGTTTTTTTCCGACCTCAAATGAGGTCGGTTTTTTGAGGTCGGAAAATCCAGTTTTTTTAGTAGTGAATAAAACTAATAAAAACGTGATAGTTTAGCGAGGTTTTTGGTCCATTATCTCTTAAATGAATTGCATAATATTTTTAAATAAATATATAGCAATACCCAAGTTCTGCTTTTGTAATATGCAATTTCTAATTTTCAAAAGGATAAACAATACTACTAATTTATAGAGGGTTAGATTAGAGTCAATCTTTTTCTTAATCTCTGCATGCCGTTATGGCTTTCCGTTGTCTCAAGCAGGCTTTTCTGGGACTTGGTCGTGCAGGAACACAAATACGGTACGCCAAATAACATATTCACACAGTGTTTTTATTTATTGTTCTTCGTCGTCTTCTTCTTCTTCTTCTTTTTTTTTTTTTGATTGATTTTCATTGAATATGTAGGGGATGCACAAAAGTCTGCCGGCCATTTTCTGCTCGCTATGTTGTTAATAATGATTTTAATGAACCCCATTTTATTACAGATGGCAAATTTTATGAACCCCATTTGCTTAATTAATTCTCTTCTTCAAAATTTAATAGTAACTCCTCATCTCATGTCCTTAATTGCAGATAAATTATTTTGGGTGGGAGGAAGGCGGGGTGTGGGGGGGGGGGGGGGGCGGCGGCTTAGCTGGGTATCCCTGCATGTTATGGTGCGTACCTCAAACTCCATTCCACACACTACTTGGCTAATTAATTTGCACCAACTTATTTCTAAATTTATTTTTGCAGGCATTTTCACCAATTAGAGAAATGTAAGGACAAAATTAAGTTTATTCTTTGTTTACTTATTAGTGTGCTTTTGCATTTTTTTTTTTTTTTTTTTTTTTTTTTTTTTTTTGTGAAATCTAAATACCTTTGTAAATTTATCTGCTTATTTGATGAAAAGTTTCCATTTGCTTATCTATCTCTAGTTCTGGAGAATTCCCAAACTATCTAAAAGAAAGTATTGAAATGAGATGAAGACTAGAACTAATTTGGGATTGAGGCACATATATATATACTAGTGACGATAGCCCGGGCTTTGCCGGGCCCAACATGAACAAAGTTATATTATTTTATTACACATTATAGATAAATCTGTAGATGTTATTTCAAACTTTTAAATTTAAACTTATTTTTTCCGCGCAAAAATGTATGTTATCATAAAGACATATCTTTTTAGAATTTTATTTCTTATACTCAGTTGTGGCAAAATTACAATATTAAGGGATAACTCGTAACTTTGAAGTTAATGTTAAATCACTCGTTGAAAAGGAAAGAAAATCATAATTTTGTTGGTCTCAACTTTTACTTGAAAATCAAATTCTAAATGGAGTTTGCTTTATCATCACGTTGGGCTAATCAGCATGAGTAAATAAGTAATTTGTTTAACTTATGCTGAATGATGTGAAAATTTATTTTTATCTATAGCATAAAAAATCTGTTGACCCTTTAAACATGAAATTCAGTAAGAGTAATTTTGATAGTTTTATCAAAATAAGATTTTTATTATCTACAGCATAAAAGATTTTAAGGAGTTCATCATGATACTTTTGTCAAATTTTTATTAAGCTCCGACAGTCCCCCATTTTAGAGCTGGATTATGATTCTAATATCAAAATTTTCAATCCCCTTTCATGTATACTACTTATGTCTGCAAAAATGAGCTTCTCTTTTACTCTCGCCGTCCTAAATTATATGATAATTTTTTTTAGTCAGTCCCAAAAAGAATAACACTTTTCTATATTTAGTAACAATTCAACTTTAAACTTACCTTTTTACCCTAGTGAAATGATTTCTAGTCACACAAATTTCTATAGTTTGTTTTAGACCACAAGTTTCAAAAGTCTTCCTTTGTTTCTTAAATTTCATGTCAAGTCAAACAACTTCGTATAAAATGGGACGGATGGAGTACAAACTTATGAAGTTTACGTTTAAGAATAAGAAGAAAATAAATTTGATAGCACATGGACCTGACACTTGTGAATTTATGAGAGCATGTGTCACTTTCATGTGACATCAGCAGTTGTAATGCCTTTTTGGGCAATGAAAGAAGGTTATGTATTCATTGAATTTACAAAAGTGTACAAATGCATTTATTGTAAAAAAGTGCAAAAGGAGGAGTAAAATGACTTTTACTACTCAATCAATTCCAGCACAAGGGTGCAATGAGAATTAGAGCAAACATTCTTCGTTATTCGGTCAACACAACGAAAAATCAAGTCCCAAAACCAAATAGTGCAATACAACTCAGCAACAAAAATCAGTAATTACAAAAGTATCCCAAGCAGAAGGGCGAATTAGTCAATTACTATGAACGGGAAGCTCCTCTCGATCCGCTTCTATTAATAGTGGTAAAGTAATACTTTGTGCTTGCAGGGTGACAAAGTTTAGGTTTAATGTAGGATTCATGTAAAGAAAAACCATTAGTTTGATGCAGAAAATTCGTATCTTTTCTGGAGGGGTGTTCTGTTCACAACATTGTGCAAGATGAACTGTCACGACCCAACTAGTGGGCCGTGACGGTTACTCGGAGCTGACTACCGAGCACCATTCATCATGCTATCTATCATGCTCAACCTGGACATACATCATTCCTAGCACAAAACTTATCATGAGACAATCTCCAAATTTTTCCCAAAGCATATGTATGTACGTAAGCTCACGAGGCTACAAAAATGATATATAGAATATACAATGAAGAAGTCACATAACATCTACAACCCACACATAAGAATCTACGAGCCTCTAAGCTGGAATACTGAAATCACAAGGGCGGGACAGGACCCCGCCATGCCCCAATATGTACACAAAAGAATATACCACTAGGCTGCACTGTCGGAGTAGTGAGGTGCTCCTGTGAATCTGCTGAGTGAGCTCCTAAGCGTCTGCACCGTCTCCCTGTCTACGGCGTGGGCATGAACACAACGTCCATAAAAGAAAAGGACGTCAGTACGAACAATGTACTGAGTATGTAAGGCATGTATGTCAACATAATAAAGAAGTAAGAGAACATGAGATGAAGAGATAACCTGTAACTAATTGCCTCTTAAGGCGGAATCATGCATGCTAACTTTCATAATAAACAACATCATATCATGTATATATATATATATATATATATATATATATATATATATATATATATATATATATATATCGCCGTCCATATAGGTACGGTGTGATCATCATTAGCCCGCGTCCGTGGTAAACATCTCGAAGCCGCCCACTAGTTCGGTGTACGCCCGCCAATTAGGCACGGTGTAATCATCATCATAGCTGCCCACTACGCCTGTCGTAGTGGTGGCTGCCCGGCCAACTAGGCACGGTGTAATCTTACTTATACATAATATACATAATCTAAAGCATGCGTGAGAGCTCAAGTAAAATCTGTGACTCTATCGGAGTGACATAAGGTCGGGAGCCTCCGATTACATTATGGAATAATTCTCATCACTATGTCTCACCTTGAAGGAACTAACATCATGAGGTGAGCTAACAGCAATAAGTAACACCAGTGAAATCTTAAAGATAAGAATATCAAGTTCATCATAGCATCATTATCATCATCATTATCATGGAACATATCTCATCTCTATCTCATAACAAGTTTTTAAGAATCTTTAACTTTCATCCTTTGGGATGTAAGAAAATCATGGGATTATAGAAAAGAAATCATAACATTGGGGTCATGCTTTTGAAAGAAGGGAACTAGCCTTACATACCTTTACGTCTCCTTAACGACTAAGAGTTCTCCTTCCAAGCTCACAGCTCTACATTCAAGAGAATTTGTGCTACATTAGATCATTAGGAACATGCTTAAGGCTAAGCTAAGGCGACTAAGAGCTAACGAAAATTGGGCAGCGTTTCCTTTGTTTCGACAACTTTCTCCATTACTACAACAACTCCCAAACATCAATAGCGACACTCATAATATCATAAACAATAAATTTCTCTAGTTAAGCATTATTCAATCCTCAAAATCCCCTTTCAAAATCATCCACAAGCGTAGCTACAACATAACCTCATGTTCATTCTCATATAATACTCCCTTAACATTATTAGCATTATTCATAACAAGATTATACTCACCTCATACTAAGAATCATGACTCAATTAGCTTACTACTCAAAATGCCCTTATTTCCATATTTGAGCTCATATTCTACATTCTTCTCTAATCCAAGTCTTTCAACCACTCAATACCTTGAATAACATGAGATAGTTGTAAAGCTCACCTTTGATTATAGAGGAATGACCTTTGGATGAAGAAACTCCACTTGAGAAAACCCCAACTTCAATTCCAAAGGGAACCTTGGCTTCCACAAACCCTAGTAATCTTCTCTACACTTGATTCTCTTGGTTCTTGATGATAAATCTTTGATCTCTCTTGAATTTATGTTAATAAGGTGTATGTAATATTCTAGAGCTCTCTTGAAGTGTGGAGAATGAGTGAAATGAGAAATAAGAACTTGGGGTCCTCTTTTTATAAAAATTAAAAACTACCCGCTATGGATTATACGGACACTTATACGGCCCGTATAATTTTATACGGTCCGTATAAGTGATCGTATAATACTTCAGATGACCTTCAGCGTGATCGTTATTATACGGACCATTATACGGACCGTATAATTAGTCGTATAACTCAATCTCTTCCGAAATTATTCTCGTTGATTCGTTTGATATCCAATACTTATGGAACCTTCTTAACACTTATTTAATACTTCATTAACCATCTAAGGAGCCCTATAACTCCCCTCAAGACATTAATAAATAATCCCTAACTCGATAGTTCGCGAAACCTTTCCAAAGCGCGACTTATATTTCACTTTTCCTTGATGAACTTAGTTTCACCGATTCATATAGCTTTAAAATCGTATCGTGTACGCTTTGAAGCTACCACATACTCTCCTTAACGTCATAAGGGCTTCATATTCGCCTTAAGCTTGTGTTAGTCTATTCACAGTATGACAACACGGAATTTTTGAGATGTAACATGAACAGTGCTGAAAGGGCTATCTGATAACTAACAAGAAATGTTGTAATAGATGCAAATAGGTTTTTTGGCTGATGCAAATTCAAGTGTAGTTGAGGAATTGAGAAATAACAATAAGAGGAGATAAAAGATACTATAGTGATTTCAGCCTTAGTGGACAGAGTTACCGGGTACCTATGTCGGTGGGAGGTTAGCAGGTATCTGTCAGAACATTCTACACTAAAACGATTGGTATGGACCCCAGTGTTATGAAAAAAAGAAAAAGAAAAAAAGAAAGAACAATTAGTTTAATATGTGAAGTAGAATCGTGTAAATCAAGTTCAAAACAAAAAACAGCAAGCAGCTCTCAAGTCAAGTGTTGCTGCTCTCTTCGGGGATGGATCGCATTAGCAATAAGGCACACACTTTAGTGACTAGTTGCCTATGTTAAAACACCAATTAAGTGAGGCAAAACACCCAACTTGCGCGTAGCTATAGAGTTGACGCCTCAACTAAACTTTTAACAACACTACTACGAACACTTGAAGATACCAGACTGAACAAGTCATGATTTCCATTTTTGTACAATCCCAGTTTGATTCCTTGGATTTAAGTGGATGTGGTAAATAATCGTCAGTATTCTTCATGTTTCCCCTTTTGTTTGGTAGCTCCTGATAATTTGGAAATTTCACAACAACTTGAATTCCTTTTATTCACTTAAATACTAAGTGGGCGTTTGAGCATAAGAATTGTGAAATTTGGTAAAACCTAGTATTGTTTCAGGTTGAAAATTGTATTTGGAAATTGAAGTTGTGTTTGGACATAACAATTGGAGTTGTTTTTGAATTTTTGTGAGTGATTTAGAATGAAAATTGTGAAAATAACTTTTTGGAGTTTTTGTGAGGACAATGGGAGGAGACTCAGAGCATTTCCCAATTATGATGGGGTTGCATCAGGGTTCAGCTCTTAGCCCATTTTTATTTGCCTCAGTGATGGATGAATTAACGTCGCAAATCCAAGGTGAGGTGCTATGCCATATGTTATTCATGGATTACATACTGATTAACAAGACTCACAATGGAGTTAACGCTAAACTGGAGGTTTGGAGACAGACGTTGGAGTTTGAAGGGTTCAGGTTCAGTAGGACCAAGAAAGAATACTTAGAGTGCAAGTTCAGGGGTGTGACGCATGAGGCTAGCGTGGAAGTGAGTCTTGGTACTCAGGCCATCCAAAAGAAAGGAAGTTTCAAGTATCCTAAGTCTATTATCCAGGGAAATGGAGAGATTTTTGAAAAAATAAAGTTGATCTTTTGGAATTACAAATATCATAGATTTTTATGAAAGAAGTTCTAGAATAGCCTAGTGTAGTATCTTAGATAATTATCTTGAAGAAATATTTAGATATTCTAGAGTATTACTAGAAGATAAAAGTTTATTAGATTGTTCTTGTAGATGTATCTAGAAGAGTATCTAGAACCATCCATAGACAACTATAAATAGGGATGGTCTTGTACATTTGAATTATGTAATTCAACCCAAATACAAATCCACTTTAAAGTTATTCAAACCAATTCAAGAGATCCTTCTTCCATAACAAAGTTCTCGTTTCTGTAGCTTCATCTTCTTTAGTTTGAATCTTCCGACCTTAGTTAACAGTCTTGGGTTAGCAGAAGGTCTCCCCGATTTAAGTTTTCTTCTGCTAATTTCTCTACATAGTATCAGAGCCATAGCCATACGTTAGCTTCTGGATTTTATTTCAAGATCGGTTTAGTGGTATATTTAACTGGTTTCTATAAATGGATTTAAGCGGTCGTGTTAATGGACTGGGAATGAAATTGTTGAACCAATCAAATTACAAGGTATGGAAAACATGTATGGAGTCATACCTTGAGGGCGAGGATTTGTGGGATATTGTTAATGGGAGTTGCACAAGTCCTCCTTCGGACCTACCGGAATAGCGGCGCATACAAGAAGTGGAAGCAGATTAATACGAAGGCGGAGCTCATCCTAAAGAGGTCCATCTCGCACAACTTGTTTAATCATATTATAAGGTCCAAATCAGCTCATGAAACATAGATGACCTTCGATCGGTACGTTCAATCAGAAGGATGAAGCCCGAGATATTGGAGAATGAATTGGTGAACACTACTCAAGGTAATCTTTCTATTGCCAAGTACTTTTTGAATATTAAAAACTTATGTTCAGAGATCTCTTTATTAAATCTGACGAGGCTATCTCTGAAGCACGAATGAGAAAAATTATCATTCGTGGTTTGAAGAAAGAATATATTCCTTTTGTTACGTCAATTCAAGGATAGGCTCAACAACCATCCTTGGAGGAGTTTGAGAATCTTTTATCATCACAGGAGCTACTAGCCAAACAGATGGCTGGTGTATCGGTCAAAGAATGGGAAGGAAATGCTCTTGTAGCTAACAAGAGGAATTTAAAGGAAGACAAAAGGAAAGTGGCCCAAGAAAGATGGCGCATTCTCAATTCCAAGAGGATTCAAGCTCGTCAAGACAGAAGGAAGAGTCTTCTAATAATTATGGTCAGAAGACCATTAAATGTTACCAGTGCAGTAAAGTAGGACACATAAAAAGGTTTTCGCGAGCCAAGAAAAGCAACATCGCTCAAACTGAGAAAGCTCTCGAAGAAGAAGAAGACTGGGAAAAATGCCTCATAGTTGATACACGAGGGGTAGATGCCATGGCTTCCATCAATTTTGAAAGAGATTGGATTGTTGATTCAGGATGCGGACACCATCTCACTGGAGATCAATCCAAATTTTCCACCTTTCGTGAATACAATAGCTGTGAAATCATTGTGACAGAAGATAATTCAGTCCATGGTGTGGAGAAGGAAGGAAGTGTTGTCATCAACGAGAAGCAAGGGGGGCCTATCACTCTCAATAGTGTCTTTCATGTTCCAGGTATGAAGAAAAAACTTATTCTCAGTTGCAAATGCAGTAGATGCTGGATGTTATCTACTATTCGGTCCACATGACGCGAAGTTCCTCCGAAATATCAAAGAACTCAAGGCAAATATCATTCATACCGGTACAAGAGTTAAACATTTATATGTGCTATTTGCCGCTAATTCATATGTTGAGAGGATGAGTAGCAAAGATAACACAACAGTCGAGAAGCTAAGAGAAAGGGGGAGCCGGGGAACTCAACAAAATAAAACTCGGCAAGAAGATATTTTATGTGGTTCGCAAAGGACAAAAGGAGATATTGTCAAGCCAACATGCTAACTAGGTGAAAATTTTGTCCGTACGAATTCTTCCTTCTTTGCAGGACCTTTTGATGATGAAGAACCTCCTTTCTTTGACGAAGCTAAAGGAGTTAAAGAGTGGGAGCTTGCAATGGATGATGAAATGGAGGCTCAAATTAAAATCACACTTGGAGCCTCATACGAAAGCCCAAAGATTTACAACACATATCTTGCAAATGGGTTTACAAAATTAAAAGAAGAGCAGATGGCAACATAGACAGATATAAAGCAAGGCTGGTTGCTCGTGGATTTTCTCAAAAGTATGGTGAAGACTATGAAGAACCCTTCAGTCCGGTGGCTAAGATGATCTTATTTCTAGTTGTATCAGCCATAGCGGCCTCGTACGGTTGGAAATTATGGCAACTTGACATGAAGAGTGCCTTTTTGTATGGGAAACTTGACAAAGATATCTACATGGATCAACCACCCGGGTATGTCTCTAACTTATATCCTAATTATGTCTGCAAACTTAAGAAAGCACTTTATGGACTCAAGAAGGCCCCATGAGCATGGTGGAAAAATTGCTCAATATCTATATTTGTGTGGATATGCTGCATCACATTCAGATCCTAACTTGTTTGTTAAGAAATAAGGAGACTTGCATGTGGTTGTTCTCTTGTACGTGGATGATATGATAATAATAGGAAACAATGGCGATGAGGTTGCAAGGCTTCAATAAGAGCTTTCCATAAGATTTGATATCAGGAAGTTGGGAGAGCTATATCATTTTCTTGGCTTAAAGGTGACAAACACGAGTAAAGGGATCTTTGTTACCCAGGAAGGGTATGCCAAGAAGCTTGTTGATAGGTTTGGGGTGAAACAAAGCAAAAAGTGCTCCACTCCTCTTGAGGCTAGCATGAGGTTAAAGCGTGAAGAAGGCTCACTTCTTCCAGATCCTAAGCCTTTTCGAGCGCTTATTGGAAGTCTCCTATATTTGACTATTACAAGGCAGATATTACCTTTTCTGTTGGATATGTCAGCACGTTAATGCAATCACTAAGAAAGCCTCACTTGGAAGCTGCAAAGAGAATTCTGAAATATATCAACTCAACATCAGATATGGGCCTATTCTTCCAAAAGAAGAATGATTTGGTATTAACTTGGTATACTGACGCCAATTTTGGTGGTGATCTGGATAACCGAAGATCTATATCGGCTATATTTTTCTCTGTAGTGGAACAAGTGTTTCTTGGTGCAGCAAGATGCAAGACTCAGTTTCTTTATCAACTACAGAGGCGGAATATAAAGCAGCAACTCTTACCGCTCAAGAATATGTATGGCTCCAAAGACTTGCTGATGATTTGCATCTATCTATGTCAAATCCAGTTGAGATTTTCGGAGACAACTAAAGTGCCATCAAGCTCGCAAACAATTCAGTATTTCATGCAAGAACTAAGCACATTGAGGTGGAACATCATTTCATCCGAGAAAAGGCTCTTGATGGAACTATAAATACTTTGGAAGTGCGAAGTTAGGAGAATATTGTTGATATTTTCATCAAGTCACTTCCTAAAGGTTCGTTTGAGTTCTTCCACGACAAGATTGGGGTAGTTTCCAAAAAATTACTTTAAAGGGGAATGTGAAAAAATAAAATTGATTTTTTGGAATTACAATATCATAGATTTTTATGGAAGAAGTTCTAGAATAACCTAGTATATATCTTAGATAATTATCTTGCAGAAATATCTAGATATTCTAGAGTATTACTAGAAGATAAAAGTTTACTATATTGTTCTTGTAGATGTATCTAGAAGAGTACCTAGAACCATCCATAGACAACTATAAATAGGGATGGTCTTGTACATTTGTAATTCAACCCAAGTACAAATCCACTTCAAAGTTATTCAAGTAAACTCAAGAGTTCCTTCTTCTATAAAAAAGTTCTCGTTTCTATAGCTTGCTCTTCTTTAGTTTGAATCTTCCAACCTTAGTTAACGATCTCGGGCTAGCAGACGGTCTCTCCGATTTAAGTTTTCTTCTACTAATTTCTCTACAAGATTGATAATGTCACACATCGTATTAGTGCAGGGTGGATGAAATGGAGGCTTACATCCGGAGTCTAGTGTGATAAGAAGGTGCCACTAAAACTCAAAGGCAAGTTCTACAGAGTGGTGGTTAGACCAACTATGTTGTACGAGACGGAGTGTTGGTCAGTCAACAACTCTCACATTCAGAAGATGAAAGTTACAGAAATGAGGATGTTGTGATAGATGTGTGGGCATACTAGGAGAGATATGATTAGAAATGAAGATATCCAGAATAAGGTGGGAGTGACCACGGTGGAGACTAAGATGCGGAAGCGAGACTGAGCTGGTTGGGGCATGTGCAGAGGAGATGCACAGATGCACCAGTGCGGAGGTATGAGAGGTTGGCTATGGATGGTTTCAGGAGAGGTAGAGGTAAGCCGAAGAAGTATTAGGGGAGGTGATTATACGGGACATGGCGCAGTTCCAGATTACCGAGGACATGACTTTAGATGGGAGGTTATGGAGGACACAGATTAGGGTAGAAGGTTAGTAGGTAGTTGAGCTTTGTCCCGCTTATCCATGCGTACTAGAAGTAGTAGTATTGCTCTTGTAGTTTCTTGCCCTTCGATTTATGCTATTACTTGATGTTTCTTGTAGTTCTATTATCATATTGCTTTGTGGTAGTTACTGATCCTTTTTTCAAACTACTTTATCATGTTTTTTATAGTATTTTGTCATGGCTTATTCGCTTTCGTTATTTCTTTTTTCGTACTGCTTTGAACTGTTTGTTTTTGTGCTGAGGGTCTATCGGAAACAACCTCTCTACCTGTAAGGTCTGCGTACACTCTAACCTCCCTAAACTCCATTTTGTGGGATTTCACTGGGTATGTTGTTGTTTGAATTCCGAAAAATTTCAGAATTCAACTTGAAAATTGTAACAATTCTATGTCCAAACAAGCCGGAATAATATTCCAGAAAAAAGTGAAAACTATCCATGGTATCCTACTACTAGTTATTGAGAAGAAAGAAGAGGGTGATGATGATATGAGATTCTCCCTTTTTGACTTGATTGGCATTTTACAGTATTTCAGTTTTTGTTACTGGTCATTTTGTTGGCATAGAATTTTGATATGTATTGCAGTCCCTGCATAACTTCTTTCTAGCAAAACGATCCCTAAGTGTGATAATCTTTTTTGGTCTAACTTTGTGTTTGATATTCTTTTGTTCAGATTACTTCGGGACTGAAGCGGGGAGTGCAAAGTCTAAATGAGTTCTTTGCAATTCGTGCACCAACATATATTTTAAGATCCATTCAGTTTGCATTATGTAATGTCATTATGACTTTTCAGAGCCGTTTGCTCATGTTTCCAAAGCATCCTGTAAAATCTGTATGAACTATGAACCAAGGGCCATTATGGTGTATATTTGCCTTCTTGTTAACTTTTCAATCCAAGTACATTCTGAAAGGTTCCAATTTTTGTAAAGAAAAGGGAAGAAAGTTAAGAAACCAAGACTGCATATATTCTGAAAAGTTCATTCATATGTTCTTATCATTGAATCCATTTGTACTTCAGAATTATTAATTAAAAAGTTAATGTTTATTTAAAAGATAGTAATTTTTCACAAATTGTTTAGTTCTTGTAGAAAATGTGGAGTTCTATTGAACGAATAGAATCTTTATTGCATTCGTCTCCGTTATGAATGACGCCGTAGATACTTTTTTACGCAAGTGGCCATCTTTTAAGGAAATGTTTACCACTCATTGCTAGAGGATGTTAATCATCTATCAACTATGCACTGTTCTTGATTGTACACAAGTATGAACTCTTGCTAGAGGGAAATACGCCATTTTATCCATTCAGTCGAGAAAAAAATTAGATACGATCATGTTACTTATAAGGAAATGTTTGTATTAAATTTACCTAGTTGGGTTACCGGCTTAGAGGCCCAGGTACGCTCCAATTATTCAGGCTGATTCCAGATATTAAGATATTTGGAAGTATATATACATTAGTGTCTTATCTATTACTTACTATACCAACATTAGGTGCCATTGTGTGACACTAGCCTAGTTGATTCCAAAAGGGACTCGAATCTTGGGAGTGATACGTCTAACACACTTGCATGTGCAAATATGAGATCATTTTCAAGCAATACTCTTGGCGGATCCTCAGTTCAATTCCTTTTGGTGGATGGCAATGTTAGAGAAATGTTAAATGTGCAATAATAGTTGTGGAAATAAGTTAATCATCTACTTACACGGTCTTGGACATTGTGAGCTAGAGATTTTAGTTTCGTTAAATCCAAGGTTCATTTTCTTTGCGGTACAAGGGCTAGACTCATTGTAATTCCCGGTTTACTTAATGTTAGGCTCCGTATTATATTTGTTCATGCTCTAGCTATCCGGTCCTAAATAACCAAGGGGAGTTGAGTGTACCGTATTGGTTGAAGGATGAGATATTGTCTCCTTATATGAATCTGGACAAATCTAATATGATGAGCTAGCTTCTATATTTGGGTTACGCCGATGTCCATTTTTGTTACAGCAAAAAAAAAAAAAAAAAAGGGAATATCTAAATGCATCTCAACAATTTCAAGGGGGAATTCTAACAGACACTTCGAGGAAATTAATGCATCCCCAACGCTCAAAAGTTTATATATATATATATATATTATATATATATATATATATATATATATATATATATATATATATTTTTTTTTTTTTTTTTTTTTTTTGATCAAGTACTAAATACTTGTCCCGTCATTGCAGACATATCCTAATCCATTACAAGCATTTTCCTTCATAGTCATTCGTTAAGTAAGTCGCCTAATATTCTCCTTCAGTTCTTGTTGCTTATTTATAAAGTCAAGAGGATCAGGCTGATCAATCGAATTTAACATTTTTCCAGGCAGCATTTTGTCGATGTGGATGGTACGGTTGCCCAAAAGGTCAGTCCTGTTGAAATGAAACATATTTGGAGATTACCTCCTATTCATTGGAAGAAGCACTTGATAGTGCTAGTGCTAATATGTTGTCTTGGTCAAGGGATAGTATGCCTTCTAAGCAATATGCAACATAAACAAATATCAGCTAAGATCTGCTTGAAACAAACAAATATTTCATGATATTTTGAGGTAATAGCATGTATATCCGTTATGGTTGGACAAGGTTTCTTTCTGCTGACATGTTTGCCTACAAATCAACAGATTGTTGTCCACAAGAACAGTCTAAGGGGGATACATTTTCGTCGAGCGGATCCTCGCCAAAAAGTATGTAATTGTCTTGTGTGACTACAGCATATTCAACATCTAGATTCTATGGTTTTGTCAAATAAATATGAAGCTTCCTGATGATTTTCAGGTTTATTTTGAGCCAGATGATGTTTATGCATGTATTGTAACATGTGGAGGCCTATGTCATGGTCTCAACACAGTTATCAGGAAATAGGATGCGGTTTATGCTATAGGTATTGTAAGAAGAGTCGTGGGGATAGATGTGAGTAACATTTCATTCCATGACACACAGTAATACATTTAAGCAATTTTACCATATATGTTTTTGAAAAACAAAGCAACATTACTTTTGATGATGGTTACATACTTGGTTTCCCTTTTCTGAAACTTTTCTCATCAAAATGCTTGACAGATAGTTGTAGAACCAGTGGCATCTTGAAGAGGATTGCAACAATTAGATTAACATTTCTCTCAATCCAAAGTATAATGCATAAATTTGGTAATTTTAGGAACACAACGAATGAGGTTAAACTCAAACTTAACAATCAAAAGGTTCAAATCAAACTTAGTTATTCTTTCCCGTTTTTAATATACTTCTCTTCGCTATGTTTTAACAGTACATTCTACTATCTTGATTTGTAATTCCAAAAGTTTGTTTATCCATGTATGCATCAGAACTACTGTAATTTTGTGGATGTGTAGGGAGGATATCGAGGTCTCTTTTCAAAAAACACAGTTCCCTTGACACCCAAGATTGTGATATATTCATAAATGTGGTGGAACAATTCTTGGGACCCAAGTTTATGAAGACCAACACAGAAGGCCCAATCGCTTAAGCACACTGCGGCCCACTTAGTCCTAAGGATCCGACCCAATTGTATTTCTTTACTGTATTGGTTTTATTTCATTTTGGATTCACTTTTGTATATACACAAATATTTTGGGAATGTAAAGTCAACAAGTTCATTTCATTATTTTACACCGACTTACTTTCTTTCTCTTTTCTGAACTGTTAGGGTTTCTTTTCATTTCTCTGCCATTATTGCTCGATTGAGCATCTTAACAGGGTATCAGAGCGAAGTATAAGAATCACCTTGCTATGAGTTTTGTTCTGATGGTAATTTTGATGATGATGGTTGAAGATTTCATTATCAAGTTTAGAGTTCGAATTTCAATTTCAATTTTTGGTTTCGCTTCTCCTTGTTGCTCCAATCAAGGAATTTCTCATCTGGTTTTCAATTTCTAGTGTTAATTAGGTTGTCGTAGTTTCGATTTGTGGTGATTCTCAACGATTTTGGGATTTTTGACGGTTTCTAGGGTTTCACAGTTGAATAAGGCCTTTACTTTTTTAGGTTGAAGAAAAATCCTGGTATCATCTACTCTATCTTCATATCTCATCTGATAGAATTTGATTTCCGCTACTTTGTCGAGATCTGTTATTTTTTTTCATATCGTATACTTGAGAATTTATGTTGTGTGTTGCTGTGTGTATAATCATGGTTTCAAATACAAGTCCTGTTTAATGCAACCCGTACAACTACCACGTCTGGTACTTCTACCAACCCTGGTACTGAAGGTTTTAGCCCTTTCACACGTGATTCCTCCCATGTTTTCTATGTGCATCCGTCTGACAGTCTTGGTTGCCAACTCGTGGCTGTTCCTTTCTATGGATGTGGTTTTGTTACTTGGAGAAGTAGTATGTTGACCTCCTTATCAGCTAAGAACAAACTAGGGCTTATTGATGGTAGAAATGATAATCCAACAGTTGATTCTCCATTTTTTACTTATTGGGAAAGATGTAATGACATGGTGAGAGCTTGGATAACCAACTCTGTGTCTAGGGAAATATCTACTAGTGTAGTGTGTATGAAAACTGCTAAGGATATTAACCAAATATTTGGAAATATTAACCAAATACATTTAGATTCAGAGGGAAATTGCCTCCACAAGTCAAGGCTCCTCTGATATAGCCACTTATTTCACCAAGCTTAGAAACTTATTGGATGAACTTAATTGGGCTTATGTTGGGCCAACATGCACATGTAGAGCTTTGTTCAAATTCATTGAGGACGAGCAACTTTTTCAATTTAAATAGTCTGAATGATTCTTACTCCATAGTCAAGAGTAACATCTTGATGATGAATCCACTTCATTCCATAAGTAAATCATACTCCCTTCTACAGCAAGATGAGAGTCAAAGAGAAATCCTTCCTTCTAACCCAAGTTTCTCAAGTGACTCTACTGCCTTCCTAAGTTCTGGACCTCACAACAATTCCAACAAGTTCACTCAGAAGGTGAATTTTGAACCAAGAAAGGGTATAGGTTCTAATGGACTGAATGGTTTTGACACAAGAAGGGGTATGGGGTATGGTGCAACTACTGGTCAACCTAGTGGTCTTTATTGTAAGTACTGCAAAAAGACAAATCATACCATTGAGAAATGCTATAAGTTGCATGGGTATCCCCCTGATTTCAAGTTCACAAAATCTAGAAAGTCAGCCTCTTGTGTCCAAACTGAGGTCCCTCCACTTGATCTTGCTCCCTTATCTGTTCCAAAAAGTATTCCATTTAACGAGCTCATGGTTTTTCTCCTGAGCAACTTCAGGCCATTTTTCATCAGTCTCACTTGTCATCTACTGGTTATGGTTTTGGTCACATTTCTTCAGAGGACTCAGGTTTTTCTCACTTTGTAGGATTGTTTACTACATATGCTGTAAATTCTGTAGGATCTCATGTATGTGCAACTTCACAGCTAGGGCTTAATCCTTGGATCCTAGACTCTGGGGCAACTAACTATATGACCCCTCACAAACATTTACTCCACAACATCTCACCATTACCTAAACCTTTTCTTGTCACTCATCCTGATGGATACAAGGTAAAGGTTATATCAACTGGATCCTTGCATCTCAGAAATGACATAATTTTATTAAATGTTCTTTTAGTTCCTTCCTTCCACTTTAACTTAATTTCTTTACATCAACTCATTTCTCAGTTGAACTGTATAGCACTGCTTACTAAACATCATTGCTTGTTACAGGGCCTTTCTCAGAAGATGCCACTGGTAATTGGTAAGGCTGTTGGGAGACTCTACTATTTCCATCCTGATGCTGATCTTTTTCCATCCTCCTCCACTAGTTCATCACAACTTCCTACTGTTTGTCCTGATTTTAGTTTTCTCTCAAATGTTTGTAATAGTCTCAATTCTATTGTTCCTTCTGAGTCTTCTATTTCTGCTTGTCACAAAACTTTTACTGATAATTCCCATAAGCAGTTCAACTTTGTAAATAGTCCTAAGAATTTCCCTGCTACTTGTGATAGAGTTCTACTTGTAATCAAGCTTCTGTTGTGAATAAAAGGGACATATTTTGGCATCAAAGACTTGGCTATATGCCTTTTCACAAAATGGCATCTATCCCCTTCCTATCATATAAAGTTTCTTCCAAACAACTTTTTGTCTGTCTAGTTTGCCCCATGGCTAGACAACAAAGATTACCATTTCATGATAGCACAATTCACTCCACAGCTCCTTTTCAACCGGTCCATGTAGATACTTAGGGACCATATAACACTAGGACTTATAATGGTTTTAGGTAATTTTTGACATTGGTAGATGATTGCACAAGAGTAACCTGGACTCCCTTCTTTCTTGCAAAAGCAATGCACTTGCAGTTCTCAAAGCTTTTACCTCTATGGTTAGTGTCCATTTTAAATCTAAAGTACAGACCTTTAGGTCAGACAATGCTTTCGAGCTTGGTAGTAGCACTGAAGCTGTTGCTTTCTTTTCCAGCCAAGGGATTCTTCATCAAACTACCATTCTACACACCCCACAACAAAATGGGGTTGTGGAAAGAAAACACAAACATCTTCTTGAAGTGTCTAGAGCTTTACTTTTTTAATCAAACCTTCCTCTCAAATACTGGGGTGATTATGTCCTTACTGCCATATACTTAATAAATAGAATGCCTTCCTCTGTGCTAAATCAGACCTCTCCCTTTGAAAAGCTTCATCATCTTCCACCTACTTATGACCATCTTAGATCTTTTGGCTGTCTCTATTTTGCCACCTCTTCTAAGGCTGGTAGAGATAAATTTCAATCTAGGGCAATCAAATCTATCTTCTTAGGCTATCCTTATGGTAAGAAAGGTTACAAACTCCTAAATCTCAGCAATCACTTAATCTTTTACTCTAGAGATGTCATTTTCCATGAACATATCTTCCCTTACTCTTCCCCTTCTACATCTCTGTTTCCTGCAACACCTGCTCCTCCATTTGTGGATTTCACACCTAGATCTTATATTCCAGCTCACACTCAGCCTCCCTTTTCACCTCCCACATCACAATCTCCAGCTTATTCATCTCCTCATACACAACATCCTCCTTCCTCCTCTCCCACAACACAACCTCCACCTGCTTCACCTCCTGGTTTTCCAGTTTTACCAATTCAACCTCCCATTGTTCCTCTTATCCCTCCACCCAGGGATTCTACCAAAAGTAAGTTCCAACCATCTTACCTCTCTGATTATATATGCTCTTCAGTTTCTGGTCCATCCAAGGTTCCCAGTAGTGATATTCATGTACATGAACCTCGGTTTATCAACGAGTACCGCCTCTTGGCACAACTGGCAAGAAGCAATGTTAAAAGAATTTCAGGCCCTAGATGCAAATCACACTTGGGATATTGTCCCTCTCCCTTCTCACAAGAAAGCCATCCCCTGTAAATGGGTTTACAAGATTAAGCAGAGGGCTGATGGTTCTGAGAGAGAGACAAAGCTAGACTTGTAATTCAAGTCTAGAGGGGATACTCAAAAAGAGGGCATTGACTTCAATGAGACCTTTTCACCTATCATCAAGCTTACAACTATCAAATGCTTACTCACACTTGTTGTTAAAAAGGGTTGGACAGTTTTTCAATTAGATGTGAATAATGCTTTCCTTCATGGTGATCTCCATGAAGAGGTTTATATAAAGATCCCACCTAGTCTTACTGTTTCTTTCTCAACCAATTCTACTGTCCCTTTGGCTTGCAAGCTTAGAAAATCATTATATGGTCTTAGACAGGCCTCTAGACAGTGGTTTTCCAAATTGTCTGAGGCTTTTGTTTCAAGAGGTTACACTTCCAGTTTGAATGACTACTCTTTATTTACCAAGCAGTCCTCTGGTTCCCTGATAGTATTGGCAGTGTATGTTGATGACATTCTCCTAGCTGGGGATGATCTAGTTGAACTTAATTCCTTGAAGCAATTTTTGGATGCACAATTCAAAATCAAGGATTTGGGTAATGTGCATTATTTTCTTGGCCTGGAAATTTCTCTTACTTCTCATGGATATGTCATAAGTCAAACTAAGTATACCACTAATTTGTTACAAGAGTTCAACTGTCATCATTTTTCACTAGTGATTACTCCTTTGGATTCATCTACCAAGCTCACTTTGGACATGGGGGAACCCCTCTCTGATCCTAGTGCATACAGAAGGTTGATTGGCAAACTCAATTTTCTTCAACATACAATACCTGATATTGCCTTAACTATGTAACTCTTAAGTCAGTTTCTCTAGTAGCCCCAATTCCCACATGTGATGGCTGCTTTGCATGTTCTTAGGTATCTCTCACAAAGTCTAGCTCAGGGTATTTACGCTTTCCAGTGTTTCTGATTTTTCTCTTCAAGCATACTCGGATTTTGACTGGGCTGCTTGCTCCATCTTTCGTAAATCTGTTTTTGGTTACTTTATCACATTGGGTGGCAGTCCTGTGTCTTGGAAAAGCAAGAAACAACCCACTATTTCCTTATCATCTGCAGAGGCTGAATATAGAGCTCTTCGAAAAGTGGTTGCTGAACTTTCATGGCTTATCAGGCTGCTGGGTGACCTTGGGTTGAATATTACTTATCCTATTCCTATTTTTTGTGATAGTCAATTTGTCATCTACATGGCCAAGAATCCAGTCTTCCATGAGCGTACCAAACACATCGAGATTGATTGTCACTATGTTCGTGAATGTTTGTCATCTGGATTGATCATCTTACACTACATCTCCACTGTTGATCAGCTGGCTGATATTATGACTAAGACTCTTCCTGCTGCAGTTCATCAAGGCATTTTATCCAAGGCGGTGTGTCCCCACCCTCCAGCTTGAGGGGAGGTGTGAAGACTAACACAGAAGGGCCAATCACTTAAGCACATTGCGGCCCACTTAGTCCTAAGGACCCCGACCGAATTGTATTTCTTCACTGTATTGGTTTTATTTCATTTTGGATTCACTTTTGTATATACACAGATATTTTGGGAATGTAAAGTCAACAAGTTCATTTCATTATTTTACACCGACTTACTTTCTCTCTCTTTTCTGACCAGTTGGGGTTTCTTTTTCATTTCTCCGCCATTGTTGCTCGATTAAGCTCGATTGAGAATCTTAACAAAGTTACGCAGACTCTTCACTTTTGCTGCTGCACCCGTCTGGACACAGTGCGGGTGCGGGATGCGTCTCGGATTCGGTCAACCAACTTCAAATACTTTGACCGGAGTCCATGGACAAATTTGGGGGGAAATTGAGATTTTGATTTCTCAAAATGAAAGAAAAAAACATAGTTAAGACCTTGGAAATGACATACCTTCAATATTATAGTCCTTTTGTCTCATATTCGCTGCTTCATGTTTCATACCAAACAGAGAGAAATAAAAATTCAAGGGGTAATGTTCTGAGTATTGACTTCTAGTAGACAATATCTGCGACCTGTAAGGAGAATTGGTGGAAGGCCTTGAATGGCTTTCTTTTCTCTTTTGAGGGGAAGAACCAGAGAGCTTGAAAGAAGAAGTTGGGGTCTTTATATCTCTATTTTTATAATTTTGAATTTTCTTAGCCGAATGCCCCCACCTGTATCCATACCTGGATCCGCACCCCCGAATCTTAAAATTTAGATTTTTGCCGAATCCGTCACTCGGATCCGTACCCGTATCGGATACCCGCACCTGAGTCCGAGCAACTTAGCTTGGGACAGCTTGAGGAGGTCATGTCACAAAGAAAATAGTAGATAGGATTCAGGATCGGGGTATCAATTAGGTAAAACTAAAAAATAGAAATTATTGTTTGAGAACTAATTCAGGATATTTTCTTTCCATCTAATCAGCGCATCCTGTTGAGATATTCATGTTGCCTTTTTTTCTCAAGGTTTATCTAATTGGAGGAGATTGGACCTAGAGAGGGGCAGCGGTGATTTTTGAGGTGGACCTTCTTAGCAATTAATCAGTAACAATTCCAGAATAATGCCTCAGAAAAGCATCTTTTTGATCAATTTACTCTAATGTAATCACTTGATGTGATGGTAATATTTAGTGTGTTGATGGAGAAAACAATGAAAATGTGTCACTCAAGTTTATTCTGCCTCTTCTCCTACAGGAAATTAGAAGGCGTGGTCTCAATGTTGCAGTTGCTGGAATCCCCAAGGCAATCGATAATGATATACCGGTAACTACTTTCTCATATAGATTATCAAAATTTCAGTGGGCAACCAAATTATATTTAGTGATCTTTCTACTTCTCTCCAGGTCATTGACAAGTCTTTCGGTTTTGATTCCACTGTTGAGGAAGGCCAGCGTGCTATTAGTGCTGCTCATGTTGAAGCTACCAGTTTTGAGAATGGAATTGGCCTTGTGAAGTTAATGGGACGGGACAGTGGTAATTCTTCACATGCTATACTTTTTGAATTGCCGATTGCTATATCTTCTCTGAGGGAAATTTTAAGAAGTACCTCAGAACTTCTTTAAGGTCTTAGCAAGCTGGTTTGTATTCAAATGTAATTTCAGATCGCCGATTGAGTTGATCCCTCAACAAGTGAGTTTCGTGCTAATCCATGTAAATGTACTAAATTGGTGTAAATAATATTAGAATATGTATACTTGTATTTATTATCATTGCAAAGTAAAGGTGTCAACCGGTTCCAACCGGAACCGGTTATGGAACCGGTTAAGGAACCGGCCGGTTCCGGTTTACCGGTTTTAAACTCCAAACCGGAACCGGTCCGGTTTGGAGTGTTTAAAATATATATATTTTTTGTATTATATATATATATATATATATATATTATAGTATTTATTTGTATATTGTAGGTATATTTACATATGTTATACAACTTTATAATTAAAGTTTAAATATTTATCGACTTGTTAACGATATGACTATAATACAATAGTGTTTTTCGTATACATATATATGTATAACTTACATATACTTATATATATGTATAACAATATATATAGTATATATACTTATATACTATATATACTTATATATATATAACTTAATATATATACTAAATATATATATATATATACATATATACTATATATACTATATATACTTATATATATACTAAATATGTGTATAACTTAATATATATACTATATATACATATATACTATATATACTATATATATATATATATACTAAATATATGTATAACTTAATATATATACTATATATATATTAAGTTATATATATATGTAATATATATACTATATATATGTATAACTTAATATATATAGTATATATACTTATATATATATATACTATATATATGTATATATATATATACTATATATATATAACTTATATATATACTAAATATAGGTATAACTTAATATATATACATATATATATATATACTATATATACTATATATACTATATATATACTAAATATGTGTATATATATATATACTATATATATGTATATATATGTACTATATATATATATACTATATATATAGGTATAACTTAATATATATACTATATATACATATATACTCTATATACTATATATACTTAATATATATACTAAATATATGTATAACTTAATATATATACTATATATATATTATATATATAGTATATACTATATATACTTATATATGTTTAAGTATACTATATAACTAATATACTTATAAGTATATTCTTAGTATATTTTAGGTATATTCCTAACTTAATAAAAGTAAAAATATGAACACAAGTAAATAGAAGTAAGCTCAATGAGCCATATTTTTATTCATTCTTGGATAACATTTATTTGCAAGTTATATTTTTTTTTAACTTGCAAATAATACATGAGTTGTACAAAAATAGTAGAATAATAAAATCACCAATTTTGAACCATTTCGTTAATTTCCCCCGCACATCATATTCGGTCATGGAAATATCTTCAAAGTCTTCCATTTGGTCCGGTCCACTAGCTATCAAATCTTCAATTTCTTCCTCTTCGCCTTCCTCCGCTTCGAGTTTTGGTTGCGTCGCTCCGATCTAATCCAATCTCGAATGCACACTAGTACTTGCAAGCTAAAGCCGGATAATGAATGTCTATGGTCTCCAATTTGTTGTCTTCCTTGGCTAAATGCGCTCTCCGAAGCCACGGTTGATACTTGAACCGTAAGGATATCTCGAGTCATTCTTGAAAGTGGATAGCTTGCCTTGTACTTCTTCCACCATGCTAAGACGTCCACCTCATCCAGGTTGGTTGATATCTACATTTGGGTGCATCAAATAAAAGTTATATTCATCAAAGTTTGCGTAGAAGAAGAAGTTGGTGAATGTAAAACTTTTAAACCCGACAAGCCCTTTTTGCTACTTTGAGAAGTAGTAGGGCGTGGAGCAACGGGTGTTGCACGTTCTTCCAAACTAGAATAATGAGTAAAAACTTTTCTAAACTTATCATCAATAGCGAGTTCGGCTTGACTAAAGATGGTTGAGCTCCCGCTTCAATTTCTAAAAATGTATAAATTTGACTAACCAAATTTTTAGTATAAGACAGCTTTTAAACAAGGATTTAAAAGGGAACCCAATATAAATAAAGTTGGGATGGGAAAAAAATACTTCTTAAATTTGATTATCATTTCAAAAATAGCCGCTTGATAACCGGGTTTATGTTTATACTCTTGTAAAACTCTAGCTATTTCCGCTAAGTAGGCTAAAATTCCGGTTACCGTGGGATAAAATTGTCTAGAAAAAGCAAGAGTTGCATTATAAAAATTTTCTAAGAGTTCAATACATTCTTTAACATCTTCCCAATGCATAAAATTTAACCAATCCTGACTATCGGTATTATATTTGTTGTGAACTTGTTGTATGGGAATCCTATACTCATATGCTTGTTATAGCATAATGTAAGTGTAGTTCCACCTAGTCTCAATTTCTACTTGAATTTTCCTAGGTCTAAGGTTATTTTCCACACAAGCATTCTTAAAATCTCTAATTCTTCCCCTATTAACATTACAAAAAGAAACGCAACAAGATTTCTAACTTTTTGAACGTAATCATCAAAATGCACAAGACCATCTTTAACAATTAAATTTAAAATGTGACAACTACATCTTACATGAAAAATATTTTTTAGAGGAGGGTTTATTTCTTTTTTTAAAAGACCAACTGTCTTTGTATTATTAGAAGCATTATCTAAAGCAATACAAAGTGTTTTTCTATAAATGTTAAAAAATCTCATAATAGTAGACATTGAATCGGCTAAAAATTTTCCATCGTGACGACCTTTTCCTTCGTCATATAAAAAAGCTATAATTTTTTTTTTGCATAACCCATTGTCATCAACCCAATGACATGTAATAGCAAAAAATCTAAATGGTTAATACTAAGACCCAAATCGGCGATAAGACAAACATTACAATTTAAAGAATTAAATACGTGGCGCAAATAAAATCTATATTTTTTAAACAAATCTATAACATCGGCTCTACAAGTACTTCTAGGAATACCCTCAAATAACGGATTATAACAACGTTGAATGTAAGTAACAAACCCCAAACCCGAGGGAAAGGAAAATGGTAAACAATCATAAGCTACCATTTTAGCTATTTCTACGCGTTCTTTTTTCTTGTCATACTTAAAATTTCTCTTAGGTTCGTGGGTCTATCGTCATTTGAATCCCCCCCACATTTGAACCCGTTTGCTCTCCCCAAGCATCCATATGTTTGGTTCTCATATGAGAATTTAGTGTACCCGTTCCACCATCCTTACCAGTTCCTTGCTTAAAACTAAATACTTGTCCACATATGTTACATGTAGCTGATTGGTTTTCCCTATTCTTAGTCATAAATTTCCAAATTTTAGCTGGCTTACGAGTTCTAGGCGGTTTGTCTTGTGTATGTGATTGTGCGGTGTCATGTATCTCTATGGGATTTTCGGGGGGTTGTGTTTCATCATCATTATTTAAGTCTTCATTAAAAGTGTCGGTAAAATGTTGTTGCATTGCCTCATGACCTAAAAGTGGATTATTTCCACCAACATCAATACCTAAATTAGGTGTTTCTTCCACAAATGTTTCCTCATTAAGCCGCACCCCTAACAATACGACTACTACTA
The DNA here is from genome assembly GCF_029784015.1 of Lycium ferocissimum. Classification (NCBI taxonomy): domain Eukaryota; kingdom Viridiplantae; phylum Streptophyta; class Magnoliopsida; order Solanales; family Solanaceae; genus Lycium; species Lycium ferocissimum. The sequence continues at coordinate 48,569,005 of NC_081349.1, read as the reverse complement.
CCGGCACCACGTCTTAATCTCTTTGACATTATTAAATAGAATTAGTTTAAATCACAATCAAATAAATCACAAGAAAATAAATTACAACAAATTAAATTGCGTAAATTAAATTGCGTAAATTAAATTGCATAAATTAAATTGCTAGAATTAAATTGCGAAAAATAAAGATAGAGTTGAACGAAGATACCAAATTGCCGATTAATTTCCAACAAAGTCAAGGCGGCTAAATGCAAATCCACCAAAGCTACTTCGGATTGTTGCAAAATCACCAACTCCACCAACAATATTATAATTGCAAAATTAATAATTGGAAGTTGAAACTATAATAAGACTTTGTGGCTAGTTATTGCAAAATAATTATAATTGAGAGATTGAGATTTGAGAGAAAGATGAAGAAGAGTGAATTGGTGTGAATTAAAATGAAAATGAAGAAGGGTTTATATAGGGGTGGGGGATGGGTTAAAGTGTTAAAAAAAAAAAAATTTGGGGGCCAAAAATTAACAAAATGGCCGTTTATGGCAACGGCCATTTTTGTAAATGGACCGTTGCATTAGTCCATTAATAACGGACCCAACTAACTTCTTTCCTTTTTTTTTTTTTTTTATTTTTTTTTTTTAATTTTCACTTAAAAACGGTTTAACGAATCCTAATTTGTTTAATGTTTTAACCGGTTCTCCTAAAATATTGGAACCGGACCGAAAACAACAATTACACGGTTAGGAATTAGGCAACGGTTCCTTAACCGGTTTACCTAAGCTCGGTTTAACCGGTTAAAACCAGTTAGCCCGAACCGGTTGACACCTTTATTGCAAAGTACCAACGTACTGAAAAAGTGTTTTGAAATTGTTATCAATTGTGTTCTTCATAGAACAAGCATTGAAAAATCACAGAAACCCAAAATCAATAGAGTTAGATTTGAAATCAAACCCACAATTCCAATCCCTTGTTTTTAAAACGGAAAAGGGCCAAATATACCCCTATACTATTGGAAAAGGGTCAAATATACTCCTCGTTATACTTTGGATCCAAATATGCCCCTACCGTTATACTTTGGGTTCAAATATACCCCTACCGTTATACTTTGGATCAGATATATCCCTCATTTTAACTGAGGGACACGTGTCATCATCCTATTGGTCTATATTAAACTTTATCTTAATTAATTAAAATACAAATATGAGTATGGGTTCCACTATTACTTATATAATTCATAAGTCAAATTTGAAAGCTTAAACTCAACAGCCAATCAAATTATGTAAAAAAGAACGGGACTGAGGAATAATTGGACTGAGATCATGCTGTTGTTGTTATTGGTTTCTGTTTTATTTGCTTGTAAGCATTTTGAAGTAGTACTCTGTTCATAGATTATTTTTGCAGTTTAGCAAAGGCATGTTAGTGAAGTGACCAGATGATTCTACTTTGCCATGGCTATAGAAGCTACCCTTCTGTCCGATCTATCTCCAGCAATGGGGATTAAGAATCTTTCATTTTCATATAATTTTCTGTGAAACTCTGAATGGAGTCGGATGGCTTTCAGTTTTATCTTCATTTCAAGAATGTAAAATGTCTTTGATTTTATCAAGCAGCTGGTGTCATTATTTCTCTTTGTTTTTGTTATCATTATGGGTATGGGTTGGATTAATTACGGAAAAGGGCCAAATATATCCCTGTACTATCGGAAAAAGGCTAAATATACCCTTCGTTATCTTTGAATATATATATATATATATATGTGTGTGTGTGTGTGTGTGTGTGTGAAATATCCTTCATTTTAACGAGACACATGTCATCATCCTATTGGTCCATCTTAAGTATCTCCTAATTAATAAAATCTAACCTATAATTAATATCTAGCCCATACTCCATATCCAATTAAAAGAACTATATCCGTTTCTGAAAATTAAGCCAAGCTTCATCAGTGGCAGCTGCCAATACTCACTGACCATCCGTGGCCATTGCCGATAGTCGGAGCTAGTTACAGTTTCCCAATTCATCTGCCATATTCCTTTATGCTGAATTCTTAAAAACCCAGAAATCAAACAAGATTGAAACGATAGCGAAAACTGCAAATTGTTTCACTAAAGAGTAGAAAAGATAGCTGCAAGTAATAATTCAGAAAGAAAATTTAGATAAAAATCACAGCAAGAAGTAAAAAAGTAACAGAAACAAATCAGTACAATAAGCTTAGATGAAAAATCCCTTCTACATCTCTCTCTCTATTACAACACTAATTGTATATACATGCGGCCCTGCGGGTCTTCGTCTTCAATTTGTGCAGTTTTAATAAAATGATTTTTCGCTTGTAATAACAAAAATGTATTGTTAGTTTTATAGGGCTTTCATTTTTTAGATTACACAGTGAACAAATCAAAACACAGTTGTTCCTTCTGCATTCTACTCTTGCTCTGCCTTATTTTTACAGTTCTCGCAGAGGGAAAAAGAAGCTTTCGTGTTACGATAGACTCGTCGAGATTTAGCGTTTGCTCCGACGGATGAATCACTTGCAATTATCGAAAATTTACAGCAGCAGGGGACACGTTTTAGTTAATTTACATTTTCTGTTGTAACTAGCACCGGGGACGGATGGTTAGTGAGTATTGGCAGCCACCATTGATGAAGCTTTGCTTCAATTTTTTGGATACGGTTAGGGTCTTTTTAAATTGGATATGAGTTATGTGTTAGATTTTAATTAATTAGGAGATACTTAAAATAGGCCAACGGGATGATGACACTTGTCTCTCCGTTAAAATGAAGGGTATATTTTGCTGAAAGTATAACGATAGGGGTATATTTGAACTCAAAGTATAACGAAGGGTATATTTGGCCTTTTCTCATAGTTCAGGGGTATATTTGACCCTTTTCCGGATTAATTAATTAAGGGATATTTAAAATATGCCAATAGGATAGTGACACGTGTACCTCCATCGAAATGAGGGGTATATCTGAACCAAAGTATAACGGTAGGGGTATATTTGGACCCAAAATATAACGGCAGGAGTATATTTGAACTCAAAGTATAATGAAGGGTATATTTGGCCCTTTTCCGATAGTACAGGGGTATATTTGGCCCTTTTGCGTTTTTAAAATAAGTTAGTTTCGGAAACAGCTATTGAAAATATCAGCCAATTTTTTCCAACAAATGCATAATAGGGTCTAAAAGATGTGTTAATACATAAGCTCCTCTATGATTGTATTCAGATGCTAGTGTTAATTCAGAGGGGGATCTAAGATATCTAATACATGGGTGCACTACTAAATAAAAGAGGAAAAAATGTGTTAAATTTGAATTGATCCTTATTCGACTTGGTTGCGGAGAGACCATTGTTTCACGTGTCCCATAATCTCCCCTATAAATTCGTCCCCGTGTTATTGAAACATCAAACAACATATGATGAATAATTATTGTTAAACTATACTGTAAATATTATATATGCATGTTATTCTGGAATGCAAGCACCTATAATATCTAGCAGTACGCTAAAATTGAATTTATATAACAGAAATCGAAATATTTTACCTGTGTTAAGCAAAATATGCCAAGCGAGAAGATCACGAGTAGGTCATTATGGAAAAAGGAATTTTCTTAGCAGATCAAGCAAAGAAAGAGGATACAATGATTTTGACTCTTTATTGCGCACTTTTATAAAGTTAAGAAAGAATATCAAAAGACTATACATGAATATAAGTTGTAATGATGGAAGCTCAAAAGATCAAATAAATGAAAGTTAGAAATATGGAAAGGATGATAATAATTGTAAGATGTTCACAACAACTGCCTACAATAACGAAAGGAAGATGAAACAATTGGTCCACTCACTCGGTTTTCCAATGAAATGAAGCTTTAATTATTCATCAGTAGAAGGAATTTTTTGTGAAGGCTAATAAAATGGTTTTTTGAAATTTCTTTCGTTAATACATCATTGAATATGCAAATGAAGAAGACCATTAAAATAGATCAATGAATCAGACCATTAAAATAGATCAATGAATCGGGTCTACATAATTTTTTTACAACTCCAAATTTTGCTTAGAGCATAATGAACTGATCAATCATGTGGTCAAATTCCCATTTAATTGATTTATTTATTATTTGTTGGAGGATAAATTTACTATTAGGTACAAAAATATTGTAAGAGTAATGTTTAGATGAGGGGTAAAAATGTTGTCTAATTCTTAATGGATGGACATTTTGGTAATTCAACTTTTCAACTTAGATCTTCCCATTTTTAGAATAGTATGATGATGATTGAAGCACATAGTAGTGCTTGAATGAGCTACCATACATCTTTCATATGCATTTTACTCAGTCAAGACTCAAGATGTATTCTACATCGAAGAGGAGCCTTGGAACAACGATAAAGTTGTGTCCGTGTGACCTAGAGGTCACAGGTTCGAGCAGTGAAAGCTGCCACTAATGCTTGCATCGGGGTAAACTTTCTACATCACACCCCTTGGGGTGCAACCCTTTTCGGACCCTGCTAAGGTGGATACTTTGTGCAGCGGGCTGCTCTTAAGATGTTTTCTACATGTTCTAGAACACAGTGATAGTTCTGAATGGCATCTGCATACTGACTTATTTGTAAGGTACTGATTAACACTACGGACCTTTTTGCAGGAGCATTTCTCTAAACAAAAGACGATGGTCATTAATCTTAAATATATAGGTTTGTAATTACTGTTTGAATGAATGCCAATTTGTAATATATTAGAAAGGACCTAACAACCTGTTTCTCTATTCTCTGTGCACATCCCACATACATGATTCGGGCTATTCTGAGTAATGCATCTGACAATGTGTATTGCACTCTCCTGGCTGAAAGTGCTGTACATGGAGCAATGGCTGGCTACACAGGCTTTACAGTTGGTCCTGTCATTGTTAGACATGCTTATATACCCTTTAATGTGAGTTCATTTCCTCTCACTCGGATCGCTTATCCTTGTTGATAATGGCACAACATCCTTCTTACCTTATAAGTCACATAAGTGTATATGATGGCAGTCACTGCTATACTAAACTTCAGCATGAGATGTAGTGATTGTGATCTTTTTTATTTGATCTACTTTTACAGAGAATTATTGAGAAACAAAACAAAGTTGTGATTACAGACAGGATGTGGACAAGACATCTATCTTCAACCAATCAACCTAGCTTCTTGAGAACGAGAGATATAATTAAAGAAAACAAGGAAGAAGAACCACCTACTCAGTTAGCAGACAATTCCACTACAGACGATAATAGAAACAAATCCTTTCCTAAGTAACTATCATATGTATGGTCCGTAGTAAACAGTACGTTGAGAAACAAAAGAAGTCATCTTGTGAGATAATCCTACAGTTCTGTAATTTCAATGTGCGAGGATTACCTGCTCGGTGAGTTTTACACAATGTATAATTTGTGACTGTAAATAATACACAATAATTAAGAAAAGGATACTGTGGTTTTTCAGAAACTACTAGACTTCTGTACCTGCAAAGCATGCAGAATACTAATGCTGAAATTGTTATAAAATAGCATTTTATGTTTTAATAGTATCGATAGGATTTTCTAATAAAACAAGAACATTTATTCGTCCATCACGATTCACGGCAGGGGAGGTTCAATCTAATTGGAGGCCTCCCCGACTTCATAGTAAAATATGTTAATACTTCGGTTTGCCAGTCCAGGCTCAACTCCTCACTTTACGTTAGCGGCCATACACGTCGGGCTGGGGCTCTGCGCTCTTTCTTTCTTTGTGGGTCAATTCCGTTCATTGGAACTGAAAAGGGCTATCCATAAACTGTCTTCCTTGCATCTTGACTGTTATCTTATTGTAGGAGCTAATCAGAGAGAGAAAAGTCTGGGTATACACTACGTTAATAGCAGAGTATTTTCTTTACTGACCATTAAGTCCACTAACATCAGTCCAAAAAGCAGAAATGCTTTCTGTTTGATTACTAAGGTATAGATGGTTCTGATGATGCGTACAGATTCAGTAGATAATCCAAGAAATTACATCTGGATGTGTTTTTCCTGGAAAATATTCTATGATGTGTGCATATTCTGTATATTTTCCATAGATTCAGTTATGACGCATGAGACAAAATTCGCATATTAGTCCAAAAGAAACTTCTGATAGATGGAGTGGTAATACATGATGAAACAAAATTTTCATGTCGGTGCTTCCCAAAGCTCTCATCTTCCAAACAAGATTTGGTCAAGTGTCTATGAAAAGGTACAATCTTGTTCTTCCTCTTCATGTGCCTCTTTTTTATACTTGAAGAAATTTTACGTCTAATATGTACTCATATGTCATCTAAAATTTCAATTAACTGGGGTGTAAGGTTTAGAAATTATTAAGCAAAGATAATGCTGTGTTCTGTACTAGTATATCTTTTACATTGAGAATTGAGGTTTAGGAATGCTTACACACCACCACAATCTTAATCTACGATTCCTTACTTCTCCTCATCATATTAACTGGTTTTCCCCAAATTTTGAAGCTATAATAGGTTGATAAGAGAGGTTTTAGTAGTGTGTGGTGATGACGAGCTGAACACAAGAAAAAGAAAGTGAATGTATAACAGTTTGTTATTGCATTAAGCATTATTTAACACATAATACACTCACGAGAAAGGTCAGCAACTCTACTTGTGACAATATAGTCGAGACATTTGTAGAACGGATTTTAGAGTCAGAGAGAAAATTGAACTCCTGGCCTGTCTCTCCATTCTCTTCTATGAAACTTCTCCACACTGGAAATTAGATTTGCTGCCCCCTGCAGACTCTTCTTTTGAAGAATCTGATGCGCTAACATTGGTACACTGAATTTTACCGTTCTGACTTTCTCTTACTTCCATTTTTTTTTGTTGCCTTAGTTCCTTTTGTAGGTCTAGGTGTATAGTACTTTTACATTTCATCTTCAGGAGTGCTTACATTGGAGATTTGTCCTCTCAAAAGACTTCACATAAAAATGTGGTTTGCATTTGTAACTATGTAGAGCTTGTATAGTAAAAATAAGAGAGACCATTTTCATGTCTTTTTCTTAGTGAGGTTGAGTGAAGCTCCTGAATGAGATTGTAAGTATCACAATTATATGTTGCTTCTTTGTGATCAAATGCTTTGAGGATTTTATCATCCTGCTATAAACTATGTTGATTTATGCTGTTTAGGGGAAGTCCCTTGTTCCAAGTGTTTCTTTTCACTGTTATCTTTATCTTTCAGTTTCGTTTTTTATAACCGTAGTGTTCGGGCCAACTTGCGTCCACCTCGACTATTTCCACGGGGTAACTGCTATTTCCCACCAACACAACACAGGTATTGGGTAACTCTATCCATCAAAGCTTGAACAGATGAGAATAAATCACATAGTGTTTTTGTCTCCGTTGGGAATTGAACCCGAGGCCTCATGGTTCTCAACCATTTCATTGACCACTAGGCCACACCCTTGGGTGTCTTTTTCAGCTTCATTTATACAAACAGTTTTTAATCAATAATCTACCTCGTTCTTATCATGATATTAGCTCCCAAGTTGCAAATGAGGATCACATCGTGGAAGCAATTAGGCTCTTCAACAATTTCACAATGGATGCAGCACGATCTGTAACCAATCAACACATAAACCTTACTCCTGAGATGGCAAATGAGATAAAGGTTTGACTCTTGTGCAACCAATACTCACATAAAATTTCCCGCTATACGTCCTTCGGTCACAGTTTTAATAAATTTAACTTTTTCATGTATGAATAGCAAGCGGAAGCCCAAATTAAGAGACGAATGGGTATCGGTAGCCATATATTAGAGAGACGGCTAATTGATGAACTGACCAGGATGGGCATGAATGAATCAAGTGAAAAGTCCTTTCACTGCTTCACATATATGCCTTTTTGTATCACCTATTTTCTCCATTTATTTGATTATTGGTGCCTTTCTGTTTGGTAATAAACAGGTAGAAGCCTAGATTTATATAACAATACTCTTAGACCTTCTTGTGTTGATGCAAGTGCTAAATATTCTCAGGTAAGAAGAGTACTGATAATTATGCGTCAAACGGATGAAGTATAAAAGAGAACGGAGAGTCATAGTCCGAAAAGCATAATGACTATCATACTACCCAGTAGCCTTCTAAGTAAAACTTTCAGCAAGTTAATGTTACAAGGACACTGTCCCCAGTCCATTGATCATCAAATCGCATGTAATTTGATAATTTGAACACCCTCAGCAAGTCAAGCAGAAATATTTAGATTTCGGATTTAGTGTTGTGAGGAAGGGGAGCCTTGGAGCAACGGTAAATTTGTCCCTTGGGGTGCTGCCCTTCCGGACCCTGCTAACGCGAGATGCTTTCTACACCGGGCTACCCTTTTATTTAGTGTTGTTATACTGCCTCCCAACACCTCTGCACATTAGTCTCTATTGATTATTGAACTGTAGTGTTCAAGGGTAGGAATGCACATCCACTTGTGTCTAATGGTGTTAGTTATTTTGAGCAATCTAATAGTACTTCATCCGTGTGACTGCACCAGAATGATGATGTATTCTACACTTCCCTTGCAATTCCAGCAGGATCTACAACTGGATTTTTATGTAGTTGTATTTTAAATTAAACTCTAAACCTATACGCTAAAGTTACTCTCTTTGCCACCCCGTATCAATATTTTGGTATCATGGGGTCAAGATTATCCTCTACGAAATCGAGAAGATCTTGTGTATTAAATACGGAAAAGCGAAATGGACAACTTTTCTTGATGTAATAGCTGTGCATATTCTGTTAAGTGATTGTGGAAAACCAGAGTGTGCTTAGAGTATTAAGAGCACTATAATAACAGGGAATTGAAAGAAAAAAAAAGTAGAAAGAGCGGATTACAGGGACTAAATTGGGAACTGCATGAATCATCATACTCCATACGGCAAATTTTCCAATTTCTACAAGACACGATTTGGTGACAGCCCGAAATTCAGAATCGAATCAATATCATTCAACATTTAGCTAGTTTGATCTTTGTCTGCACCAAAACATATTACAATTATATGAAGAGTAATACTAACAAAAAGACTATATGGTATTTCACTTTTGCTCCTATATGGTTCTTGAACCATTTACAAAGTTGCATTAAGCATTAACTTTAGAAAGTAATTTGAACATAAAACTTGAATTTCTAGGATCCCAATATAGCCCAATTCCATCACCAACATCCAATCTGCGATCATTGAACAATTCTATGCATGATAGATAATGGTCGTCATGTAGCTTCATAAAGAAAACACTTCCACCTTCATACTTCTTAGGGTTATTCTCCTCAGTTACATCCCACACATCAACACACAATCCGTACCTATTCACCAAACTTTTGGCCGTGCTCAATTTCCAGTATCGAAGAATGTACTCAAACGTCTCGAAAAATGGAATCACCAAGCTTTCCAAGTACGACCTCACCATGGGTAATCTTTTTCTTGATCTGTCGTGGGTTTTTCAGATCAATTTTCAGGACAGGATATACGTCCCGTATCTCTGTTAGTTCTCGAGTCACTACCCACAGAGTGTTGTCAAATTCACAAGCTTCTTCAGCTTTTGATGGGATGAATTTGTGAAAGAATGTGTTCTTCGTGTTGATCAAAGGCTTTTGATCAGCCATTAAAGAAACTGTCCGAATGATACAATTTCCCAAAATATGACACACTGAAAATAGGTAGTAACACCCCTATTTATTAATATAATAGTGCAAAACATACTTTGAGTAGAAAGTGGAAAACCTATTTCCATATACATTTGACTACAAAACCTTTTAAAACATTGATTAAAGTAACTAGCAAATACCAAATCCTAAACATATTAGGTTTTAATTTCTACTCTGTTATGAAGGTGTTTCAGGATTTAGGGTTTGATCGAATCGGGGATTGTTGGTGAATCGGGGATTTCTGATTCAATAATGAGGAGATTAGAGGCACGCATAGCTCACGTGCGCTGAGCTTCAACTTATCCATGTGGCAGGCTGATCAAATAATAGACGGTAGAGGTTAAAAGTTAACCAACGGTGGAGATTAGAAGTCCAATTATTACGCTCAACGGCTGAGATTTATCACAACTGTAAGGTTGTCAAATAACAGATTGGGCAGCTAGCACAAGGCAGTTATTGATTCATGGATGTTAGTGCCAAGGTTGCTTTAGCATAACAACTGTCTTTAGCCATTCTCAGGCCGTGGTTGTTTGCAGAAACTGCTAGACTGTGTTGGGCCAGCCTACTCGTGGACGTGCTAGAACGACGGGACTCGGGGAATGCCTAATACCTTCTTCCTGGTCAACATAATTCCTTATCCGGTCTTTTATTTTCGCAGACCAATAATAAAAGAGTGATTTCCTTTTGATTAGAGATTTCATAAGGTGACTTGGAACACCAAAACTCAATTCTAAGTGGCGACTCTGTAAATAGGTACTTCTTCTTCTTCAATCTTCGCTCTTCTTCTTCTCAATATCCTTTCCTAATCTGCATTTCTCCATTACAGGAATTGCTTGGAGCTCAAGAATCAATTGGAGTTCTTAATTCTTGTATTGAATTCTTCTACATTCTATCCTTGTATTGTAACCCATCTGAATATCAATAAAATTCCACAATTTGTTCCAATTATTCATTTTCGTTACAATTTCCAGTCAATCTAATTCAAGTAACATACTCCAACTTTGCATTGTAGATGTTCAGCACATGGTAATCAAAGGGTTTTCAGCTACTTAAGAAACTGTCAATGCTGAAAGATGCTAAGATCTAATTGGAAATTCGGGAGATAATTTGAGAGGGAAACAGAGAGAAAATTATATTTTCTTGTTAAAACTGATTTTTGAACAATTAATACACGTGGTGTCTATTTAATAAGCTGCAGCTTCACACGTCTTGATATGAACTAGGGGTTGTGTACAAGATAAACCAAAAACCAAATCGAAGTGAAAAATTAAGTTAACACCTATAAAAAAAATCAACTTGGGGTTTGACTTGACTTGATTTGGTGCTGAATAACTTTTTTTTCTAAAAGTATGATATTTGATTCAGTTTGGTGTTAGCTAAAAAAATATTGATTCACCAATTAGAATATTTGCAGTGATATAGTGAATTCATTAGCTCAACTATATATAAAAAGTGGGGGAAAAATAATTTCAATATATGTTTCTCTGTTATTTCTTTTACAAGTCGTTGAAATAATTTTCTCTGCAGTTCATCAAAATGATTAAAAAATCTTATTTTCGTGCATGTAAGATCGTGGCCTTTCTTTTGTTTGGACAACTGTACTTTGTGAAGGATTATCATAGTTTGAAAGTTACCCTTCAACGAATATGTATGATCCAAACCATTTGGAGAAAATGAATCTTAACTGTTCCAAATATAATGGGTGCTCTATTTGTGTTGAAGGCATATGGAAGCAGCTTCTTAGATGTCTTGGATCACAAATTCTGAAGTGTTTCATGATTAATTGGATGGTCAGTTTCTACACTTTTCAGCTGAAAGTTTTACATTTTTGCTAAATAAGGGACTGAAAGTTGGCACTTTACTACGGTGTGCCTTTGCTTATTAAAATTCTACAATAATCTCCTAAGTCCTAATAACCATGGGTACATATACTTAAGTCCGAAAAAGAATAGGTAACCAAGTTTAGCATAGACATAATATTGGCCGGACAAGTTGTCGCGGAGAGCATGAATAAGGTGCACTTTGAAAAACTTGTTCCGTTAAAGTTCTTAGCATACTTTGGCTTTGCTACCAACACGCTGCAATTTTTGCACAGTACTTCTGGCAGAGAAACTTATGGCATGTGAAGTTTTATATTGCTTAACTAGTAGGTTCAAACGAAAGTTTTTTCCATTGATCGATCAGGTTGGTTCTCTGAAGCTTTGAGTTTTTATTTTGCATATGCCTTTCTAATTGAAACTTGACATTAGGTAACCATTATTTATGTTTCTAATATACTAATACCGCCAAGGGAGTCTCAATAAAATTAGTGACCTAAAGCTAAATTTTAGCCCGATGACTTAAGTATACACATATATAAAAAATTTAGTGTTGCCTTTTTATTTTTTCATGCTTGTTGCCATTTACTAGTGAGGATCAATGCAAGTCAATAAGACATTAGCCATGTGTTTTAAACACATTACCTTGAATGTTCTTGTAAAAACTTTATTTAATAATATGAAGATTTGAGTAATTTAGTTCAAAGTTTTAAAATATTTCTCTTAAAAAGTAGACAGTTTTTTCTCTTTCTTTTGTTATATATATTTTGTACTTCTTTTTACAATCTTCTATATTATCTAAGAGAAACTTAAACCATAAAATTAGTCGGTAAATTATTTTGGGGCCTCAAAAGCTTGGGGGCCTAAAGCAAAAGCTACTAGCCTCACCCTTGAGCCACCCCTGGATACCGCTTGTGAAATTTCATGATGACGATTTTATAGGGTAAAATCTGACATTACACGTGGCAAGCGATGATGTTGATATATGTCAGGCAATGACATTTAGGGAGAAATTCATTCGAGAACCTAGAGGAGACCATTCCTTGCGTACCCTAACAACGAATCCGAAGTAATTGTCACGGAGCAGTTATGTGCTTCAGGCGCTACAAATCCTGTCCGGATATGCAACCAGTCGTTATGTTCTTGCAATTAAAGTAGCATTTATTGATCATTATTGTCCATAATGAGGAAGTGATTCAAGGACTCCTGCTGATGAATTTGTACCTATAAAAGGAGCCCAACTTCAGTGTTAGAGGGCATCCAACTCTAGCTTAACAATTTGCACTATACGCATTCTAGCAAATCATCTTATATCTTATATACTTTTTGTACCGGATTCATATTGTCCTTCAAGGCTAAGTGTCTATTCGGAGTCATCTTTACTGAGAGATTCCTCTTAAGCTCATACGGATCAGGCTTAATTTATTACATTATCATTTTACAATTACTTGATCTCATTACTTATCATTTATAGTTTACATTGTCTATAGTAAATTGATTCACGTATCCTTTAAACCACTAAACAAATTCAACTGTACCTTTTGAGGTTAAACAAAGATATTAGAAATATAGCTGTTTCAGGTACTTGTTTTACTTGATAGGGCCTTTCCCTTTTAATATATACTTCGCTTAACTGTTCTTTGAATTTATCAGTTCTTTTCCCTTTCGTTATGTATTTTTGATACCTAATTGTTGTTGTTCAAGCCATGCCGAAGCTGTTGCTCTCAGTAAAACTTTCGATTGAGACGAAATGTTACATGATTTGAAGAAGTTGAATTGACAACTGGAACAACTGGAATTTAGTTAGTTAATTGTCATTAGTTTGAAAATTAGTTGAATTAGCTTTGGCGGGAAAAGTTGTTAGAGTTAGTTACCAACTGTTTTGGCTTATATTTAGCTATAACTAGTTGTATCAAACTCATTGTAATCATTCATTCACATTACTTGATTCTTAATACAAGAACTCTACTTTCTTCTTTCATTTCTATCTTTTTTCCATCAAGTTGATCTATTCCCTCGAATTCTTCCATTACATTCCTGTTCTAGCTATTGAATTACTCGAATCAACATTAGATTCCTGTGATTCTGCTATCACTGGTATCAGAGCCTTGCAATTCTCGGAAAGGATGGCAAAATGACCTAGGTCAAATGGAGATCCAACAACTGAAAACACCATGGAAGGTGTTGATGTTCGAGAATTACTGCAGAAACTGGTTTCTGATATTGGAACCCTTAGTGAAGAAGTAGCTTCATTAAAGAAATTGGATCAAACAGTGGCACAATTGAAGGAGCATATAGATGGAACCAGAAGTGAAACCTCACCAGTGTTAAATGCTACTGAAACTTCAAGAGAAAGATTGTCAAGGGATAAATAAGAAGCTGATGAAGAACATAGAGACAGACATACTGCAAATTATCAAATTTATCTTAGAATATATAGATATTCAAAACTAGATTTCCCAAGATTTTCTGAGAATTTGAATTCATGGTTATTCAAAGTTGATCAATTCTTTGACTTTGATAATATAACCATAGACAAGAGGATGGGACTAGCTACAATACATCTTGAAGGAGAAGAAATCCATTGGCACCAATCATTTATGAGGTATAGATAGTGCAATTCCCCTCCCACTTGGAATGAATATGTAATGACATTAGTTGAGAGGTTTGGGGCTGATTATGATGACCCAACGGAGGAGATTAAGAAGATTAAACAAACTAGTTCTGCAAAAGATTACCAGATTATATTTGAAAGCAAGTTAACTAGGGTCAATCTTTCTCAATAAAACGCAAATTGTATAGAACTGCTAGAATGCAGTAATCCTTCTTGGATGCTCAAGCTAAGTCCTACAAACAAATTTCAGTAGCAACAACAAGTTCTAGCTATGGATATAAGAGGACTAGTGAACAAAGGGGTCAATCTAAACCTTTGTTACCTACTCCTGGAAGTGATAATAGCAGTAAAGGGGTAATCAGAAGGAGGTTGAGTGTGGAGGAAATGAATGAGAAAAGGGCCCAGGGTTTATGCTATTTCTGTCCAAAAAAGTATGTGATGGGACATAAGTGTAAGAACCTTAAATAACTATACTTGTTGACACCTAATTTTTGACCTTCCATAATTTACTTTAATTACTCAGAGTTCTTGGAAAATAAATAAAATAAATGCACCTTAAAAGGTTTAAATGATTTTTATAAAATTGCTCAGACCAATTTCTGCTCTTTTAAATTTATGAAAGGGCTATTCATGACATCACAAAGTTGTTTAGAAATTAATTGGCATTTTATGACATTTATAAGATACTTATTTGATTTAATCAAGAGGAAAGGGCATTTTGTTTTAAAATAATAACAGTTATTTAATTATTAAAATTGTCAAAATTAGTAAATACTTTATTCCCTTTAATCCATGGATTTTGAGTAATTTAAATAATTGACCATTTCACCCTTTAATCTTTAATTTTTGCATGATTGTGTGTTTTATCAAAATTCATGTATAATTATCTAATAAATATTTTAATTAATTAATTAAGTGGACCTTATTACAAATTGAGGTTTAAATTATTTTGTTATGGCCAAAATTAATTTGACCATTTCATGGTTCAAGGAAATTGGGTCAATTTTGTAAAATTAGCCTTTTAATGGCCTTGATTGAAATAACTGTTAACACCTAATTTTCACCTCATAAAACAGGTATTTTAATTTTCCAAATTTCCCGAGTCCAAGACGGAGCAAGGATACCCATAAAAATTTAAAAATCTAAAAGTCCCGAGAAAATTGCAAAAATTAGCGTTTAATTATTATTTGTATAAAAAATTAACAATTTCAAGAAATTACGAGTTATTTACTTTCATAAATACAATTCAAAAGAAGACGTGTATCCTGCTCCGTCTAAATTCGAGAAATTCAGTAATTAAAACGACGTACAAATTACGATTCATTTTTTTACCGCATTTTTTCCATCTTCAAAAATTATCCGGAACTATGTCAATATTGGGCTTATATTAAAGCTTGTATTTTAAAATGACATATTCCAAATTTGAAATTTACAAAAAACGGGTAAGGCATTTTGGACAAATATGTAATTTGGCAAAGTTGAGCATTTATTGTTTTAATTGTGTATAGGGTCCTCTAAGAAAATATTTTCTAAAACCTGAGGGGCCTTTTTAAACCTTTTTTAAGACAATTTTTTTTTTTGGGGAGGGGGGGGGGGGGGTTTACTATATATATTAAAAGGGAATCAAAGTTATCAAAAAGATAACTTTCCCCCCCCCCCCCCCCGCGCGTTTATTTTGTGAAAGCTAATCGTCTTCTTTCTCTCTTGGCCAGCGATGGCGATTTAGGGTTGAGTTCTTTTGCGATCTTTGTTGTAGCCATTTTATGGCCTCTTTCAAGCAAATTCTTGAGGGGTTTTGCTCCCCTTGTTCTCCTATTACTAATGGTAGGTTTTATTTTTAGTTTTAATCATGTTTTCATGTTCAATTCAAAACCCTAAATTGGGAAGTTACTCTTGTTTTCCCCTTGTCATGGGAGCCATGGACAGGGGCCTTTGATCCTGTTGTTATCTTGGCACCATGACACACAAATGGGAGGAATTAAAGGGGGAAATCCCAACGTTCAAATTGGTTAAGGGAATTTTGGGGATTTTATCTGTTAAGTGTACTGTGTGGACGTTGTAGTGTACTAATTTTGGCTGTTTGTGTGGCTCATTGTACTATCCTAGTATTTGGGAATTTATTGAATATTTTTGTGCGTATTTTAGTACTATACATTGGAATTTATTTGGTTTTTGTTGAGTATAGGATAAGGTAGTACAATGCTGAGAGAAATCTGATCCTTTACTCGTTTTTAAATTTTTGTAATGTGGGAATTAGGGTATTTTTGGGGGGAAATCAGTCTTGATGAGGGATTTTCCCTTTTTTGTCCCTAAATCCCTAATTGTTTGCTATAAATAGAAAGCATTCATTGCCATTTGAAAAGAAAGAAAAAAGAATCCGAACCCTTTGGCAAAAATCTTAAACACTCAAAATATATAACTCTCCTATTACTCATATACACTAAAAAGACCAAAATATATCTTATATACATTAACTAGATACTACAAATATACTACTTTGAGAATGCTATAAGACATATGTGATTATGATATACACACATTATACAAGGTTTTGAAAAAAAGAAGAAGGCAGTTTTGAGGAGTTTTAAGTGTTGGTGTTTGAAAGCTCATTGAGTCTCTCCATTTTGATCTTTAGGCTACCCCAAATAAAGGTAAATCCTATTCTAATCATTTTTTTCTTCCTATTTTCAGTTTTGATTATGCTATGTTTAAACTTGTTTACTATTTGAAATGACATGAATGCTTAGTCTAATACTTAATATTGTTATTTATCTGTTTGTTTTGCTATTTAAAGTCATAAAATGAGCTAAATATTGGATAATGTTATGTTAAATGGGTATTATAACATACTAGTTTGAAGAATAGAAAGAAAAAATGACTGAATATGGGGGTGGGTCTAAGTTTTCTTAAAGTCTATCTTTAAGGGTAGATTAGTTAGATGTCTAGGATAAGAGGTCTAGTTGGCTATAATCTGTTTGAAACCGTAATTGCATGCTTCTTTTTTAGCCTTATGTCTTGAAGCTATGATGATTATTTGGAGACTGTTTTGGATAGGAATATTTCGCTTGATTCTGAGTAAGACATAGTTGTTCTAAAATTTAGGAATTACTCCTACGGTTTATTTCAGTTTTATAGACTTTATTTTAAGTTGTTTTATGTATTGAAATCTGTTTATTGAAGATTGGACTATGTTTGGTGTTTCTTCTGTGTTGTTAACTTTTAAAGGGCTTACTTATGTTATAAGGATAGTGTTAAGTATTTTGGGGTGTTGTTAGTGGACATTGGTGTTTAAAAAGGGTTTAAAATAAGGAGAAGTGCATTTTAGCTTATAGGTTATTGTTATATTGATTAGTTTGAGAATCTGAGGCTTTATCTTCCATTTTGCTTGTTTCGCTATTTTTTTTTTTAGATTCTGAAGATTTTAGTTTTTGAGGCTATTTTAGTTCATTTGAGTTTATTAATCTTGGATGCCATGATTTTAAGCAAGGTATAGGTTGTTGAGGGTCTATCTCATAGTTGGTTGCCAATGATTTTGTCTAAAACTGTTTTTAAAGTTTAAAAGTGAGACTGTGTTCTTGTGTCCATTATTGATAGCTGGAATACTAATGATGTCATAAAATTAAAAACTGAGATGGGTTGCTTGTTTCTGTGTATTTTTTTTTTTTTTACATAGAGTTAGACTAGAGGTTATCTGAATCTCTGTAGACTTGTTTCATTTGTATTTTGGCTTGTTTTTATCCTTTAAAGGCTTAATTCTATTCAAAAGTTGCAAGAAATAGTTTTTCAAAAGCCACCTTGTCTGTAAACCTTCTAAAACTTGAACCTCCGATTTTTCTACATTTGAATAATAATAAGATTGCAAAAAGGGATCTTTGTGTTCTTGTGTCTGCCTTGCCTCATCTACACACATTTCATCCTTTTTGAATCCTGCTTAAGCCTTGAAAGAAGTAGAAATGAGTTTTTTTTTTTTTAATTCGCCTTATGTATTTTGAAATGGCCAAAGTATGACTTAATGCCTCTAAAAACTAAGAATTTGTTTAAAAAGATAGGAACTGGATGGACTTATAGCTTGTCATGTTTGTTTCTGGGTTAGTATGAGCCTTGTTTGGTCTTGTATGCATGCAAGTCACCTGTTTTGGGAACTGTTAGAGGAAACAAATAAAAAGAGGTAGGAGAACTTGTTCTCTTGTTTAAGAAAGTGAAGATTAGAAAGCTAGGCTAGTATCTTTGGGACTATGATTGTGTTTGTAACCCTTCTGTGACTTATCCTCTCTTTCAAACTTGTTTGATTGCCTAGGCTACTGTGTAATGTGCTCTGTAAGCTTACTCTGATTAGGTAGTTTTTGGAATACCCTTTGTTTACCTAATCATATAGAGGTTAAAGTTAAAGAAAGCTAAAATTTAACCTTAAAAGGAAGTCTGAAATTAAGTATAGTAAATATTCAAGTCCTTCTTTCCTTCTTTTCCTATGTCTGATCCTGCAACTTACATATCTGGTTCCTTATAAACTGTTCACCTATACTGCTCATAAATACATCATTGTGTGGCCGAGGACAGTGCCATGAACTTTTTTTTTGTCTCAGTTTTGGAATTCTTGAAATCTGTCACCCCTCCCACCTAAAGTTTCTTTTCACTTCTGATTTTCTTATGACTTACAGACCATTTGTCTTGTCTCATATTAGTTACTTGTTTGTAATATTCATGTTGGTTTGTCACTTGTGATTGGCGTTTTACCTTTGGAATTGCTTAAAGACTAGTTGGTCCTCTTTACCTAATATGATCACCTAAATAAACTAGGTGTGGGAATCTAAATTAATACTAAAGCTGTTCTAAAGGATTAAGTGTGGTGCTTGCTTTTTGTGACTCACCTCTCTTTTTTCATTTTCTTGTGAAATCTAAGATTGCTTCATATGTATTCCTCTCCCCTATTGGCCTCAAAACTGAACCATGCTAGGACTTGAAAGTTGGTTTAAGACCAAACTTTCCCTTTAGGATTCTACCTAAGTATTGGAGTTTGTGCTAATTGCTATGGCTTGAATCCACATTTTTGCTTATATCATTACTTTAGACAGAGTTTGATCCAAATTTACTTCTTTGAAGTCACACTAGGAACCTGTGAAACTTAGAATTTGCTGAACCTATGTAAAGTCAAAATATTGAAGTCAAAACTGCTTTAAAAAAGCAAATACAACACTTGTTTATATGTGTCTTTTTTATATATAGCTAGATGGTGAATTCCTGTGGTTCATATGTGTGATTCCCCACTTCTGTTTGCTTGTTTTAATCAAGACATGTTTAGTATAATGCTTGGGGAACCCAAAATAGTATCCAGACACCTTCTAACTATAGTTTGGATTCTTAGGGACTTATAATTGTTTCCACATGATTTTCCCACTATTGGAAGCCTGTGGTGATTGCAACTTAGATCATGTTTACATCTAGGGTAGTCTCATGCTTTCCTTTTACTTTATTATGGCTTTGGATCTTACCTTAATTACCAATTATACCTTAGGCCCCCACCTGTTTTCTATGTTTGTGCATATGCCTTGCCTGAGGCACTTGTGAAAATGCTTCTCTTACCTTCCTTTGACTGTTTTGTCACATTGAGAACTGAGAACCTATTTTAAAGGCAGAGGGACTGAAAATGATAAATGATCAGACTAAAATCCTATTACTTGTGCTTGAAAGAAATTTGGGAAGGGTGTAGTAAGTTTGAAAACATGAAGATGCTTTTCTTGTTTGTTGATTAGCTTGGTTGTTCCTTGACCTTTACTTTGTGTCTTATCTTGTATTGACTCTCAGTGACACTGCACATTTCTTGAGTCCTGTTTGAAATTGGCCTCTTTATTTGATTAGGAAAAGTTATAAGAATAATGCAGTCCTGTTCTTCTTATTTATTGTGCATCATTGTGTTTTTAAACACAACTGCTAGATGTAGTCTTCACTTGTGAACCCCTACTCCTCCTACTTGAACTATATAAGACCTGTAAAATTAATTCCCTTAAGCCAACATTAGAAGGCTAGATGCAGCTGAACTTTGAAAACAGATTAAGAATTGCAGTTTTGAAATCTCAAGAAATTGAGTATTGCCCCCCTTGAATGATCCTGTTTGGTACTAGCCTAGATTTTAACTTTAGGTACACCATTCTACTTGTTATCACCTCTAGACTCTGTCATAAATAGGCTTAGCTTGGCTGGAAGTTTTGTTTATGGCTGCATTTGTGGAAACTGTATAATTATCCTTAACAAATGGAACTTTGAAGAGCATTATTTGGCTGAGTGTTGCCTTTACTATTAGCCTAGACTGATCATGAACTTTAAGTGATAAATTGATTTAAAAAATTTGTTTTCCTGCATTAAGTATTGAACATAAGCTCTTATGCATTTGCCTTGGTATAAAATGTTTGTTCTTTTCCTGTTCATTGGCTGGAATACTATTTGATAAGCTTTGCCTAAAACTTGTTATTTTAGACTACAACTTTAAGTTGTCTATATGCTTGATTGCTTGATAAAATCTAAATATTTTGAATCTGGAAAATCTGGGTCATTTCTGGGAATTTTTAAGTCTCTTTGGGCAGTTAAAAGAGGTGTATGTAGAGTGAATATTAAAGGGTATATAGTTTATATTGGTTGTATATGGAGGGTATGCCCTTTAAAGGGTTTTGCTCTCCATATGCGAGTATATCACTGGTATATCAGGTATACCACAGTTTAGACACTTAGAAAAATTTGAGAAGAAATTAAATAGTATATCACTGATATATCAGGTATAGCATTCTTTGACACTTAGAAAATTTGAGATGAAATTAGGTTTGGGCCTGTTTCTTGGGCCTGTCATTTGTGGTCTTCATCCCCGATTTATTTCAAGTATTTTGGGCCTCTTTTTTGCGGTATTTTGTGACAGTACCTAGTTGTGTTTATACGGGTTTGGCCCAACAGAGTTGTAATTCATTTTATCATTGTCATAAATTGTCATAGCCTCTTAATTTTGTACTTAATTTAATTTGTGAGCATGTACTAATGTTACGTATACTCATTTGCATCCTTGTCCACCCAAACCCGTTGGTGGGCCCCCACAAGGCCCACCAACGTATCTAGATCAAGTCAACCCAACCTGGAGCAAAATGGAGCATACGTTGGACTTAAGACAAACCCGATTGCACAAATATTTCTCTTTTGGGCTTGGTCGGCCCAAATTCTCTATCTCCCTTTAACTATGTATTTTAAATTATTGTTTGTGCAATTATCATGCCTATTAGAACCCTTAATAGATTGTCATATTTTAAAGTCACTAAAAAATGAATTTGCTACAAATTAAGACTAGTTTTTGAGACGTTAAAGCCAAAACTTGAGGCTGATTTGAACAAATGGACTAGAACTGCTAGTTTTCGTAAAATTAAGGACTGAATTGAACATCCGAGAACTTATGGACTTATGACATATGGGCTGATTTGAACCAATATTCAAACTTGTGGGACTAATTATTATTGGTTAGATTTAGGCTAAAAAAAAAAAAAAGTTGACTCGAACTTAGAAAAAAGTAAAGTAAAAAAAAAAGGGACTATTTATGTGTGTGTGCAAAATACTATATAGACTATAATAGTATACGTAACCTATTTTCCTATACTCTAACTATTTTTAAAAATTATTTTTGGGTGGACTTACGTAGGGTCCTACTTAGGCTAAGAGCCTTCGGGTATTATTTTAAGTGTTCTATTCTGACACCCTAAACGCCCAACTTTTGGCAAAATTTTATCACTTTTGATTCTTGAAACACGGCAGTTTTGCATAAATGACTAATTTTTATTTATTTGCGGAAGTATAAAACACAACTATTTTTATCACAACCAATTTATATCTATATGGACATATTATTAGAACTCGTAGGTAAACCGCAATTGAGCGCATCCTTAATTCCGGGGTCCCTAACACCTTCCCCGGGGGATCACCAGAACCCTTACCTAGACTCTGTGTAGATTAGGTTTTTTTTTTAAATAATCATAAAATAATTGTTTTAAATGAATCCTTTTCGACTCGATTTTTCCTAATTTCCTAAAAATTAAGTGGTGACTCTAAAAATAAGTCCATTTAGAGTACCATTATGTAGAAGTATATTTTTTTCTTTTTTCCGGTACGATTGACAATCGTACTTCCCCGGGACACTTTCCTTTTTAAATGAGGCAAGTGCAAATACGAATAGGAAAAATAGACACGCTACAGATGGCGACTCTGCTGGGGACAATCTAAGGTTCTAACCATAAGGGTTTCAATTATTTGTGTGTTTGTATGATATAAATTGTTCAAGTGATATAAATTGTTTATGTGTTTAAATTTTTCCAAAATATAACCGTCATTCATGCATGCATACTCCGCCACTCCTGGCATTTATTTTATATTTTTCTAAAGGATGACGACGCGGGATGAGTTACGGTCATACCTTCACTAAAAAACCTTTAATCTATTCTTTGGAGGTCTCTAAGGTCGAGTGGGCATGTGGTCATCTCACAGCCTTAGATAGCCCACCCCCAGCTTGTCCGCTTATGTAACTTGTGTCATTCGTTTGAAAACCACTCTAGAATAATTAGCGTAGAGCGAAGCCAAATCCCTACTGATATAGCGCATGCTGACCATAGACCGGTTTGGGTATCTCAGACCTACCTGAATCGGATAGGAAAGACACCTTACTGTGTTCAGATGGTGTAAAACCTAAAGACACTGCATCCCACTATTTGCTATTTGGAAGCATTATTGTGCTATGTGTGAAATAAATTACTGTTCCTAGGGGCGGGGAACTAACAGTGTTTTGTCTTGCAGATGTCTCATGATGTGCAGTTTGATATGGTTGTGGGTCCACCACCAAGTTTAGTGATATGGTGGAAAGGTTTGACTAATGATCAGAAGAAAGAAATAAAGAGTTGTATAGGGCATCTGCCTTCGTTGATGGATATGACTGGGGATCCGGGATTGCTAGAGATCATTACCGATTATTGGGACAACGACAGAATGGTGTTCAGATTTGGAGAGATAGAGATGACTCCCACTTTAGAAGAGATTAGAGATGTCCTGGAAAGTTTAGGAAGTGCCAACAGATCCAAAATGAAACTAGCTCAGAATATCCTTATCCCTCACAAACCTACCCCAAGAGAAATCAAAGACATGTTTGCTGTCAATAAAGCCGATTGGGCACAGGGACCCACTATAGCCTTTAAAGAGTTATATGGGAGGTATTCATCCAAACAGGGGTACGAGAACCACATCCTTGAGTTTTTCTCACCCCAATCCTGGGAAGCTAATCAAACACTAGCCTTTATCACTTGCCTATTAGGAACCATGGTATTTCCACAAAATGCCTCCCTAGCTATTGATACCCGAGTTGTCTTTGTTGCCCATGCTATTCTTAGGGGAGTCACAACAAATGGGCTTACCAAATATTTTGACATCATCCCCATTATCCTATCAGACATATACCGAGCTTTGGGAAAATGCCGTGACCATTATTACTACTTCCAAGGTTGCAACCTTTTAGTCCAATGGTGGATACTTAAGCATTTAGATAAGAGCGGCTTATCTACCCGCCGAGATCCGGCCCTGAGAGAGGATGACTTGGGAGTCGCTACTATGCCTTGTGGGGTTCAGGATAAAAAAGGATGGGCTCACATCTTTTCCAGACTGAGAGAAGAACATATCAGGTGGAGGGTACCTGATTTTCACTCCAAGACTATTTGTGTTAAGAGTCGTAGATGTCCATATTTACCACTTATGGGCATTAGGGGAATCAGACCCTACGCACCATTGAGAGTTCTTAGACAGTTTGGTATGAGACAGGTTATTCCGAATGTGGGAAATATGGGAGAGTTTGTACGAGATTATGAAGAAGGTCGTATCGAAGGTATAAAAGATGCTCAGAAAGATTGGAAGAATGTGATAAGGGAAAATGAGTTGGATAAGGATCCAAACAATCCAAGTCATGATGAAAATTACTACGAGTGGCTTAGAGCTGAGTTAGCTGATACTGCCACTCCAGGACCATATCTGTACAAATTTCCCAAGGATAGGGAAGCCGTGAATGCAATCCAAGTTAGAAGAATGAAACGGCGAATAGAAGGAAGAGAAATGGATCATCAAGCAAAGATAGAATATGATCAAAAGATAATTGAGAGTTTGACAGACGACGCAGATGCCTCATTGAAGAGTTTAGAATAGCTGGGCACTTTTGTTAAGGGAGCCATAGATACGGGGACGTCATTGAATGATGATCAGAAGGGTCAGTGGATTGGGACAGCATTGACGCCAGCCCATGTAGCCATTCAGACCGCCTTTCGAAAGGCCACGAAGGCGCGAGATGATAGAGAGCAGATTGCTGTCCATGGAGTGGACTTTTTCTGATTATTGCATTTAATTTGAAAAGCCTTGTAATCCCACTTGGGAAAATACTATTAATTAAAAGCACTGGGATATTATCTTTGGGAACAATATATTTGTTTTACATATGGCACAATTTTGCTTCATACGCTAATTGCCTCGGAGCAACGAGGTATAGGAAAGCGAATTATATATTATCTAAATGCTTATTTGATATAACTGCTTTGTGTGAAAATCATATAATTTGTTGAAACTCTTGATTGGTCCACATTCCGGTCAACTACCCAAAAGAAAAACCAAAGTAAGTAACCCTTAAAACAAATTTAGCTCTACTTTTAAAATGGTTGATTTGCTAATAGGAAATGGAGACTCCAGACAGCATGAGTGCAACTTCGCCTTACGTCAACCTAGTAAGTGACGACGAGGGTGCGGAAGCAATAAGTGAAAAAAACTGACAATGGGACGATAGAATGGCCCTAGCCACTGCTTGAATGAAAGAGGCTGTCCAAACCACTAAGGCAGCCAATGAAAAAATGAAAGAAGCAGAAACTCTCCTAGCTTATGTTGAAGAACTAACAAAGCAACACCCTGCCAATCGGGTAAAACAGGGAAAGACACCTGAAGCTCCACTCGGGAGTTATGTCCCGCTCAATCAACAAGAAGGGCTTGACCCCATACCATATGGAGATGACGAACTACTTATCCCCAATCTGAAAGCCTATGGAGACCTACGCGAATCTCAGCTAGAGGAACCTCCTATTTCATGCACAATTGTTCTTAAAGGCACAAGATCACACAATTGGGGTGCACCAGTAGAATTGACAAAACAAGAACTCTTGGAAACTTTGGGGAGCATTGAGGTGTACGCACAAAGCCCAAATCTGTTACCACCATGCGCTCCTTCCATGGGTTACAAAAAATGCCTCTACCACCGAGGTCAATCAAGTCACACTGCCAACGAGTGCGTAGTGTTAGAAAGAAAGCTTATCCAATAGATTGATCAAGGGAGAATTAGCCAACTGTGGGGGCCCCACTCTTTCCTGACTCATGACCAAAGAAGAAATCACTCAGAAAGGATATCCAAGGTTGGGTTACGAGAAATAACTTTTCCAAATTTGAGGAGTCATACGCTAGGATTCACTCCTTACTATGCAGCGTAAAGAAGATGAGGACGTTGCCACAAACCTACCGGGGTTGCCCAGGATCTCCAAAAGAAAGGGTTTGCGTGTATCACCATGGCCGCCCCGGCTATGACATTGAAGAATGTGTGAATTTCAAGCTTGGGCTGGAATGCCTTGTGAATGAAGGTCATGTTTGGATTGTCGCGGGAGGACGAGAATAGAAGATGAAGATGAAAAAGACAATGAAGATCTGCTTAGTATGGTTGGGTAGAAAAACATAAGTATCCCTTTACTGCTTTCAATAAGATAGAGTATCCCTTTCCCTTTTTTATGTAAATGGAACCACACCGACCTGATGTCCCATTGGGGATATGTGGGAAGCCTACTTAAGGCCTGGTCAGGGTAGAAAGCTAAGTTTTGGGTAGCATAAGAAAAAACCTTTTCTGTGTATGCCTGAACTACAGATGGACCTGATTTCCCTTTGATGGGATACGTAGGCAGTCTATTTAAGACTCGTTCCTTTTACAAATAAAATCTAAATTTCCTCTTAGTACAGGATGGGTAGAAGCAAATCAACCATAAAAACCACTTACCGAAAAATCAATATCCCCACAAATACAAAAGGCCAAATACCCTTGGAATGTGAATCAATCAAGAGTTGAAATAAAATGTATGACTTTATGTGCTATAAACTGCAAACAACATGATATTTTGTGTTTCATGCTTAAATCTAATGCTAACTTGGGAGCTTTTGAGTTGTTTTCTCTTATAGATAGGGGTCGATTCGCTAGCACCAGTTACTCGATCAAAAGCTGCCGCAGCGTCCTTAAACCTTCAAGAAGAAAACATGCCTGAAACTCCACCACCGAATAGAAATGCTTTAGTCGAAGGTACCCCAACAGTTGACATAGATGGAATGCCTTTAGAAGAGGCTGTCGGTCTGCTGATGAGACAATTGGCTGAAGCCAGAGAAGAAGCGGACCGCCTGAGGGCCGAAAAAGAAAGTGCTACTAATACTGAGGCTAGGAGACCTCCACCCACTTTCCCAAATCTGGATCTACCAATTCTTGACCATTTCCCTCAAACCCAGACTGGGGCTACTTTTCAAACTCCACTAATCCAAAATACCACCCATGTGGGGAATTGATCCTACCAAACCCCGGCTTTTCAAACACATGCTCACGCTACAAACGCAAATGCTTATCAAGCCCCTCGGGAGACAAGAGTTCCTATAATTCACCCTGTGCAACCAAATGTCACTTTCTAAGAACATGTCACCCATATTGACTCTTCGCCAGAACTGGAGAACATGGAAATGTTCTTTGAAGCAAGAATAGACAAGATCGAGAAAGAGATGGGGAAGAAAATTGTCGAACTGGAACATGGCTCTAAGAAGAAAGAGGGGTTGAGATACTCTGACTTGTGTATACATCCAGACCTGGGTCTACCTGAAGGCTTCAAAATTCCCAAATTTGATCACTTCAATGGGTCGGGCAATCCCAGAGCCCACTTGAGGGCTTACTGCGACCAGTTAGTTGGAAGTGGCGGAAATGAAGCTCTGCTCATGAGGTTGTTTAGTCGAAGCCTATCAGGAATAGCTATGGAATGGTTCATCTCTCAAGATATTAGTCGATGGAAAACATGGGAAGAAATGGCAAGTTCATTCATGGAAAGATTCCCCTTCAATGTGGAAAATGTGCCTGATCGCTTCTCATTAGAGAAAATTCATCAGAAATCGACTGAAACCTATCGAGAATATGCTAGTCCTTTGGAGAAATGAAGAGCGCGTGTGTACAACCTCCTATGACTGAAGCTGAGCTGGTAGCCGCATTCATACGGTACCAAGAAGCTGATTGCTTTGACAAAATGATAACTATGAAAGGGAGTTCCTTTGCAGATTTAGTTGCCGTTGGGGAAGATATCGAAGATGGCCTCAAGACCGGTAGAATTGTTAGTGTACTAAATAGATCAGGTGTGTCTGGTGCCATGGGTGGCAAAAAGAAAAGAGAAGATATAGCCTATATTTCTAGAGCTACTAGGCCGAAAAGCCAAGGAAAAGAGATGTCCCACAAAAATTCACCACCAACCAACTATATAACCACCTCACCCTAATATAGCCCAATGTTTGTGTGCTACGCATAACCCGGCTACCAAGATCCACAACCAAATTATCAAACACCAGCACCAAGCAACCGAACTCCACAACCAAATTATCGAATGCCAGCACCCAAAAACCAAGCTCCACAAAACCAGACTTTTTAGAACTAGCCTCCACCAGAAAACTATGAGGCACCCCAAAGGAAACCATGAGAACATTCACTCCTCTGCCAGAATCAAAGACAAGTTTATTTGCCAAGCTAAGAGACGCCGAGCGAATAAGCACTATTCCACCAAAACCTGCTAATCCCACGGATTAATGGTACATGCCGGATTTCACTTGCGCCTACCATACTAATCAAGTTGCCCATGCCACTGAATACTGTATAAACCTAAGGCACAAACTACAAGATATGATTGACAATCATGAGCTTATCCTAGAACTAACACCTCCGAATGTGGACACAAATACGCTCCTAAAGCATGGAGGAAACCAAATTCACATGATAGAAAGAGATGTTGAATGGAAAGAGAGCCCGGCGATAATTCGTCTAGATATTGAAGGGTTAGAGAGCACCGTCGCCTCCTTGTCTTTACAGGAGCGAGAAGAAGTGCTAGACCCTTTGACAAAGAAGTCTGAGATATCTGCCATAGCCAAAAGAGAGCCTTTCGTGCTTAAATATCCCTCAACAGTCGCTCGAATTCATAACGAGCCATTCATACTCAAAGCATCAAGATCAATTGAGAATGCACCCTTTGTGATCAAACCACCGAACCAAATGATGGACAACAAAGAAAAAGAGGTAGCTGCTGTGGTTCAGGGTATGACCAGGTCAGGAAGGTGTTATGCCCTAGAAGAACCTGTGCTCGAAGTGCCACGCCGCGAAAACCCTCAGAGAAGACCAATCACTGAAGGTGAAACTGGGAACTTCTGGAGGCAAATGCCAGTCAAGGATTATTCGATTGTCGAGCACCTGCATAAGACTCCTGCCAGGATATCGGTAATGTCATTGCTACTCAGTTCGTCCCAACATCGCTTGGCCTTGATGAAAGCCTTAGATGAAGTCCAAGTACCCGCCGGCACTACAAGTGAAACATTGGCCGAAATTGTGGGGTATGTTGTGCGAGCACATAGGCTATCATTTTCTGATGATGAATTACCAAAGGAAGGGAAGTCCCACAATAAAGCCCTGCACATAACAGTCAAGTGCCATGACAAAATTATCCCCTAAGTACTGATTGATGGAGGAGTTGGGTTGAATGTATGCCCTGTGATGACTCTAAAACAACTCGGGTATGATATCGACAAGATCCGTCAGAGTCGGACCAACGTAAAAGTTTATGACGGCGCGACTAGCGACCCAATTGGAGAAATAGATCTACACATACAAATGGGCCCCGCGGAGTTCGTAGTGGAGTTCGTCATCATAGACATCAAAACAAAATATAACTTGTCGTTGGGTCGACCATGGTTGTACGCTGCCGGGGTGGTGGCATCTTCATTACACTAGTCTCTCAAATTCGTATGGGATGATCACGAAGTCGTGATTCACAGCAAAGGAAGCGTCCACAACTATCCAAATAACTCTGTACCAGTCATAGAAAGGTCACTAGTGGGCGCTGATTTTCACACTGTTGAGCTAGCCATGGTAGATCATAAGGGAGATGATGAAGATATCCCTATGCCGCTGGTCTATAAAATGGTTGCTACAACTATGATAAGGAGTGGGTTTGAACCCGGGAAAGGTCTGGGAAAGAACTTACAGGGAATCAGAGAACCAGTGAGTATCAAACACGGGAAGTATCGGTTTGGGGTTGGATACGAGCCATGTGAGATAGAAGAAGAAGAAGCAGAATACGGGCCAAGAGGTCCGTTGAAATGAGAAAGTCGTTCCCTCATCTATACCAGTCCTTCACAACATGCCCATTGGGTCACAACAGCGAGGATCTAGAAGAGGGTTTAAGGACGTTGTTTTGGGAGGAAGAATGCGCAGCCATCATTGAAGAATGCTTTGAAGCATTAGAGATTCGCCATGCTGAACCAGGAGAGACAACAAGCGGATGGACTTCTACCTCGTTGTTCACTCTGCGGTAGAAAGAATGCTCATTTTCAGAAAAAACGGCGAAAGTCGGCTTTGAGGCCCGGCTTATCGCCTTTTCATGTTTTATTACGTGTTGTTAAATAATAGAAATGGATTGGTGTTCCATTCCAAGTCAGGACCACCGTTTGTACTGCTCTTTTAAAATTTCAATGAAAACGCCTCAAAGTTTGCAATAAAAACAAAATTGTTTACAATAAAACAAAATCGTTTATATATATATATATATATATATATATATATATATATATATATATAATTAAAATTACTTTTACATGATTAATAGCCGTGCTATTTTGTTTTACAATAATAATACAGAGGCCACAAATAATGTCATGACATGTTACGAAACAAGTAAAAACAACGACGAATAAAATGACGATCAAGAAGAAGAGATAACTGAACCGGAAGGGTTGATAGATGTCGAAGAAGAATACGAGAACAGGTCAACGCCAAATCTAGAGGAAACAGTGGCAGTTAACCTAGGAAATGAAGAGTTGGTTCGAGAAACTAGAATAAGTGTGCACTTGATAAAAACTGAGAAAGAAGGGTATCCGAGTTTTCTAAAAGAATATGAAGATGTTTTCGCTTGGTCATACGCCGATATACCGGGTTTGAGTACGAATATTGTTGCCCATAGGTTACCGATCCTTGAAGGATTTTCCCCGTAAAACGTAAAATCAAAACCTAAGCCTAATGTCGCATTTGAATTAAAGAAGAAATAGAAAAGCAGATTTAGTCAGGAGTTGTTGAGGTGACATCGCACCCGACATGTGTAACGACCCATCCGGTCGTTATTTAATATTTTAAAAAAAACATGCCCAATTTAAGTTTAGGGTCGTATTT